>NC_092524.1:67734551-68034551 GCF_037038585.1 Patagioenas fasciata | reverse complement strand
CCTTCTTACACAATGAGCAAGTTTAATAAAGAGGTGTAGAAGATGAGACATCTTGAGAATGGTATCTCAGGTAGGAGATGAAAGGGATATATTTGACCAGAACTGGGGCTTGCGGTTCCACCAAAAGTCAGCCTTAGAATCAAAGAATCACAGAATAGTTTGGGTTGAAGGGACCTCCCCAGCTCCCCCAGTGCCACCCCTGCCATGAGCAGGGACATCTTCACCAGCTCAGGTTGCTCAGAGCCCCATCCAGCCTGGCCTGGGATGTCTCCAGGGATGGTTCATCCACCACCTCTCTGGCCAACCTGGGCCAGGCTCTCACCACCCTCAGGGCCAACAATTTCTTCCTCATGTCCAGCCTGAATCTCCCTCCTTTAGTTTAAACCCATCACCCCTTGTCCTATCACAACAGGCCCTGCTCAAAAGTCTGTCCTCATCTTTCTTATCGGTCTCTTTTAAGTCTGGAAAGGCTGCAATAAGGTCTCCCTGGAGCTTCTCTTCTCCAGCTGAACACCCCAACTCTCTCAGCCTGTCCTCCCAGCAGAGCTGTTCCAGCCTCGGATCATTTCTGTGGCTCCTCTGGCCCCTCTCCAGCAGCTCCATGTGTGTCCTGTGCTGAGGGCTCCAGAGCTGGATGCAGTTCTTCCTTTAGTCTTCTCCAGCTGGCATGAGCCAGGTGGTCTTCACCTCAGAGCTTCTCTCTTGTAGGATTCACAAGTCCTGGCTGCACCGGAGCTGGAGGCCGCTGAGCCTGGCACATCCCAAGGAGATGCTGAAGAGGACATCCTTCTAGAGAGAAGCCTCTGCAACCTTCTACTTATCCCAGCTGCACCTCCAACTATCAACAGCAGTTGCAAGATGCTCTGCAATGAGCAGACACAGCTTTTGTTTGCTACCACCAGGGAATCAACATACAGGAATCCATCTCCAGATGAGCGGATGGCATGAGAAAGCCAGTGCCACCAGCCAGGAGAAGCAGTGCCCAGACCGCACGTGCCAGTGACTTCTCATCAACAGAGATTTAGCTGCTTTCCTGGTTGGTAGGTCATTGAAAATGCTCTTATTTCCTACACACTGAGCAGTTTTTAGCTCCAAGCATTGGTCTCATGGTTGTGTACAGAGTATTTGCTGGGGCAGGGGACGTGGCAGGTCACAGATTCCTGGTGTGAGCAAAGCCTCTACATCATCATCGGTGGCTCTGGTGTCACATTGATGGCCCATAACTTCAGCAGGTTATGACCGACTAGTTTAGACAAACCACCAGCTGTCCCTGTCTGTACATCAACATAAAAATGGCCTGAGAACTTGGGAAGAAGAATGATTCACAAAAACAGAGGTCAGCAAAATACGCACCGTCTTTCTGAAAAGCCGGCAGAGAACCCAAGGCACGATACAAGCGACATAAAGCACTATGGTGTGCTGATTGCACAGACTGAGCCCGCAGCAAAAGGCACCAAGTTTAGAGATCTGTAAGAGGAATAAAATAAAACAAAACAACAGAACACATCCGCAATTAACTCTTTTACAATTTGCAAAAACACCCAGAGACTAAAAGAGCTTCAGTGCGGCCCACGGCATGCAGAAGAAAGGCAATTACATTGGTGAGCACCGTCCAATTGTAACACAGGTAACACAGGCTATTTTTGATTATTTACAGCCGGATTTCACTTGTTTAACAGAAAATGTTATTTAAGAAGCATCCAGTGCAACGGCTATGTCCCCATGCATACAGAGACCATCTATAGCACCATCACATCATCACGATGAGACAGGGTCCAAATCCTGAACCCTTGTAGCACAGGGGAGACTGTTGAGCAGTTAACCCCAAATGATTCGAAGTTTTCCAAAGCCATACCCTAAAATAATGCCATCGTGTACAGAGACCTCATTTTATATAACAAGAATGATTTTCTTCCTCTTTTTCAGGCACAGAGGGCTAAAGTCAGGGCTACACAAACTTCCTAAGCAAGGGAATTAAATGCAATATCCCTCGTTAGTCTAAACGCTCATTTTCAAGCATCTTTGAAAGAGTTTTCTGATAAAGCAGGTAATGTATGCAGACTATGCAGCCCAGTGCTGGGTATTTCTGGTACTCACTGAGAATTATTCACAGGTTTGCTAATGGTACCGTGGCCGTCCCTGGCTGATGCTAAGGAAAGCCTCTTGTTATCTCACACTGCTCTGTCCCAACACCACCAGACCAGTGACGAGTCCTCTTCGTTCACTGGGGCAGGACAAGGCTAAAAGAGCAGCTACATATTTAAACTTCTCAATTTGCCTCCTCTTCCTCCATCACTGGCCACTTACACCCTGAAGTCAAGCCCCGTGGCAGCTCCCCAGTGGGCAAAAAGCCACCTGAGTCCCACAGACATTGTTGGGACAGGAGCCGACAACCCATTGTCACCTTCATGGCCAGCCCCAAGGAGGAGAGCACACCCAGATATCATCAGAGCATGGTCCCCTGCTTATTTCAGTCCTCTGTGAGATGCAAACACTTGCCTTGGCATAGTGATGGGATCACCCGGTAATTTTCAATTGACTGTCCAGGATTCCAAGTTCATGGAATCATAGAATGGTTTGGGTTGGAAGTGACCTTCAAAGGCCATCTAGTCCAACCCCAACCCCTTGTCATGGAAACACCTGCCATAACATCAGAAAAACCTTTGTGGGCTTCAGAGCAGGACTCAGAACAACCTCTGAGTCTGCAGGACTCAGAACAACCTCAGTAATTTTTCGAGTGTATTGATGAACTCCAAACACAGCCCTGAAGATGTCTGCATGACCATCTGATTTATGAAAAGAGCTGTGAGCTTGCTGTTGGCAGCCTCGCTGCTTCAAGGCGTGGGATGCCAGACGCCCAAAAAGCACCGAAACAAGCTCCTTAACTGCTGCTGAAAAATCTCATCTGAAAATCCCATAGGACAATGGGCATGTGGAACATGGGAGCAGGTCGGAAAATGCCCAACTCCATCTTCGTGCAGTTCAGGTTGGAGGGATCTTGGGACAGGACTCATCAGAGAAGAAAAAAATCCAATAGTGAAACAAGGTCTCTATAACCACTGATAAAACATGTTATTTGAGAACTTGTGAAGCTGAGTAAACTACCACTGCAGACTCCTGAAATTCTAGCCTAGCCCGACAAAAATCCTTTTATTCGCACAATTTACAGGAGTCACAGCAGGCAAGTCTGTGACAGGAGGAGAGATCAGATGTTCAGGCAAATAGGAGTACAAAGAACAAGACTGCCAAGCAAAAATATCATTTGGCTGCCTAGTCTGTTTATAAAGTAGACAATATAGCATGAAATTTAAAGTCTCTGTATTTAAAAATGCCATTATTTTAGGGGCACGTTTAATTTCAAAAGAAGAATTGATTGCAAATTTGGTTGTTTCCGTTTTTCAGTAGAAATCTGGGTTTCTGACTCTACGTTTCCTGTAAAATATATCTATTTACCCCAAGGAAAAATATCAGTTCCAAAACCAAACGCTTGAACACCCACAGCCTACTTTGAGTCTTTGATGCAGGAAACCGAACTTTGCACCGGAACATTTAAATAAAAATGCTTTTGCTTTTCCTGTTTCCACCCTGTGTGTATGAAACAACCAAACCTCAGACCCATCCAACAGGTCCCAACTCAACCCTCCAGCAAAGCAGACAAGTTTTTCAATATTTGGCACTTTAGAACATCCAGGCAGGTCAGGGATGGACACCACCCAGCACAGGTGCTGAACCAAGTCCCAAAATTCGGTCTTCTGCGTTTAAACAAAACTAAAGCAGCACTAAATGAACAGGAAATCAAACAGACGTGATAACTAATTGAAAAAAAAAACCTAACGAACTATTCACTTTGCTTGAGATGTTTTACCTTTGATCTCTCTTTTGCAGTGGATGCCTCCTCAAAATGCGCGGTGAGAGCCATCAGCAGCCCCACAAACAGATTGTTTAAGCTGAAAACCTCCGCCGCGATGGACCACTGCCATGTTAGACGAGAAAATGAAAACACCCCCGCAGCAAGGATTCCTCCAGCATATGAGCCAGAAAGCCTGCAAACACAGATAACATGAAATCTTCTTTTCCAACAAAAAAAGCCTACTTTATTGTCCTCCTTTTTTTTTTTTAAACATACTGTAGCAGCAGAAATGATGACTGCCACCCAGCACCCTGCCAAAACATTATATGGTTAATATCTTCCTAATAATTTCTTGGCGCTGAATTGCAATTAGGAAGAGCAGGCGTTAGCCAGCCCGTCTATTTGCCAGTCACCCAACACCGAAGCGTCGGCTTCTTCTCGTGAGCGCCATGAAAGCTTCCAGGATTGAATTTCGGTCCAGAAACCCTCGGTGAGCGATGGCCCAGCGGGTCGCGGTACCCAAGCCAGAGAGTCACGGCTCTAATGGGATGCTCTCCCTCGGAGGAGATGCCAGCAAGGGTGCAGCCTTGAATTCATCGAGGCGCTGAACAAAAAGTGGATTAGAGCTATTTGTGATGGACAGCATTAGCAGAGCTTTCCCAGAGGGGAGGCTGGAGCGTCTCAGGGGTGGGTGAGGGTTGTGGTGCCCATTGTCCTGGAAGGGAGAGGCAAATGGGTGTCAGTCCACAAGGTGGGATTTAGCCCAGGAAACCTCTTTTTCTGCAATAGCGGCTCTTCCCACCCAGTCATAGAATCATAGAAAGTCCTGAGTTGGAAGGGACCCACAAGGATCATTGAGTCCAACTCCTGTTGCATCGGGGGAAGCTCCGGCTCTGCCTGTTTGGAAGGTCTCCCCTTTGGGAAGTTACCCTGAAAAGATGCCATGTAGGGCACTAAAACTTGCTCAATCACACCTTATCCAAAGAGAGAAATAGCTGCGACTATGGTCAATACTCCTCTCCTGAAATTCACCATCTACCTGTGAAAATAAGCCAGGCTCTAAGACAAATCATGTATTTTTCTCATCCCATAGCAGGTACATGCACTTCTAGTTTCTTAGCTTAACGTTTCCAACTTTTAAAGAAACAACTTCGTAAATCCCTTTAAAATTCTAGCAGGTAAATAAGGTAAAATAATGATAATAAACTAGCCAACTTCTTCATCAAGCTACTCATGTAATTTGCTCCTAAATATTGGCCATATCCTCTAGCACAGCCAAAGTCCCCAGGTGGATTGTTCTGCCCATCAGGGAACAGAGAGTGGACAACCACATAGGAATTGCTTATTGGATTCCTCAGGTAATTCTGAGATAAATAGAGACCAAAGAAACAAAGCCTACAGCCCCTATGAACAGAGCTGAAGGAGCTGCTGGCACAGCACTCTCTGACAAGGGCTCCTCTCTTTGGTGGGACTTTCTTTCCACCTTCCCAAAACAACTTCAAGTACACTGAAAGGCCAACCTGTTCCTGTAGATGTCAAAGGAGGAATTGTGCAGTCAGAACGGGGCTTTTTAATCCATTAAAAATGGGAAGCAGGGCTCACGGGGAGGAAAGGAGTGGGATGAGCACTGGAATCAGAGCCTGGCCCAGGCTGCCCAGAGCGGGTGTGGAGTCTTCTTCTCTGAGACATTCAAACCCGCCTGGACCCACCTGTGTGATCTGCTCTGGGACCCTGCGTGAGCAGGGGTTGGACTGGGGGATCTACAGAGGTCCCTTCAAACCCAACCGTTCTGTAATTCTTTGAGGACTCGGGAAGATCAGGTCTCTTCTCCTGCTCCTACCACTGACATCCTGGGTGGACTGGGACAAGCCAGTTCTCTGCTGCTGCCCCAGGTATCTGCAAAATAGGATTAATGATTTTTATCTCCTTTGTAAAGTATTTTGAGATCTGCATCTGCAGCAGGTAGCTGGAGGACTAGAATTAAGGCAGTTTAGTTAACATTAGGGAAAAAGAAAGCGACTCTCAGGTGTCCGAGGCCAGAGTGAGACAAGCTCAGGGTAACAGAGCTTCAGCATCAAGATTGTAGGAAGGGGTCTTGAAAAATGAACAGAAGGGGGAAAAAACTCCTGAAAATTCCCAACTGACATGAGGTGGGACTGTTTCAGGCTAAACCTCTGTCTGAAAAGCGCTCTATAAGCTTTTGAAGAAAGGTGGAACTGTAGGAAATCAGGCAAAGTCCTAGTATCTCCTTCCCCATGAGGGTGCTGAGGTACTGGAACAGCACAAACTTTTAAAGAAACAACTTCATAAATCCCTTTAAAAGTCTAGCAGGTAAATAAGGTAAAAAAAAAAAAGTTAAAACAACCTCCCAAAACCTTCATATGAAAAGCAGCATTTTAGGTAAATGTCCCAATCATTTACCAATTTTCCTTGTCTTTCCCAGAAAAGACTCAAGCGTATCATTAGAGTTCAAATGAGATGAAAGAAATGCCGTCTTCTTGATAAACAGCCTCACACCTGCGATTCAGGTTTTATGAAATAAGGCTTAAGCAAAAGCTACTCAACCCAATGCTAAAGAGTTACTCCAGCTGTGTGGGACAGGGGACACCTCCGCAAACCATGCAGCACAGGGTCAGGATCCAGCGCTGAGCATGGTCCACATGTTGGTTTGTCAACAGAGCCAGAGTCGTCTTTAGTTTCCCATGGAATCCATGGGAAAGCAAGGCTGCTACAATGACTTTGTGAGAGCAGGTTGCGTGCATGGAGCATGAAGCTCCAATAAGTGGTTGGATGGAGCTCTGAGCAACCTGAGTTGGTGAAGATGTCCCTGCTCATGGTACGGGTCGGACTGGATGAGCTTGGAAGGTCCCTTCCAACCCAAAGTGTTCTGTGATTTTAAATATCCTAGATGCTAAAAAGAAGTCTCACATTCTTGAAGAACATCAAGACAGTCACCTTGGGTAATGCAAGCTGCAGACTGAAAGTTTTTCCAGATTCTGTTACCAGCAATGGAAAAATGATGGATTTATAAGTTTGCTGATTCAGAAGGGAACACTCTGGGAAGTGCAAGGAATGAGGCCAGATATCTCCAGATGAGGATGAAGACCACCCAGCAGAAGAAAAAACACATCCAGCAAGTCTACCCAATGCAAACAGCTCATGGTGCAAAGTAGCACCAACCAGCAGGACATGCAGAAATGAATCCCATGCAACTATGTCAGCGTGATGCTGGGATCAAATTAAATCAACCCTGCCTCATGGCTGGGCTAACACGGTTATTCTGCTCATTTTGAAGGATGTCCATGCACCACTGCACGCTGCCATCTGGCAACCTATTGGAGTTCTCCAGCATGGTGCGACACTGCGTTGAGTCTCTCTTCCCTTAGCACCGAGATGGCCCCCAAGCCCACATACTGTCCAAGGAGGTGACAAAGCAGCTCAGGCACAGACACCACAGGTCAGCCACCTACTGCACTTAGGACCAAAGAACAATTTCAAGGTGGGAAAGATACTGGTGGGTGTTTAGTCAGGTAGGGCAGAAAGAGATTGAAGAATGGAAAAGGCACAAAAATGTGACTAAAATAGACTGAATAAAACAAAACTGAAAGAGCAAAGGGATGGGACAGAGCTCTGGACTCAAGGTCAAGAAGCTTGAAGCCAAGAAAGAGGATGAAGATTTGCAAAGGAAGACAGTGCAATCTGCAGCTGAAGATGCTGTTGGTGACAACACATTGCATATGGAAGCAGGACATTAGGAAGTTGGAAGATAATGGCTGCTTTAATTACAGGCACAGACAGCATTTTTGTGGTTAAGATAGAGTATGTTGTAGAAGAAGGTTAACGCAAGGGCTAAAGGAGACTTCCCATAATGGCAGCAAAACCTCAACAACTCAAGTATCAATGTCAAGATGGAGAGGGAACAAAGCCAAGAAACCTTTTTTTTTTGTGTGGAAGGTAAGAAGGGGTTTTCTCATGGTACACAGACACATGTCTCCCCAAAATCAAACACCAGGTCTGCAAATAATTCCTGCAGTGAAGCCTTGCTGGACAAGAAGCAAGCACACAGCCTCCCGTCCCTGCCACCCTGGAGATGTACACTCTTCCACCTACACTGGTTGGAGGCTTGCAGGCGCACTATGGTCAGGAGAAGGAAACAGCTGGTTTTTTTTCTGAAAACACCTTTTAGTTTCTCCTTTTAACAGCACATCAGGGCTCCAGAGTAGAGAGCTGCAGAAATTTACCCTCACATGACTTAGATTCACGCTTCTTTTTCAAATACAGTTGAGGTGCTACCAAAAACATGGCAATGACCCATGACAGCTGGATCCTTTACTGGCCTCACATAAAAGCAACATCTAAGAGGGTTTTCTCCACTGCTTCCAAATCCAGCACATTTCCCCCAGTCTTTGGAACCAGTATGAGAAAGAACAGATGACTGGAACAAGAGGATCAATGGGTTACCAACAATGAAGCTACAGCAATGGTAATAACCATCCAGTGTCCATCTGTGAAAACGGTGTAGGCATCAAGTTACTTTGCAGTGATTCCCTCAAGAAGAGAAGCTTTACAAAGAGCAAAAGGTGCGCAAAACCCCGCTATAAGGTTCTCTACCATGGAGGGGGGATCCTGGGCTTGGGCTACGTAGGGACCATCTCTTGGAGAAGAAGGCTGGGTCACCTAGAAGAAAGCATTCATAGTAGGAACACCCGTCCTCGGAGCAGCCTTGGCACACAGAAATCAGCTCATGAAAGAAGAAAAGTGATCTGGGGGTACTAATTGACGGGAAGCTCAACATGAGCCAACAGCGTGCCCAGGTGGCCAAGAAGGCCAATGGTATCATGTCCTGTACCAAAAATAGCGCGGTCAGCAGGACAAGGGAAGCGATCCTTCCCCTGTACTCTGCATTGGGGAGGCCACACCTGGAGTATTGTGTTCAGTTCTGGGCACCTCAGGTCAGGAAAGAGATGGAAGTGCTGGAGCGGGTCCAGAGAAGAGCAACAAGACTGGGGAAGGGACTTGAACACAAGACCTATGGGGAGAGGCTGAGGGAGCTGGGCTTGTTCAGTCTGGAGAAGAGGAGGCTTAGAGGTGAGCTCAGCACTCTCTAGAACGACCTGAAGGGCAGTTCTAGCCAGGGGGATTGGGCTCTTCTCCCAGGCAGTCAGCAATAGGACAAGGGGGCATGGGCTTCAACTCTGCCAGGGGAAATTGAGGCTGGAGATGAGAAAGCAATTCTGTGCAGAGAGAGTGGTCAGCATTGGAATGGCTGCCCAGGGAGGTGCTGGACTCACCGGCCCTGGAGGGTTTGAAACTGAGATTGGACATGGCACTTAGTGCCATGATCTGGTCAATGGACTGGAGTTGGACCAAGGGTTGGACTGGATGAGCTCTGAGGGCTTTTCCAACCCAGTCCATGTTGTGATTTCCAGTCAATGCAACACTGGGAAAGTCTTCATAGCTTTTCCCAGTAGTATCACAGCTCTACCACCACCCGGCCCACTTCAAGAAGGACTGAAGAAGAGAGTTCAAATAAAATCTACTTTCTAGGCTTATTTATCTTACGTGGAGGAACAGTTTGTATTTCTGATTTTGCAAAATAACCCATGTGGGGCAAGACCTGCCCAAAGCACATGGAGCACCTTACAAAAAACAAACAAGCGGGAAGAAGGTCCCTTCCTATCGCTCAACCAACTGCAACCTTCTGAACATGGGTAGAAATTTCCATCATCTGAAAATGCACTCGGAAGGGACGGAAACAGTCAGCAAAGGAGAGGTCACACAGTCCTTTGTGAGAAATATTTTCCCATGGCATCCCTAAACATAAAAGGAAAAGACTTAAGAAAAACATTAGTTATTACTTTGTTATCCTTTCTAGGCATCCGAGCGAAAGAATGTGTGGCCGGCCCTCAGCTCCAGGGATGCAGGCAATAGAAACTCGCTTTAATAAGGAATATTTTAGCTGTAGGTTTTTACCAAGAGTTTGCAGTAACAATCAGGAAAACTGGACTTAGGTATTTTAGTCTGGTTTTGCAATTACAGTTTTTAGCTTCCCATTTGTTGACAATCATTAAAGTGTCAGTTTGCTATCTAAAATTTAGCCTCTTCTCTAATTTGGGTAAAACTGTTGGCCAAGAGCACAGGTTACATCTATACACATTTAACAAAGAACTTGATTGGCATTTTTACTTTTTATTTAGAAAATAATGGCAGGCATTTTATATTTAATAATTTGCAAAAACTTTGAAATGACTGTTATAAAGCCATATGTGGAGGGGAATTGGAATTGATTAAATTGTTTTCATTAAACGCAATCTTCAGCACACTGGATTCATAAAGAAGAAAAGTAAGATAATCAGAACGCTTTCTATTTGAAGCTGATGTATTAAACACTGGAAATACCGATCTGCACCTACTGAAATAAGCTGATTATTTCTGCCTCCTGTTCCCTCCAAAACTTTACAGGTAATGGATCTCAGCCTCACATCTTTTTCTTTTCTTATATTTTTTGGCTCAGTGGAATAAGATAAAACTCTCCCACCTTTTAAACTCTCCACTAATAAACTGGTTATTATTATTATTATTATTAATTATTAATTATCATTATTATTTTAATGTCAGTCTCTCCCTGCACCTGCAGATGACGACCCCAAAGTCAGCAGCACATCACCAGCATCTTCTGCCTCTGCACTTCTGACTTCACAGTAGCAAAGATACATCCCTTCAATGTATTTTTATTTCACAGTATAACAGACCAGTACATGAAATATTAAACATTTCAAATTGAAATTAAGAGGTTGCATTTGCTTAAGTTCTAAAAAAAACACACTTTTTTGGATGTAGGCTTAAAAAGAAGGAAGACTGAACAACCAGGCTTTCCACAGATATATTCTAAGCGTGCAGGTGCAGTGGTGCAGAAATAGAAGAACTATTTAAAAAGAAAACACAGATAAAAATCCAAACACGAGTTTAGGACCTAAGTAATAATAATCATCCCAAAACCCCCCAGTCCCTCTGGGTTCGCCTGCCTCTTACTCACAAACACTCCATGGACAAAAGGCGGCTTCTCTTGCTCTCAGCGCTAAGAGCCGGCGCAGGTACTACAGGGAATAGCAAACCAGATTTTATTCTTCCTCAAGGACCTGGAGCTGAATAAGCCACTTAAGCCCTGCCTAAAGCTTCTGCTCCCGGCGCTGGAGAAGGAGGTAGGAGAGTGCGGCTTGGCTTCCCCATCCCGGCTGAGTCTTCATGGCCGCAAGGAGAGGATAGAAAGGATGCAAACAGGCAGGACCACCACATAGAAATCCCCCCAAAAAACAAAGCGGGTACTTTGGTTATAAGCGACTGCCGTTATTCGCATCAAATGGGGCTTTAGAATCAGGCAACTTTAGTGTTCCTGTGATGTCTTGGGGCGGGGGTGAGCAGGCAGCATCCTCAGCACCCACCACGTGTATGGAGTGCCACTTCTTCTCGACAAGACCCTCACACCCAGCTAGGAGCTGCCACCACTTATTTACCCTTTTTAAAAAATTCTTGTATTGAAACACCTTAAGTTGAAGAGGGGATGCTCCAGCCTGGATAAGGAGAATTGAGCTAGTGAGGACTTTGGTTAAGTGGAGCTGGTCACAGAATCCCAGAATGTCAGGAGTTGGAAGGGACCTGGAAAGCTCATCCAGTGCAATCCCCCCATGGAGCAGGAACACCCAGCTGAGGTTCCACAGGAAGGTGTCCAGGCGGGTTTGAATGGCTGCACAGAAGGAGACTCCACAACCTCCCTGGGCAGCCTGGGCCAGGCTCTGCCACCCTCACCAGGAAGGTTTCTTCTCATATTTAAGTGGAACCTCTTGTGTTTCAGTTTGAATCCATTACCCCTTGTCCTACCATTGGTTGTCACTGAGAAGAGCCTGGCTCCATCCTCCTGACACTCCCCCTTTCCATATTGATCCCCATGAATGAGTCCCCCCTCAGTCTCCTCTCCTCCAGCTCCAGAGCCCCAGCTCCCTCAGCCTTTCCTCACACGGGAGATGCTCCACTCCCTTCAGCATCTTGGTGGCTGCGCTGGACTCTCTCCAGCAGTTCCCTGTCCTTCTGGAACTGAGGGGCCACAGCTGGACACAATATTCCAGGTGGTCTTTGCACCCTCTTGCAAATGTCCTTCTGGACTAGATGTGTTCAGTAAGAACACCACCCCTCTAGGACAATATTGAGTTTCTGCCTGTCCCTTTGGTAAATACGGGCCCATGAACGTCACCAGCACGTGCAAGAGGCACCTTGCATGTCACCCCTCATGTCCTGGAGCCACAAAGCCCACCTTAGAACCACCTTGGGTCCTCCAGCTGGGAGGATCAAGCCGCCTCTGCCATGAGGTGCCCCAGGATTGTGGCAAGAACCTTGGTGGGTCTGGACATCAGGGATGGGAAGAGTCCATGTACAGGGATTGAGGAACAGGGAGCATTTCCTTGAAATGTTCAAGGCCAGGCTGGACAGGGCTCTGAGCAACCTGATCTGGGTGAAGATGTCCCTGCCCATGGCAAGGGGTTGGACTGGATGATCCTTAAGGTCCCTTCCAACCCAAACCATTCCTATCATCATTCTTCCATCATCAGCATCATCATCATCATCATTCTCCCATCCCTGGAGACATCCCAGGCCAGGCTGGACGGGGCTCTGAGCAACCTGAGCTGGTGAAGATGTCCCTGCTCAGGGCAGGGGTGGCACTGGATGATCCTTAAGGTCCCTTCCAACCCAAACCATTCCATGATCGTACACCTTCCAGCCCCCAAACCTCACACAGCCCCAGACATCCAGCAGATCCCACTTGCAGCAGCCCCTTCCCAAGAAAGTTTGGTAACTAAATTCAACACCTCCATGCCAAACTATCCCAGAGCAGCTCGGTGAGCAGCTCAACTCACGCCACATCGATAAAATCCATCTAGAGCTGCGCTGCTTTAATAAATACTGCCCCCTCCTCACACTTGTCTAATAATGAGTTGTAAAAATGGTGTTTCCAGCCACTAAAAGTGAGAACTTCTCTCCCGGTGTCTTTGCAAGCGGAAAGGGTATATTAGTTAGACCCATTATTTGATTCACAATCCTTAGAAAATAGGTACGACTTTATCCCGGGCGCCCATAATAACCGGTGCCTACTTCCAGCAGCCAAAAAAAAAACCCCTCAACCCTCCGTAGGAGCCAACATTAGCTATTTAAATAAGGGTTTTCTTTTTTTTTTTGTAATTGCAGAAACTTTTCCTAATCTGACATTTGTTAAAACCCCTTATTAGAAATTATGCAGAAAAAAAAAAGGCAAAAAAGAAAAAAAAAAAGGAGGAAAAAATATGAAATAAAATTAAAAAATGAGCTGGCTTCACAATTACCGAGTCAGCCCATGCAGCCCTTCGCTATTGTAGGGAATGGCATAAAACCCCTCGGCGGCCTATCAGCTCCCTGGCAGGCAGGGGACTGCGCTATTCAAAGCGAGAGATACAAGCTGCAGGGCAAAAACCTGGCAGGTCCCATCTGACCCCCCAATCCCCGGCTGGTGACAGCTCCAAGCTCCATGGCAAATTAGCCCTTCTCACATTACAATTGCAGGAGACAGATTCCATTAGCGGTATCTGAAATTGAGTGGAGAGCTGCTCCGTTATCAGACTTGACTCATAAGCGCCGCTATTAATCAGAGCTATGATAGCATTTATATATTTCAAGCTATCTTGCCGCCGCTGTGATATTCCGCTACAAAGGGTTGATGGGACTTAGGGAAGGGAACAATGGAGCTTTCTGGGAAAAGCAGAGTAAATCAAGAAAGTCTGTGACTTCCGCACATTCTGAAGGGATTGCGGTTTACATAAATTTTCTCCCAATTGGAGATTGAGCTCTTCCTCATCTTACACATGGGATTTAGTTGTCACTCAATGGTAACAGCTGTGAAAAGGTGAAGCGGCCCACCGCTCAGAATATTGCCTCCGCTTTTAAAGCAATTAACCCATGAACAGGAGGATACCTGGTGATATCAAAGGGATTAAGCCAGGCAGTGCATTATTAACATTTCCTTGAACTAATTCTAACTCTGACTAGCTGTCAGAAAAGGCTCTTCAGTCTTTAAAAAAAGGAAAAAAGTGAGGTTTTTTGCCCTGCTTTCCCCCCCTCCCCACCCCGCTTTCCAAATGAAGCAGAGTTATTGCAGCCTAATGTGAGTACTTTAGAGCAAAATGCAAATGAACAGATTGGGTAATGTCTTCAAACAGCCTGAACTCAGTGCTGGTTTATTATAGGGAAAAGCAGAGGGGGGAACCTATATATATATATGATCAATTAGCCAGAGTTCACGGTAGATACTCTTCTAAAAGCAAAACAATACTTGAGTATCTTCCTTTCTTCTCTTCCCCCCTTAAACTTTGTGACCAGTTACTAAGCATAAAACCTTTTGAAACAGTCGAGATCTTTGCACTGTGCTACAACAGTGCTAATCTACGATAATCTGCAATCTGGAAAAATCCAAACACGTTCTGTAAGGAGATTCCTCCTTCCCTAAATATTGCAATATTTTAGTTTCCCGTGATGGTCGAGGGGGCACCAGCACATCAGGCGGGAGGGTTCTTCTCCCATCCCTCCATCCTCCCCAAACTACGCCCCCAAAAAAGGAGTCAAACTATCTGGGGGCAACTCCTGCTCCAGCAAACATACGTAGACAACTTTTCCCATCACCAGTTAATTTTTGGGGGGCATCAGCCACAAGGTCCCTTTGGAGATGGCCATGAAGGTGACCAACCCTCCTGATGCTCCAACACATCTGGTCTTTATCAGAGAGCTTCCCACGAGAGCTCCAGGACACACACCATCGGAGCAAGGAACCTCAGCGCCGTCTCCAAAACACCTTGATGTTTTCTAATTGATCAAATCATTTTGATGATTTCATTATTCAACACGCCTACCGCTCCTTTTCGTTGGCGACAGGAGTTGGCTCCAGTTTTCACGTACATTGCTCAGAAGGTTTGTGGGGCAGAGAATATATATATATATATTTATATACGTAAATCCAAAACTTAACATGATACCCAAAACAGCAAACCGAAGAGACATGAACAGCTTAATTTAATGCAACATCTTCCCTTTTCTCAAAAACCTGAGTGCGACTCAGTTGGAATAAAGCTGGCAAAAACTTACTAGAAGCACTTGGGCAATGACACTTTCTATGCTGCTACTGCCCCTGCAATAAATTAGCTTTTTATATTTAGATACAGCAAAACAGCCAAGCTATGAAAGGTATGTATACAAAAAAGATGCATATAAAAGCAGGGGAAAGCATCCTGTTGCAACAGAGAGTGCAAAAAATGCATCATCTGTGCAAAAAATGACACTTTGGCAATCATATTATAAGAAGATAATTGGTTTACTTTGTAAACTTGCTATGCTTTGCCTCCCACAGTAAAACAAATAGAACAGTTGTTTAAAGCAACAATCCCATAGCCGCACTGGCTGCATCCTAAAAACACAAAGCTGCTCCCCCCCTGTTTCAAAGCAAAGATGAATTATTTGTTTGAGTTACAAGCAGGCTGAGAAAACTCTTTGTAAATGCCATTTTACGACAATTACAAGCAATTTATTAAGACTGTGTGGAAGCGGGGGGGGAATATATTTGAGAATGAATTCAAAGGGGTAAACAGTTCATTCGGTGATAGCCTGGATTATTGACAAAAGGGCTTTTTGCATCGCTGTGGTTCAACTTTGTTTTAAAGGGCACAATCCTGGCTTAAAAAAATGTAATAAAATGAGTAATGTAATAAAATGAATCAAGAAACGAGATGCTGGGGTTGCTGCCCATGGACTGCGTGGAGTCATCACCTGGTAAAGGTGAAATCTGTTCGAGGAATAAATTCGATCCTAATCCCGCACACGCCGTAATATCCCAAATAGCACCCGGCTGTGGAGGGAACCGCCGGTAAAAGAAATTGCCCTTATTTGCCAAGGAATAAACTTGGGGAATGCTTCTTATACAGAAAAAAAGAAAGAAGAGTCAATGGGAGGGGGGGAAATAAAAAAAAGGGAGATATTTACTGTATTGGGAGGCACAGAAAAAACCCCCGCGAGGGTAAACAGCAAAGCTGGTGGGGAGAAAAGAAAAGGTTTTTAGAGGTTAAGTTCAGGTCAGACGACAAATGAAATTGTAACAACCCAACTGACATCGTATAATGTCTTCTTCCCCGCGATCAATAGGGCAGCGTCAGCCCCATTTCCATAGAGATGGGTTCCTCCCGCCGCTGCTCGAGGAGCGAGGTTTGCTCCCCACGGATGCCGAACTTCAGCAATTATTTGTCCGCCTAACATCTCCATATCCTCATATTAACGGCCGCGTTTCGGGCGGCACGAGGAGCGGGCGCTTTGTTGTTTTGCTCCGGTCACCATATCAGCGACATTTGAATTAAATCACAAATACCGGGGGGATTTGATAGACCGGTTTAGGTCCTTTGTGAGTAGGGACAAGTCCGGTTAAAACCAAAATACGCCGCGTTCAGATAGTTACGGCTTTTACACGCACGGTGCCAATAAACACTTTACGAATTCTTTTTATTTTAAAGTAGACGGCAATAGAAAGAAAAAGCTTTTTTTTTGCTAAATGAATGTCATAAAAAATAAATCAATTTTGAGGTGTTTAAAAGGAAACACGTAACACTGTAATTTGGCAATAATTGATCCACGCTACCTAACGATTCATTTCCAAAAAATCAATCACTGCTATGCTGAATAATTGACCCTGTCAGCGCTTTGTATCCACGAAGTCATTTTCTATAAGTCCTAATAGTTTCTATCATCTCTCCATTCCAGGTTTTCCGTTCTTTCACGCAAGCTTTAAATCTGACAGAAGTAACAGTTTCCAAGTCCAATTAAACAAAAACAATGAAACAATATCGAACTTCTAGAAGTGCAAAAATAATCCCCAAATTTAGCCTGCGATTCCTCTCTGGCATCCCCTCGTTTTCTAAAGCGATGATCGCATCGTTTCATACACACAGAACGGGCACATAAGCTAAGGTCAGGTTGGTCTTTAAAAAGCAGGATGGATCTTCATACTGATTGCAATAACAGGAACAATCATCATTAAAATATATAATCAGAACTCAATATTTATAATATTTAGCAACTCTTTGTGTGAGTTTTTAATAGAATAAAAGAAGTTTTGCTTTAAGGCTGCGGCTGGCGCTGTGAGGGCAGCGCCGCTTCCAGCTCCCCAAATACAGGGTAAAATACAGGATATTAAATTAAATAACACCGGCTTAATTACAGGTATTACCCAACAGTAAAAGCAATCATTTTAAACGCCTATAGGAATATTCAGGAATTACTTCAGCTATTCCAGTGGGTGTGATTTGGAGCTGATGCACTGAAAGGGGATGTAGAAAAAGCGGCTCTGCGGCAGAGGGAGATGCAGCCGGACAGACGGACCCCACGGACCGAAGTGATCGCAGGGATCTGGGGCTGTGGTCTGTCCCCCCCATTTATTCCCATTTATTTCTCAGAGAACAAGTGAAACTCAGAAGGTTTTCCCAAGTGGCAGCGCAGCTCTGGCAACGGGTGGGTGAAAAGGGCTTTTGTCACAATAATCTCAGTAAGGAAGAGCCCCGTCTTATCCCAAAGCGCCCCGACATCACTTCGGATTTTCACTCTTTACAGCCCAGAACCGTGCCCTATTTTCCCCCCCCCCAAAAAAAGAAGAACATCAGAAATTGTTTGTCCGTGTTGCGCTAATCCTCTCAAATATGGGCCAGGTTGAGGTTAAGAGCAGCCAGAACTCGCACATCAAAGAGGAGCGGGGTTAACAACCCCCCCCCCAAAATAAAAGCACACGTGCAAATGCTGATTGTTCCCTTTTCTCCCAAGGTTAGAGGTTTGGAAGAAGTGGATGGGCTGGGGCCGGTGTCCCCCCATGCCGGGGGATGGCACTGATGAGGATGCTCGCTCTGGTCCATGGGTACCAGGGGCAGGCAACTGCCCGTCCGCCCCCGCCGGGAGCCGCGATTAAACCGAGTTCACGCTTTCCCGATAAGGTGAAGCTCATCCTGTTAATTTAAACAGACCATCTGCATCTTTCGCGAACGACAAACTTCATTAGTTCTGGTTAGTTAAGCCGAGCGGTGATTTGTGATAATGAGCCCGAACAACCTGTCACGTCCGCGCGAGGGAACGGGCGCACTTTTTATTACGACTATTATTATTATTTAACAGAAAGAAAAAAATTCAAAGGAGCGAGCTTTTGTGCAGGAAAGAAGGTCAAATTCAGAATAAACTGCTGGTAGGTTAATCAGAGGAACTAATTACAGCCAGAAAGGGGAACAGAGGGAACCGTCGGCAATGTCCCGAGCCGGTGGGGAAAAGCCCGGCCTAGGAGATAACGCCCCCCGAATGACTTTACCTGAAAACCGTGTAAAAAAGCAAAGAGGCGGCAGCTGCTCCAAAGAAGCCACAGAGGAGATGGACTCGGCAAGCGGGGGAGCCCAGGGGCAGCAGCCCCAGCGCCAGTTTGGCCAGCAGCGTGAACAGGGGGTACCCGGGAGGGTGCGCGACCTACGGACAGAGCGATAACGGGGATGTAAAGGGGCGAAATTCTGTGAAATCAGGACAAAAAGTATATCAGCTGGGGTGGGTCTCTGAGGGGCACCTCTCTTCTTTTTATACCAATAACTCTGCAAATATATATATATATATATTTTTCCTTAGTGGATTTGGCTCCACGTCTCGCCCATAATAACGAGGCGGCGAGAAAAGGAGGTGCCACGTTTCATTAGCGCGCCTTAAAGGGCTCCTTGTTTGGGTTCACAGTATATTAGGGTCATTCAAAAGGCTGTTTTTTCCAGCTTCTCGACTGTTTTATTGGTTCGCAAGTTGAAAGACCACACTGCTATCGGATTACCACCGCACTGACAGTCCTAAGGTCTTGCCTAAAGGGATCATGCACCATAATAAAGTTTATTAAATAATAAAACTTATTAAAATTGTTAACCCGATTTATTTTATTCTCCCCAGCTTATACAAAATTTGGGTTGATAATAAGCCAGCTACTGTATATACAGTAAAGCCTTTGCTTTATAATTTAGTTTAATTGGATTTAAAACTTGAAGTAAATTGTCGCGTGCTGTACTTATAAGTTAGTAAAAACTGTGGTTTGAAAATAAATTAATCTACTTTACTCCATGCTTAATTAAACTTCCTTAATTCCTAAAACTGTTAATGAGAGCATTGATTAAACAATAAAACTAATACTTACTCCAAGCTCATATGCGGCTGTGATCAGCTCCCCTGTGAAAAAATAATGTAAAACCAATAATTACTATTAGGAAATGACACTCCTCCAAAGTTTTCAAAATCCAAATGCTTGCATTGGGGTTTTGCATTAATTTGACTGGATAAAACTGTAAATCTGTAGAGATTTAACAGCATGAAATTTTCTAAGAATATTTTCTCCCTCTGATGTCATTGCACAAAATATCTTTTGTGTGTTTTCGCGAGACTTTTATGAACAGATAAGTAAAAATATAGGTAGGCTCGGGTAAAGAATGGCCCGAGATGTTCACAACGCAGGCATTTGTGCGTGTGTGGTTTTCATTTAAACCCAATTGACTCCATAACTTCCCAGCACTACAGTTTGCAGCGCTTAAGCTGCATTGTCTCTAAAACAACACGGTTGTTTCTCATTAAAAACCCCACAGCTTTATAGTATTAAAGAGGGGGAAAATACAATCTGCATCTACATATCTGGGAATGCTGCTCTCCCATAACATTCAATTAATTCTTGCAGCTTTTGCTTCGCAAGTAACTTTTGTACCTGTCAGCCGCTCCCATTAGAAACACCATTTACATTTTGCATTTCATTTGCCTTTTATGCCAGGAGAAATTACCGCCACAAAAAGATCCGCGTTGGCATAATAGTTAATAATACTTGGCATTTTTAGAGCGCTTGACACTGAAGCATTTTGCAACGCTCCCGAGCGGCGTATATTTAACATATTCAATAGGCACAACGCATTCGGGGACCAAGGACACAACCAAGTTGGGACGGAATTACAAATTATGGTTGATTTTCCTTCTTTCCCTCAGATTTCATGATGCAATTTTGCAGAGCTTGGTCTTACTAGTCCAGCTCATTTTGCAATGGTCGTGGTAGCTTCGTCCCATGGTAAAGACACAAAACAAAGGGTAGCGTTGGCTTTAAACGCTAAATTAATGATGTTGTCATATCCTTACCATCCAACGCAAAGGAGGGGGATTGTACAAACGGCACCTTTAAATCTCAACACTCAGTAAATAATATATTTAAAAAGTAAAATGCAAGTTTCAACCCATTGTGAGACGGCCCCGAAAAAGCGAACGCAATGGGAAAAGCACCCAAGCTGAGCCCTTTAGTGCTCAGCAGCTCCAGGGCTGGGAAGCGACCGATCTCCTGCATGCAGCAAAGAATGATGCTCATAAAGAAAATCCTAATTTGGGGGTTCCCCAGGGGTTAAGGGTGGATGCCATCGCATCACGGGGATGCTCCCAAGCCATGCATGGCTCCATCTTCATTAAAGTCTCTCTGGGATACAGCAAAAACTGCATCTAAAACGGCTAAAGATTAAGTTCACACACGTTGCTACGTTATCGGTTCACATCACGGGCAAGAATAATTACAAAGTGATACACACACAAACCAACCAGAAGAAATAATAGAGGTGGATGCCATTGGGACGCTTTGAAAGCCAACGGCACAACTTTGACACGTAAGGATGAAGGATGAAAAAGTCAGAAAACTCGTAAAAATCAGTTCACAAAACACCCACCACTTCAGGTCAGGTTAATTCTCCATCACCACCCACATACCCAAGCAACACTTACAGCCTCTGTGGGCAATATATGTGACAATATGGGCTATATAACTGCTGAGCACTATTATTAAATGACAAAACACACAGAGGAAGACTACAGCACCCACAGACTTGATTTCAATATATTTCTCACGAGAGACAACGACCTGCAGCGTCTTCAGACGCCGGATCATATTGAAGAGTTTATTCCTGTATCATCTTGGTCTACATAAGTTTCTGACCGTCCAGTTTGATTCCCCACTAAAGGTGTTCGGGCAACAGGTCTAGAAATGGATTTATCCCCAGCAAGGTTGGGAGTTGATGTCTGGAACATCAGTGGGAAGGTTTGGTGTATCTTTATTTTTTTCAACTTGACTTTATCTAATCCTTTTTAAGTTCCTTTAACATCCGTGGATGTTGTCGAATCAGCTCTAAAATTCATTCCTTCCTTTCTTTATTATAACACTTAGTAACACGGGAAAGCTGCCGATGAAAGCACCTATTGCCTTTGACATTTTCAGACTACTGCAAACTTCGGGAACAATTAAAAATATATATGATTTGCTAAAAAAAAATAATATATATATATATATATATATATATATATATAGGCTCCTTGCCTGAAAGCAGATCCAGCAAATCCTTCAGCACCTTTACTCACACAAGGAGCTTCAGCGCTTTTGATGGCACAAGTTTGAGCCCCGTTAACCAGGGACAAGCAGGGACCGTCCCGGGGACTTTGGGCGGCGCTGGAGCATCCCATGGGAATCAGGGAAATAACCCAAAAATAAACCAAAAGGGGAGATGGGGAGCAAGGTCATGGGCTAACAGGGGACACCGTGTTGAGAGGTTTCCTCTAATGTAATTCCCTGTTAAAGCGTTCAGCCCCCAATTCGCCCACTCCTGCGACACCTCTGCTGCACCCCCGTTTGCAGTATGTGCCCCATTAGTGTCCTTGGTATTATTACATATATGCTTGCATTTCTATACATGCAACTGCCAGGCTGGGAAGAACCAGATGCCTCCAGAAATTAGGGAAAGAGCAATTCCACCTCCTGCCCCCAAAATGGGATAAAATGAGCACGATAACCCAGGGAAAGCGGGGTGAACCCCTTCCCGTGCTTCCTGGACCTACTGGGGTAATTCACATCAAGCAAGGAATGGATCCCAGCGCCGATTCATCACCTCATTGGGAGAATGCGCATCCACCTTGTCACGGGTGCTAATGGTTATTTGCATCCTGGAGGCAAAACCCAGGCTCAAATACAATAAAAAAATGGGTTGCCGGTGCTTCAAACAGCACAGAGCACAGGCACCCTGTATGTTCATAAGATGCGTTTCCCATCGGGGAGCACTTTAAAAGACAATACGGCAATAATGGTAAATATATCGATGATCATGTATAAACTGACATGACCAGAAGGAGCAAATCCAGCCCGTTTACACACTTGGGAGCAGAAGCAAAAGTCATTGGGGTGCTAGTCCACCTCGTGTGGAGTGGGAGCTGCAAGCTCTATGGAGAAGGGATTTAAAAAGTAATTCTTTTAATATAGTTCTGACAACAGGGCCCCTCAGATTAAGCACAAGAACTGGGAAAACAGACAAGTTTGCATCAGTGTCCACCTATGTACCAAATTCCCTGCTCTGAGAGCCAGATAATCAGGATGAGGTTTGTGTCATGAAAACAGCTCTGTCCTGTTATCTTTAAACCGAATAACCCTCACTAGAATCACTGCTCAATGTTACATTCGTGTGTGAAGAGCTGCACTGAATACAGGCTGGACAAAACCATCCTGCTCTTACCAAGCCGTGCTGTCTTTCACGTAACTTTAAACAAAATCTAACGGAACATTATAAAGACTTGGAGTTAAAACATGTATCTCCCCCTCCATGCATACCGAAGCTATAAAATAAATGCTTTATTACAAGTCCATTCATTTACAGGGAATTTAAGGCACAGCTTGGATCCCAAACCAGCCATGGCCAAGAGCTGAACAGACCCACTCAGTGCTCATCTGAGATACAAAAGAAGGAAAGTGTGCTGGGTACCTTCTCCACCAAAAAGAATTACAATAAATCAAAGCAACCCTTACAAAATCCAAGCCCTCCTATCCCCAAATCACAGCTGTACACATGCTGCAAAAGCCAAGTAATTTTTAAGCACCAACAAAACTGCAGAAGGACCAAACAGGAGAATTTTGTCCTGTTTGGGATAGTCCGTCACTTTGGTCAAGTTGCAATTCCAGAGACACAGATCCAGAGATTCCAACGTGGCCACACAGAACAGAGAAAGCGACGGCCCCAAACCCAATCATACAATCATTTAGGCTGGAAAAGACCTTTCAAATCATCCCACATCTGGTAGGACAGCACATCTGCTGCAGGACCCCGAGGGGGACAAGCGCCCCCCCGAGGTGTGACTGTGTATGGGGTGGGCACCCTATGGGGGCAGCAGTGCCCCAGCTCTGGGGGTGTGCGCTCCAACACAGGGTGTTGTGGGGAAAGCTCTCTATGGGGGGGTTGCATTGTGCCAGTCCCTATGGGGGTGAGCACCCCATAGAGCGACTGCAGTGACACAGTGCCTGCGGGGCAAGAACCCTATGGGGGGACAGCAACCCTATAGGGGGACAGCAACACACCGGGACCTACGGAATGAGGAACCCTATGGGGCAACAGCAACCCTATAGTGTGAGCAATCCTATGGGGTGACAACAACCACGCAGGGTGACTGTAAATACATCAGCCCCTATGGAATAAGCAATCCTATGGGGTGACGACAACAATATGGGGTGACAGCAGCACTCAAGCCTATATGGAGTCAGCAGCTCTACAGGGTGACAGCAATCCTATGAGGTCACAGGAACCCTATGGGGTGACAGCAATGCACCATGAGCAATGCTATAGGGTGACAACAACCCTATGGAATAAGCAACCCTATGGGGTGACAGGAATATCATGGAGTGAACAACCCTATGGGGTGACAGCAATGCAAGAGCCCCTATGGGGTGACAATAACCATATGGGGTGACAGTAATGCAAGAGCCCCTATGGGGTGACAGTAACCATATGGGGTGACACCAATGCACCAGCCACTACAGAGTGCGCAACCTATGGGGTGACAGTAATGCAAGAGCCCCTGTGGGGTGACAATAACCATATGGGGTGACAGCAAAGCACCAGCCGCTACAGAGTGAGCAACCTACGGGGTGACAGTAATGCAAGAGCCCCTGTGGGGTGACAATAACCATATAGGATGACAGCAAAGCACCAGCCGCTACAGAGTGAGCAACCTATAGTGACGAACCAGGCACTACAGAATGAGAATCACTATATGATGACTGAGATGCACCAGCCCCGAACGGCTCAATCCCCCACCACCCCCCGCGAAGGGTAGCCGCGATGCACCAGCCACTACGGAGCGCGGGTCCCAGTGGGGTGCCCCCACGTCCCCGACCCACGGGGTGCCCCACCGCCCCTCCCCGGCTCTCGGGCGGGCTGGCGGCGCTGGTACGTTACCCGCATCCCCGCCGGGCAGGGCGGGCGGCAGCGTGACCGTGTAGAGAGCGGCCACGGCAGCGCCCAGCGCCCCGGCAGCGCCGCCCGCCCCGGACCCGCTCCCGGCCCCCGCGCCCATGTGCGCCTCTGCGTCCGCCACTTCCGGGTTCGGTAGTGCGGCGGGCGGGCCGTGCCACTTCTCCGTCCCGCGGGGGGAAGACGCTCCGCTTCGCTCGCCTTCTCGCTCCTCCCAGGCCGCCTCTCTGGAGCGCCCGTTATTAACAGCGCTCAGATCAGGAACAGGCAGCTGCCGCCGGCTTGTTAGGGCGATTAAGCTCAACCTCCCGCCCTCTTTCTTCCCCCCGCCGAGAGGAGTTGGTACCGCCAGAGTGGGCGGGGCGGAGGAGCGCCCCTCGGTGAGTGCGGCCGAGCGGCCGGGCGGCACCACCGCGGGGCGGGGGTGGACACGAGGAGGAACCACCGTGCAGCGGCGGGGGGGGCGGGAGCGGGACGGGGCCGCGGTGGCGGTTGCAACGCGGGGAGGTGGCGGTGTCTCGAAGCCCGTGGGTTGTGCTGTGCCCGGGGCCTCCTGGAGCACCAACTTTTAAGTGTGTTTTAAATAGCGCTGTGTGACATTCATGTACGAACATACAATCATGGAATCATTTCAGTTGGAAGTGACCCCTCAAGATCATCGAGTCCAACTGTTAACCCACCCCTGTCACTACCTCATGTCCCTGAGAACCTCATCTGTCCAACCCTTCAGGGCTGGTGACTCCAGCACTGCCCTGGGCAGCCTGTTCCAATGCCCCACAGCCCTTTGGGGAAGAAATTGTTCCCCACATCCAACCTCAACCTCCCCTGGTGCCACTTGAGGCCGTTTCCTCTGCTCCTGGCGCTTGTTCCTGGGGAGCAGAGCCTGACCCCCCTGGCTCCAAGCTCCTTTCAGGCAGTTCAGAGATCAGAAGGTCTCCCCTCAGCTCCTGTTCTCCAGCTGAACCCCCCCAGGTCCCTCAGCCGCTCCCATCACACTTGTGCTCCAGCCCCTCACCAGCTCCGTTCCCTTCTCTCAACTCGCTCCAGCACCCCAAGGCCTTTCTTGGCATGAGGGGCCCAAACTGCCCCCAGGATGGGAGGTTTGGCCTCCCCAGTGCCCAGCACATGGGGACAATCATTTCCCTTGTCCTGCTGGCCACAAGTGTGACAGTACACGGATAATAAAGATTTATGCCCTGAACAGGGTTACGCGAGATGCCGGTGAATAAAATGATTGAAGGTGTCAGCGTATAGAATATTAAAAGCGGCGATCCCCGCTGCGGGAGTAGTTAAAGAAGGCAAATAGCATCCTGAGACCTATCGATAGAAGACTAAAACACATCCGTAGAAATCATTATGGGATTGTACGAAAGAGCGGCGAGGCCGTACCTGGAGAATTGAGGCAGATTAAAGAGAGGCTTTTGAATACAAATGAAAAAGGTATAGAAGAGGGTAACTAGGATAATAAACAGCCGCGTGGATTAGATCTAAGTGGAGACGTTGGAAAATTAGGTTTGCATTTATTAAAAAAAAAGAAAAAAGAGCAGGATTAAGGGTTGACACGACTGAAAAACCACACATGGTGTTCTGGGGACTGGAGAAGCCGGAGGACCTTCCGAAACCGCCAGCACAAAAACCCCGAAAGGGCACGAGCCGAAAGCGAGAAAGACATTAAGGGAATTTAGGAACGGTCTTTTCACACACTCTTCACGCTGGTACACACAGAGACGGCGAAAGGAGCCAAAGTTGCGACCCGCTCAGAAGTTAATGGGCTTGTTTGAAGTATTTGAGGGTATAAACACCAGCTGAGTGACAGCCATGCCCTCGTGGCTGCCTTCCATCCCAGCGCTGTGGTGACCGGGTGAGCCTCAATATACTCAACTCCTTGGCAGGTTTTTGCCGTTATTGGCTGAGGTTCATCGGGGAGAAGAAAAAGATATGTTGCAATCCTCCGCCAGCCATTGTCACTATGGTAATGAGAGGGGTCATTGTTCCCGCACCCGTTGGGGCTGCTAAAATGTAATTTTAGCAGCAAAGTGCGCAGCCTGTGTGTGAAAGCGGGCTGGTGGCGAGGCTCTTTATCCGAAGCGTGGCTTTTTTCCTTGCGGTATTTTTCTTTCTTTTGTATTTAACTTGGAAAAGGCATCCAAAGACAAAGACTAATGTTAACCGTGACTAATTACAATTATATTGATGGGGGAGGTAGCAATTTAAAGGCGAATATCGAAATGTGGAAGAATGGCTGGTAATCATATGGTAAGGCCAAACTATTCTTTAATTGTCCTGGAAGTTGTTTTATATCTTTGTCATGCAGAAACTGGAACTTTTAGGGTGCCAGTGACAAAGTACTTTGGTGTAATATGGTAGGGCAGGCTCACAACAGCCTTTATCTTATTGAATAACTAGCACTGTTTCAAAGGCCAGGATTACAGACACACTTTATGTTGGCACAAACGCTTTGGAGAGTGCATTTACATTTTTCTTCTGTAAGCAGAAATCTATTAATTCAGGGTATTTGACTCCCCCTTCTTCACCAAGGATAACCCAGGGGGCTGAGCAAGACAAGAGGGACATGCGGACCTTGTGGTTTTTGGTTTTGTCAGAGACAGGCAGATATGTTTTAACTGTTTTCATTCATTCCCTGGAAGTTGAGAGTTGTCCAAACACGTGTTAGATTCACCTCGCCGCAGAGCAACACACAGCGACCCTCCAGACTTGCACGAAGACTTGAGAATGGATTCAACGGCGATAAAAACAAAGTATTGCTCAGAAGAAAAAAGCAACACACAAGGACAAGTGGAAAGCGTTTGATAGGTGGCCTTGTGCTATACAGATTGATTTATTAATAAAAAAAACCCCTGGAACTTGTAGCACGAGAGCATACTCTAGTGGCAACTGAGCAAAGAAAGTGCTGGTGATTCGTGCGGTGTCTCGATGGTGAGATGCCTCCCACCTTTCTATGAGAGGTTTATTCTCTCCCATCTCCTCCTGCTTCGTGCTCCATAGGAAATACCCAAGGCAGACAGAGAAAATAAATGGGAACTCCTAAAGTAATTTAAAAACACAGTTTGGGAAGATATCTCCCCAAAATGACTGTGTACTTAGAGACTTGTCTTCTTACCAGGCTCTGTTGCAGATTTTCTGCTGAGAGACACACTTTAGAGGAGGCAGGAGATAGGAAAAGGGAGAATAATACTTAAAGCAAATTCTGCTCACCCATGGAAGTGTCATTACAAACTTGAATGAGCACAGTTATTGCAAATAAATAAAAACAATAGACCAGAACCAGTTTTACATAAGAAAATACTGAAATACTGTTCAATTAGTCCTAAGCTTTAGTTAAACCTTTTCTTTTGCCCCTCAGGTGATAAGGTTAATACAGAAAGCACTCAACTGCTGTACTTGTGTAACAACAGTCAGCATCCATTTAATGAACTTACATGTATACACATTTAGGCAAGCTTCAATATTGTCAGAGCTGGGCTGGCGCAGAATTTTAATGGCAAAGTAGCCAGGCCAGTTTTCATCATAAACAATGTCCCCACGTAAGAAAAGCAGGTCCTCATAGGGACTACTAGCAATACAAATAAGCACCGCTTCTATATTTAACCAAGAAGTTCGGCAGGATTTCCACTGATGATGTGTGGCTGCCTGCAGAGCACAGAAAGGAAGATTATGCTACTTTTATTTGTTCTTAAGTGGCTGGAATAAGCTGCATTTTATGACTCCTTGGTGGTGTTTGTTTGCTTGGTTGGTTTTGGGTATTGGTTGGTTTCATTTGGGGTTTTTTCTGAGTGGGAGGACCAGATTCGTATCCCACATTTACAGCATCGTCACTGCAGTAGCTGGACATGGTACAGAGGGAAATTCCAAGCGGAACAGAGTGGAATAAAAGCACATTTGATCCAGCGAGCATCCCTCTGGCCCTGCTCATGGGGCTCTCACTGCCTCATGGTCAATATTGCTGATGTGAGAAGCCTCCAGCTGCAGCCAACTGGGTTAGCAGTGAGGCCCAGAATGGGTCACCCAGGACCAGTTTGGATGTGGTGGGTCAACCAGAGCATGTGGGGACCTGTGTGCCTGGAGAGGTGGCTCCTTGCATTCACCCTGGGTGTCTAAGGGACTGAGCTTTGTGTGATCATAAAATCACAGAATAGCTTGGGTTGGAAGGGACCTTCCCAGCTCCCCCAGTGCCACCCCTGCCATGAGCAGGGACATCTTCACCAGCTCAGGTTGCTCAGAGCCCCGTCCAGCCTGGCCTGGGATGTCTCCAGGGATGGTTCAGCCACCACCTCTCTGGCCAACCTGGGCCAGGCTCTCACCACTCTCAGGGCCAACAATTTCTTCCTCATGTCCAGCCTGAATCTCCCTCCTTCAGTTTAAAACCATCACCCCTTTTCCTACCGCAACAGGCTAAAAAGTCTGTCCCCGTCTTTCTTATCAGCCCATTTGAAGTACTGAAAGGTGATTGCACTGTACGTTCGCTCTGATACCCCCAGAGGCTGTGAATCTCTCAAAATGCAAAAGAAAGGCAAAGGTGTCCCAGATGTTATTATATTCACAGCCATTTCTTGCAAAGCTGGGCAGGAGGGGGATACCCAAGTCAGACTGTGCAGTGGGAGGAAGGAGGAACATGGCTGTAAGCGGGGCAGCTGGCTCACAGGACAGCTTGTTCATTATTTCAAAAATCAGTTTCATTTTCTTGCCCAAATAAGAAAATAGGCTGAAGTAGTTTCCCTGTGCAGATCTTGTTTCCCATGATTTTGCAACTTAGTAAGACAGGCTTTGTTCTTTTGCAGAAGACCTCCAGTTCCTGCCTCCACCAGGCTTAGCTGCCTTCCAGCTGGTTTTCTGACACACTGAGCAGCCACAGATCCCATTTGTCTCAGCTGGTTTTCCCAGAACTCAAGACAATCGGCTCTATGTTTTCACACCTGATTTCCTTAAAGCGATGTTATTTATTTATCCACATGCCCTGCTGGCAGATCTGGTGTCTGAGAGGCACAGTGATCCCATAAACGAAATTAGAGACCATCTTCTCGCGAGTGTGGCTGATGAACCACATGAGGGCCCTGTTCCCTTCATCCCTGGACCGCTGAATTACCCTGTGATTAGTATTTACAAGAAGGCAATGCTTTTTGCCACCACAAAATACATTTAAATGCTTCTCATCCTTCATTTAATTACAGGTGTAGGACAACAATTGCCATCCTGTGCCTTGGAGGCCAAACTCACAGCCAGGCCTGGAGAAATGCTCAAACAAAGCAGGTAGCTGAAGACCTGCAACAGCAAATGGTGCTTCAGGGGTCTCCAGTGGTTCAAGCTCCCTTTTCTTCACCTATGTTCACAGTTCCAGTAAAACTTATTGGGTAACTTGTCTAGGTGTCCAAGTCTGGGCTCCCCAGTTTAAGAGGGACAAGGAATTACTGGAGAGAGTCCATGGGAGGGACACAAAGATGCTGAGGGGTCTGGAGCATCTTTGTGATGAGGAGACACTGAGAGAGCTGGGGCTGTGCAGCTGGAGAAGAGAAGCTGAGAGGGGTACAATCAATGCTGATCGGTATCTCAGGGTGGGTGTCAGAGGATGGACCAGACTGTTCAGTGGTGCTCAATGCCAGGGTGAGGGGCAACGGGCACAGACTGAAACACAGGAGGTTCCATCTGAACATGAGCAGAAACTTCTTTGCTGGGAGGTGCCAGAGCCTGGCCCAGGCTGCCCAGAGTGGATGTGGAGTCTCCTTCTCTGAGACATTCAAACCCGCCTGGACCCACCTGTGTGATCTGCTCTGGTGACCCTGCGGACTGGATGATCTCCAGGGGTCCCTTCCAATCCCAACTATTCTGTGATTCTGTAAGAATTTTTCAGGTTGCATTCAGTCCTCTCTGTTGTTTTCCCATTTCTTAAGCTGCGATCAGATTGCATCAGCTGAAACTCAGGGAGTTTGCACAAAAGCTGAGTTTCAAGCAGGACAAGAATTTCACCTTTCATAATCACTGTCCTCACCTATGTTTACTGGTGTCTTCCTACACGGCTCTGCCATGTCTTCATTGTGTTCTTGCATTGAACAAATCCCTGGTGCTGCTACTGGTGGTTAAGCTACCATGGGTTGCCTTTTATTCTCGTTGGAAGCTGATGGAGCTACAGAGTTTGTTCAAAAATTTTGTGTTCTCCCATAAGGTTCATGTAAGTCTCACTATGGTGATGTTATAGTAGGAACCTTTTCTCCTCTAAGCCATTCTATGCAAATGAGGTTACTTACCAGTAACCATTGATACGTGGCCAAAATTAACTTGTGAAGATGCTGAACAACAACAGGTAGTATAGAACAGCAGGACAGAAGGTGATCCAAGATGCACTTTAGCCAAGAACTCCCTTCTTTTTATCAAGAAACTGCTCCACAAAGAAGAGGTTCACATCCCATCACCACACATGTGCCTCCTAGGAGGAGGGCAGTGAGAAGCCTTATATATTATATAGGCAGGGCTAGGGCTGTGCTTATAACCACCCTGTATAACCACCTATAGCCCTGCCTGCTCCTGCAGTTACAAGTTAGAGCTGCTGCAGCATTGGACTCTGAGGAAACGATGCTAGAGATGGTATTCTTCTTACACAGGAGCAAAACACAGTCATTTTTAAGCAAAACTCTCCCATAAAATTCAGGCTGTGACAGTGAGATTCTCTATAGCTTAAGAAACAAGAGTTTACCAAACCTTACTCGTGTTTCCTCCAGTATACTGGTGGGTGAGGGGAGTATGTCCAAGTTCAGCAGATACGTATCTGTGGGTAGCAGCAACATCCCCAGAGCTCAGACAGATCTCTGCCCTCTCTACGTGCTCCTGAGCATCCTCCATCCACTTGTCTCAAGGTTTATACAGGTCCTGCAGTTGTTCACCTTAGACATCGGGAAGCACAAAAACAGAATCAAGATATTTTGGCTCCATCTCCATTTCCTGTAGAAGGCCAGGCTAGGAAACAGATTAAATGGATTATGTTAAATCCAGATTAAATCCTGGCGTGTACCCAGGCCTGACTTCCCATTCACATCACCAGTTGCTCAGTGCCCATGTGGCCAGAGCATTGCATGAGCAGTCCATGTGCAAGCAAGTTGCCTTGTAAAACATGTTGTAGAAAGGACCCCAAAAAAGAAAGGAACGCAGCTGTGGGATGTCACCCCAAGGAGCCAGGGCCCAACAGCTAAAAAGCAGGTGAGGGAAACACATTCTGCCCAAGCTGTCTGCATCACAAGTAAAGGCACAACTGAGCACATTTGAAAATACAACCCAAACCCAGGTCTCTCCTGGCGTGCCCCAAAGCTTGCTCCAAGCTTGCCATCTGAACATCAGCTGGTGACCTCATAGGATGGTCATTAGGCGACCTGGGGTATGGGCCCTGGTTCAAATATAACCTCTATCACAGGTGATGTCAGAGCTGCTGCTGCTGAGGCTGAAGCAAAGGGACGCACTGATTTCTGTATGTCAGGCTCTCAAGAGTTAGAAAATACCAGAACAAAACCTCAATATGTCCCTCTGCAGTATGACTGTTAAAACACCTTCTACCCAAATGCCTATGGCTGGGTTTTACTTTGTTTTGTTTTCCAAGTGAGGTCATGCCTCACTTGGTGCTTTAGATGGATGGTGATTTGGCAATAAATCATAATGAAGAAGAGCTGATGGAGATGCTGGAGGCTCTAAGGTGGCTGAGACTGTGAGTATGAAAGGGGGACCAAAGGTAGAGCCCCAGTAAATTGTCATATGAATGAGGCTTTCCAGAGGGGAAAGTGGGACAGTTGGACTGGTCCCATTAAGACAGAAAACTTCCAATCTGGCATTGCCTAATCTTGGATTTGGGGTAGAGTGATCTTGCCATGAGTATCTTTTTGACACCAAATAGCTGTTGACAGTCACATGAAACCATAAAGCAAGACACCAAGGTCTTTACAGAATAGAATGTTTCCTAAAACTGTTATTTCAAGGGCGGATAAAAAGAAACAACATGTACGTAGGGCAGTTCTTGAGACCTTCAAAACCTTCATGTTATGTTAACTGAAGGGGAGCAACTTCTACAGCCTCCTTCTCTCTCTTGCATCTAAGAGCTCAGGAGAGGGTGACTACAGAGTTATGTGGTCAGTAGTCACCACAAAGTCTGCTTTTATGTTAATGTGCCTGATGTGCCAGCGCTTACAATTTACAAGCCTCTGACTTCTCGTCCTCTGTTTCCTGTGGGCTGGTATTTTCAGGCTCCTCACAAGCCAAAATGAGAAAAATGCATCTCATTTTTCAAAGGCCAGAACTGCTGGTGCAGAAAATAGCTAAGTGCTAGGGACCGAGCTCTGCTTCTGCCTTCATTGAGATAAATCCAGCATCCCTCACTGCCTTCGCCTGATTTACTCCCCGTTCGGTGTAACCAAAAGCAGAATTTGCCTCTCGCTGTTTTTCGTCGGCATTAAGGCCTTTAAAGAAAATCCTACAAAAAGATTTAGGCACAAACAAAATCTCCCACTTTCCACAAATCTGTCTGAACTTACACCGCGAAAGGCAACGCAGAGGAACCGAAGCCTCTTGCAAGGGACAAGGGATTCTCTAGCAGGGTCAGCTGTGCATATATTTACACATGATATTAGCAGGAAAAAAAGGCAAAACGGGTGCATCGTGACCCAAGGTGGTCCAAATGTTCTGTGCTATCATCGCTGCTGGGGCCAAAGGCATTGCTGGTCGGTGACTTGATAAGCGTGATGAGCTAACAAGCAACAGCTTAATCAGCACAGATAACTCTTCTGCAATATATGAGATAATTATGCCCTTTTTTTCAGATTTTGAGGAACCTTGTGGATTTTTTCGCTCATAAATATGAGATAATGCCGTACAACTTGACCTTCCCAAACAAAGCTTTTGCAGAGAGCGGCGTAATATCCGTGGGTTGTTCACGAATACAGCTGCCGGCTTATCTAGGTTGGTTTTTTGTCCGCTGCAGCTGGCCAGCTGGAAAGAACAGTAGGAAAACTGCAAGAAAACCCTTTAAAATTCATTTAATTTTTGTACATATGAATAAAACCCATGAGGTTCTGACTTCAGGGCGTTGCTCCTGTTATTTTCTGGGAGACACCAAGAGCAGGACGCGGCATCCATGGGGTCTCACCTTTCATTTTCCTAGGAAGGATCCAGCTCCGCAGCGCCTTGGGGAAGGCAACTGCTAAACACCATAAACCTTGCATAACCCATCCCTCCTCCTGGTTATTCCTTCCCCTGCCCTCAATAATCACACCTCAAGAAGCTTCCAGTAAGGCCCCTCGAAACAGCCGTTCTGCCCAAAGGTTGGACACAAAGAGAGGCCATTCAGACAGCCCCTCGATGCTAAAAAAGGGCCATAGGAGGGCAGGAGGAACACAAGGACAGTCTGCAGACTCCAGGGTGGCCGCCTTGAACCATTGCATTAGTCCTGCGCTCCAGACAAGATGTGTCAGAAGCCCAGATTGGAGGGTGGGGGACATCCTGTCTCCCACCTCCTTTGGCTTGCTTGAATTCCTCCCATCTTGGGCCGGCTGGAATTAAAATAAAGAGTCAAATTCCCTCGATTGTGGTCAAATCGGAACGGCTGCCCATCTCCGCCCCTTGCTCGTTTGTGTGTGCCTGGAATAACTGGATTTCCCAGCTGGTTTCCCAGCCCAGGAGCTGCTTAACTCCAGTGAGCAAACACGAGTTGGGGAATTTGGTCCAAGCAGGCAGGTGCGGTGGCTGGATAGCTTGTGGATTTCCCTTCTGCCACGAAACAACAGTTACTGCACATATGTTGCGGAGATAAGCGTTGTTTGCCATTGGTAGAGGAAAAGCCAGAGCCTCGCCGCAATTTGGGAATCTTGCTGTCAACGAGATGCAGGAGCGAAAGGTGCGTGTGAAAATAAGGGAGGATGCTCAAAGGGAGGATGCTCTCTCAGCAGCTGAGGAATAAAAGATGAAGCGTTTTGGCTTCAGTTTCTTGCAAACAGGGAGTGTGTCTGCCCTGGAGATGGTGGAAGTGGAGTTACATCTGTGTCCGGTGCTGATGGGAGCGTTTCTGGAGTGTTAGGCTCAGTTTAGGCTTCCCAAGGAGACTCGTTAAAACATAGGAGGGATCTAGAAACTGCTGTAAGCACCAATAGGGGTGTAAAAAAAAACCCCTTCACAGTTCCATTTAGCAATCTACAGCTTAGCAGAGAGGAGGGTAGGCGGTAACTTGACTGTGGTCTGTAAAGTACCCCATGAGGAGAAGATTTCTGACACTGGAAGGCTGATTAATTGAGCAGACAAAGGTGAAGTGAGCCTGAAGTGCTAAAAGCTGCAATTAGATAAACTACACCTAGGAGTGAGTGGTCGTGAGTGAAGGGAATTAAATGCTGGAGAAGTTCACCTGGGTGGCAGGTCCTCTGTGTGGTGGTGGCCACACGCACCTCTTCCTCTGCATGATATTCCCTGTTTCTTTCTAACTCCCTTTTGTCTTTTCCAGAGGATGCAGGGGACATTAGGGCTTGAGATGATTTAAATGTCCCTCGAACCGTTTGTGGAGATTGAGTCAACAACAAACAGCCCAACAGAAGGTCCAGACCAGCGGGGTTCGGCGTTTACCCACCAGGATACCCAGACCAGCCGGGAAGACTTGGCTTTTCCAGTGAAACATTTGCTTTAGGGAAGGAGACTCCGAATTTCTTCCCCTGTCCCGTGCTATGTTTCTGAGGCACTCAAACAGGCAGAGTGGTCCAGCCCCATATGTAATAGATAATCTATACATACCAGCCCTGGCCTTATTCCACCCCGTAAAGCAGCATCCACTCCTGAAGTCCATTGAGTTCCAGGAGGCCAAGGCTGGGAGGAGAATAAGACCTCCTGTTTCTAACAGCCTCTAATCCCTGCACTCCATAATCAGTTTTAAAATGGCCATCAAATCTTCCCTCTGCCTCTAATTGAAAAAGTGATGTCAGCAGTAATCTGCTGCCCCAATTTCTCCCCATATATTTGGGCAGTTTGGGCTAATGCATTGTTCCATAAACATATGTTTTAACGCAGCCATGCGCACACACTCACACAAAGAGAAAGCTCCGAATGCGCTGCACTAGTTACGGAGACTAATGCCTTAAATATTACTTTTAGTACTAATGTCAGATTATTAAAAACATAATCCATTCTCCTGATTGGACCTAATGTAAGCAGGAGGATAAGAGGGCTTCTATCCATGCATTAACACATTTCATGGAGTGTAAAGCCACTTTCTTCCTCTTAAAACATAAGGTCAGGAACTAATAGAATCTGTACTTCAAGTGGGTTTTTAAAACATATTACATAGAAAGTTTAGTGAAAGTTAATCTGTCAATAAGTGTTGGCTAGAGCTGTGTGGGTAAACAAGAAATAAATGTAATTCACATGCAATTTTTTTCCTGTTAAAAACCTATCTGTGCACTTTAAAACATTTATGTTTAAATAGAACAGAGACTAGCACTAAGAAGCACTCAACCCAAAGCAGCTTTATGTAAATGTGTTGTAAGGGACTAAAATAAAGTAAGCTACCCAAATCTCCCAAAGATAAAGGGAGAAGGGCTCTGACCCCGCATGAATTCACCCCCATCCCATCCACGTGCTGTTCCTGGGCTTCATTCCCGTTCCCTCTTGCTCATCTCTATGCGGTGGGGTCCCCCATGTCTCTGCAGTCTCCCCACACATCTACTTTGTGCCTGGGCAACCCTGGGGCTTGGGGATGGCTTGGCAGTGGTGGGACAATGTTCTTGGCACCCTGGTCCTGACCAGCGGGTCTGTCACCTCTCCATCACACTCATCCTCTGCCAGACCTCTCGGTGCCAACCGCAGGACCTCCTCAGCCACACATTCCCACTGTAGCGGGCTGGGTTGTTTCCAAAACCAGCCCACTTTGCCCATTTCCTTTACCCAACCTCTGGAGAACAATTTGAAAAGCCCAAACCAGGCGCTGAAGCAAAATCAATACGCACAAAGAGATGATTTTTGCCCAGGACACACAAATTGGGCTGAACCATCATTTTTAAGTGGCCTCAGCTCTCCGATGTTGATGGAGGCCAGGCAGCTGACCCTGCTGCAACTCATTTAATTGCTTATCTGAGGGTTTGAAGGGGGGCTGGCAGGAGATTTGGAAAGCAGGGTTTGGAGCGCAGAGCCGGGGTGACGGTGTCCCCAGGGGAAGGCACGCGGCCAGCTGCCCGGCCCTGCCTCCTCCCAGCTCCAACAGCGCATCTTCTGGGCTGCTCCACCACCACCCTGTTTACAACAGCAGCCGTTTGGTTCTCCTAAAATAGAAATAAGAGTCGGTACAGGGAGTGCCGGCTGCCAAGGGAAGGAGACAAGAGGGCGAGCAGGCGAAAAAGGAGGTGGAAGCTCACGCTGGCAGGCGCCGGGACTTGGCCCTTGTGCTCCCAGCCACATGCCAGAGGTTTAAGCTTCATAAACAGGCTCCAGCCACCAGGAAGAGATTGATGACATATGGATTTCATACATTCAGCAAATGAAAGAAAAGCTCTCTACGGCTGCATGGGATTAGCAGAATTACGTTGTTCCTTATTGCAAGGGTTCTGGAGGGGAGCTGCATTGCTGAGATGGTGGTGAGGGTGTCTGTTTGAACTTTTGCACTGTTTCTACAAGTCACTTAGGGTCATACTTATCTCAGTGGCATTGGAAAGGTCTGACATCCTTCAAGAGCCAGGCAGGAGATGTATGGTTGCGGTAAAAGGGTCCTGGCACAGCTTGCTCCATTCAGGGCTTAAATGTGGCGCATAGAGCCTAGAGAAGAAACAGCGGTGCAGGGTATTGGAGGAAGGAAAAAAAGATAGGAGTCAAATTTTGGCTTTTATCCGGTTCCAGGGAAATGTGGAGCAAAGTGATTTGGCATTTCCCACTCTGCTATACAATTTAGGCAACATTTGCTAGTATGAAAGTAAGTTGCTGATGCTGCTTTCAACCCAGCAACCTTGGGTTGCTACAAGTCCTCAACCAACTAATCTTGTACCACCAAGTCAGACAGCGGGACCTTCCACTCAAGGGGCTCATTTTACAGAAAAGAAGCTGTTACCTTCAAATATCCTCAGGACATGATTGTTTCCTACCACACTTAACCCTGTGAAACATCATGCACCGGCTTGTGAGTGAAGTTACTAAAGGAAGATAAAGTAAGATAAAAATCTAGGATGCTACATAGTGACATCCCAGCCATCACCTGCCCGTGTTATATCAGTAAAACAGTAAGACAACACTTTGGAACAAATGAAAATTGGTTGGTGAGTGTGATGGTTGTACAGAGCAGGAGAAAGCTGCTCTCTAAACCCCTTATGTGGCTTGTGTCCTTCACAGAAGCTGAGTACGCCTGGGGGGATCGAAAATCCCTACAAATGGGAATTCCTTGGCCATCTCTAAGGCTATGATTTTGTCATGGCAGCCACAGGAGCTGTGAATTTGAATTAACTCCATGAAATCTTGCAAATGGATGGAGAAATACCTCTAATTCGGCAGAGTCTTTCTTTCTTTTCCAAGAAGATGGTGTTGTGCCACGAGCTAATGGCAATTCAAATCAGAGGAGATATCACTCAGAGGGGTTTAGCTCTTGTAGCTGTGCCTGTGTCCAAGTCATGCAGTTGAGTAGGGATGTGGAAGGAGTGGAGGAAAATGACTGAGATTAGAACGAGATGTGGAAAATTTGAGCAATTTCAGCAACAGCAGATGAGTGACAGCGCTGGCTCTTAGCACCAGTTAAAGAGAAAACAGATACCAGAGCTCATGAAGGGACAGTGGCTGGTCTGGTATTGCCAGCTGGCCAGTGCCACCGGTCACACCAGTGTGTCCTTTTCTGTATATGAAAATTCACCATGTTTGGCCAAGTTCACAGACTTCATGAGTGCAATTTCAAGTTAAATCATAGAATCACAGAATAGTTTGGGTTGGAATGGGTCTTTAAAAGTCACCCAGTGCCACCCCTGCCATGAGCAGGGACATCTTCACCAGCTCAGGTTGCTCAGAGCCCTGTCCAGCCTGGCCTGGGATGTCTCCAGGGATGGTTCAGCCACCACCTCTCTGGCCAACCTGGGCCAGGCTCTCACCACCCTCAGGGCCAACAATTTCTTCCTCATGTCCAGCCTGAATCTCCCTCCTTCAGTTTAAAACCATCACCCCTTGTCCTATCACAACAGGCCCTGCTAAAAAGTCTGTCCCCATCTTTCTTGCTGGCCTCTTTTAAGCATGGAAATGCCACAGTAACGTTTCCCCAGAACCTTCTCTTCTCCAGGCTGAGCAATCCCAACTCTCTCAAATACCTTCAGATACTTGGAACCCTCTTGAACCTTGGCACCACTGAAGCCATAGTGTTCCCACAGTGGCTGCTGCCCTCCGAGACATTGGTCAGTGACCGTCATCAGTTCTGTGGTGAGACAGTGATGGGTATGAACTCACAGATGACAGCTCCAGCTTGGGATCACACCTGCACCAGCTTCCCCGTGGAATAAATTAGCACCTCATCATGCTGGTAGTGAAAGATGTAGCTGTCTGTGGGTGTGTATGTGGCTCAGCCAGGTGTTCATAACAGGTATTTTAGGGCAACAAAGATGCTGAAGGGAGTGGAGCATCTCCTGTGTGAGGAAAGGCTGAGGGAGCTGGGGCTCTGGAGCTGGAGAAGAGGAGACTGAGGGGGGACTCATTCCTGGGGATCAATATGGAAAGGGTGAGTGTCAGGAGGATGGAGCCAGGCTCTTCTGGGTGACAACCAATGACAGGACAAGGGGCAATGGGTGCAAATTGGAACACGGGAGGTTCCACTTAAATATGAGGAGAAACTTCTTCCTGGTGAGGGTGTCAGAGCCTGGCCCAGGCTGCCCAGGGAGGTTGTGGAGTCTCCTTCTGTGCAGCCATTCAAACCCGCCTGGACACCTTCCTGTGGAACCTCAGCTGGGTGTTCCTGCTCCATGGGGGGATTGCACTGGATGAGCTTTCCAGGTCCCTTCCAACCCCTGACATTCTGGGATTCTGTAAGAATTTTTCATACCTAACATTCCAATCCCTAACGTTCTGTGATTCTGTGATTTACCATTTAAAAGCACCTGTAAGCCAAGTGCCTCATTTTGTATTCATTCCAGGGACTTTCCCCTCTCCTCTTACCTCCTTCATAACATAAGCTAAAATTTACTGCTCTGAACCTATAGTCACATCATCTGCTGGAAACTCCCTTCTTTACATTGAAGTGCTTCTTAAGCAGCGTCACCAGTGCGTCAAGACACTGTGGGTTTTATTTTCAGCTTGCTTCCCTTTTGGGATTCTGCACACCAGAAACAACATCACAACCTCCATGTCCCCCGATCCTTCAGCAAGATCTCTCCCATTCCCACACAGCCCAAACAGAGTGAAGATTTCCCTAAGGAGAGCAGGACAAGGGCAGACAACAGACGTGGCATTAAGGAGCAGCCTGTGCGACCATCACACAACTACATTATAGCAACGCAGCCGAAGTTTAACACATTAACAAATTCGGCAATGTCTCCTGTATGGCACATCAGTGAGTACTGAAACAAAATGGGGCCAGAAGCTAATTATATGGAAATATTTCTATTTGCACATTTCACTGGAAGGCAAAGCGGAGAGTATAACTAACATATCTCCACAACTGACAGGAATATTAAGTTTTCTGTCGTTTTGCTACCACAGCTACCTTTCTCAGCATGCATTCTGTCCTAGTTCCTATTAAGGTGAGAGCAGAATCAAACTCATTAATTGTCAGCATTTTAGATATGATAAGAATTTAGTGGTTGGTGTTAATTAAACTACAAAACAACTCCTCTTGCTGCGGTGTGCATTCCAAGTTGGAGCAATTAATTCACTCACTTAAACTGATCAAGATTTAATTACCATCACTCTGTGCAATTACTCCATAATTAAAGTAATTTGGTTCATTCCACTCGCTGACAGTGTCATTGAACAGCCATTCATAGTACCAAAAGAAGTGATAATTAACTTAAAGAACAGCTCAAGGCAGTTTTACACAGACTTTTAGTTATTCCTAAATACACCTATATGGGAGAAAGAAACCTATCACATAATACAGGTGTTTCCTAGTATTTTATGTTCTTTCTTTAGTTTTTTTTCAGCCAGCACACTGTAGCAGACCCAATTTTGGGTAAGTTGTCGCCAGAGAAGATGCCATTTCTAAGCACAATGAAACCTGGATTCCTCCAGCAGTACAGACATTCCCTGCCTATTCCTGGAGACTCCTCATTAGGAAAGAAACAAAACCCTCAATAAAAAGCTCCATCTACCAAGATAACACTGCCAGCTCATGAGATCTTATCAAGCATCTTGTGACAGAGCAAGTCCCTGGTTGCTGGGACCAAGGGATGAGGGTTTTCAACCATCAGAGTTCTTGATCCTCAGGTTTATTGACAGTAGTTCAAAAGCTTGATGTAAATGTAGTCTAAAAACTAAGACAAGATAAAAATAAAAGCATGTGACTGAAGCTAATCATGTTTGAAGGTTTGGAAAGTGGTGGAATCTAGCTCTCTCTCTCTCTATATATATATATGTTTTTTAACTTGGAGGGTTGGAAACACTACAAATAAAACCTGATGGTCTTAGAGCTCACCAAGCGCACCTCCATGAAACCTGACCTACTGCTGTTCCCGTCTATCGTCCATCCCACCTGCTTCCCCCTTCCTTGGCTCTGTGCAGCATCTTCACCTCCCATGGGGTGTCAATACTTACAGCATATTCTTAATTAATATATTATCATTAATGGAAGCACAGGGTGTTGGGGTGTGTCACAGCTGCACTTAGTTCTGCCACAGGAACACTGCTGGTGGCCAAAAGGGCTAAATCAGTTACTCAACAAACTTTCAATGGGAACTACAGCAGACACCTGCCTTGCCTTGTGTAAGGTGCTGAATTTAGAACAAATGCACGGCCAGAGCACTCAGGAATATTTTTGTATATACTGTTGTCAAGTTTAAAATTAAGTTTAATATCTGGTCTTGGTGTTCATGGCACATTTATTCAGAACTCAATTTTGTGCTTGTTTCATGTTAGAAAATGGTTTTTCTGGTAGAATTATTTATTGAGAGTTGGAAGTGAATATTGTTGCCTGCTTTCAGAAACGGGTGTTTGCAGTCACAAGCACAAAGTCGGTACCAGAAAACCCTATGCTGAGCCACCTTCTAAGAGGTTGGACTTATTAGCCCAGTCTAATCTTTCCCCAGTAACCTTGTAAAATGCCCATGCCAAGCTCTCTGCAGGATAAAGAGGCAGACATATCCATCTGCCTTGGCTTTTGAGGGATGCTGAGGCTGGAGCGATAAAGAAGACCTTCAGCAGATGGTCCACCCATTTCAAAGTTGAGCCTTCTCAGCCCCCCCCCCACAGAAATTCAAAACATCACAACCATTTGGATGTGAAGGACGCAATATTTGTGTTGTGATGTTAATCTAGAGGATCATCTCAAACAATTGGAAGAAGCACAGTAGCTATCAAGGGCGCCGTTCCTGAGCATCAAATAAATTGCTGGTATCAGCCTTTGCCAGGATCTCTGCTGTGTCCATCCAGACACAAAGGATGTCACTTAATTTGAGCTGTCTGAAAAGTAATGGTCCAGTTTTTGTTAAAAAGGTACAGATGTCCTCTCCTGGAAAAATAACATCACCTCTGGAGAGCAACTCCTGCCGTTCTGAGAGGGGCTTAAGGTATCTGAGATGTGTCACCTCCTCAAAGGACCCATCATTCCTCACCAGCATCATGGGGAAGCCAGGTCAGCTTGAGCTGACCAAGGTGAATCCAACCCATGCTTCAACAGGACCATCTTTCATGCTCATCCTTGTCCTACAGCAAACACAACATCCTTGGTGTTCTCCTCAGAAAACATCTTTTGGTTGCCCTTCACTGGGTACAGGGATGTGTGCTGAAGTAAACAGTGGTGGTGGCACTATGGGGTGTATGATCTTCCCTTGTAGTCTGAGCACATCATCCTGGAACACCCTTTTCCTTGTGAGGGACATCCAGTGTGTACACAACCCACTCCAAGAGCACAAGACACAGGGAGCAATATCAGATTTGGAGACTTTGTGAGAGGAGATGAAAGGAGATGGACTTACACAGACGAGGTAAAATGACATCAGGGGTCTACGATTGCATCTAAACCCAGATAAACATGAGGTGTCATTGATCTGATGCACCCCAAACACACCAGATTCAACTGATTGTGAATCATCCTGGAAAAAGGAGTTTTTCTAATTGTTGGAGCTGGATGATTCTGATCAGAACAGTGGGGGGAAAATGAGGTGGTTTAAGCAGAAGTTGAGCAGCTAATAAAGGGGATTACGGTCCCTGGCTCCGTGTGGCAGTAGGTGCCACATGACCACACAGCCTTGCAACCCACTTTGGAGGTGATGGGGACCTTGCAGCTCCTCTCTTGATGTTTTTCCATCAGCCATTAAAGTCAGAATTATCAGCAATGTGAGACCTCAGAAAGCTGAGCTGGGCCATGAATTATTCCTACACCTGCACCATCCATAAAGTAGAGCCTTTTGGTTGGGCTCCCAAACGCTTGTTAGTCTTCTGTGACTCAGCAGTGGCTAAGTTAATGTCAGCTCTACCCAGGGGAAGATCTTCAATATTTCTTTTTACTTAAAAAGAAAGAAAAAAAAAATCTCAAACATTATTTTTAAGCTCCTAAGAGAGCATTACAAAAGAATGAAGAGGAAGAAAAAAGAGACTATGTAAAGATTGCTTACCAGAGTCCTTTTACAGTAGTCAGCCACACAAGAGAAATAGGTGGACATTAATTCATGCTAACCTTGCACACCTAAATACCATTAATTCATCAAAACTAATAACATTAATTCCTTCAAAAATGAGATTAAAGACAGGCACCCCTTGCAGTCATAATCTGTGGCTGATGACACTAAAATGAAACCTCCGGTATACAAAGCTACCAGCAGAGCTTGCAGAATCTCATAAATTGCAGCTGGCACTATGTAAATCCTCGAGACAATATACATTATTTTCCAGGGAGTGGGCGTTTGCACACCAAACACCAGGCAAAAAGGAAAGCAAAGCCCTATAACATCTCTCTGAACACACCAGTTGTTGTCAGAGAAGCTTGATGTTGCTTGGGCCAACGCTTACCTAAATCTGTCAGGTCAGAGCAGGATTTAGGACACACGTCCCAGGAACCACCTTTGTTACCAATTTGCAAACCCAGTGAGCAGAAACAAAGCATAACCCAGAGCTGGAGGTGTCCTGATACACGAGGTTGGGTACAGGACCTGCCCTCGCTGGTGGGTGTTTGGAGAGGTGGAAAAGGTCCTGCAGGACCTGCTGATGCCTCTGGCAAAGGCAGCTGGTGGTTGGCCTGAGAGGTGGTGGATGAACCATCCCTGGAGACATCCCAGGCCAGGCTGGACGGGGCTCTGAGCAACCTGAGCTGGTGAAGATGTCCCTGCTCATGGCAGGGGTGGCACTGGACGAGCTCTGAAGGTCACTTCAACCCAAACTAGTCTGTGATTCTATAATTTTATGGCAGGGCAGTGTGGTCAACCACATCATCCCCAAACATGTCCCAAGCAGTGCCTCCTTGTTCTTAGGCTGCTTGGTGCATCGAAAATCTCCACCTAGACCACACATTGCACAACCTCTTCATTTGCTTTATTTCAGCACCCATTGACACACAGTGACAGGGGTGGCACTGGATGAGCTTTGAAAGTCCCTTCCAACCCAAACTGTTCTATGATTCTGTGATTCTTTGCCCCAAGGCTGCATTTGCCTGTGACAGCAACAGGGACGGCTGCCCTGGGGGACCCCAACAGCACGTGTTGGACCCACAACCGTATGTGTGCTACCTACAGCTGTGTCTGTGCTGGTCTAGGACATTCAGTGACTCCACTTGGAAATAACAGGGATGTGGACAGGCCAGGGAGGGCGTTCACAAACTTTTGAATTCACAGATTTCTATCTATTGCACTCAGAGGTCTCGAGTCTACAGCTCATGGCCAGGTTGAGAACAAGATCACCTACTACTGCTGGTGGCCACAGAGACCCAGAGATGTTCTCAGGAGGTGGTGGGATGCTGCTTGCACCACCGGCTTGCCCAGGGCTTGTGAAGGATGGTGAATGGTACTACCGACCCTTACATACATCCAAAACACCGGAGGTATTATTGCAGATTAAGCCCAGATTAAGCCCATTTAATTTTAACTCAGATTAAGGTCCTATTTAGAACCTGGCCATGTTTCCGATGCAGCCGAGCTAACCCCCCCAAGAAGGGGCTCTGAATCACCACCCAGCCTCTCCCCCCATCCTCCTACCACAGATCAGTTAAAACATTAGGTTGCTAAAATAAGGCTTGGCTTGTGAAAACTCATTTAACAGCAGGGCCACATGTGGCTTTTGGGTTGGGGTTTAATGCCTCATGGCTTTGGGTGGGACCCCAACGCCTGCCGGACTCCATGGGGGCTTCGGGCAGACGTGAGCACCAAGGAGCTGTGCTGGTTTAATCTCTAAATAACGATGGAAGTGCAAGTGTGTGTGTGACTCCAAATGAATGTATCACCCACACACGCTACGCTCTCTGCATATTTAATTACACAGCGCTTTCTCCCACCCTGCTTTTGAAGAAATACTCCACAACCCATCAGTGCCTTTCAAAGAAAAACTGATTTCAATGGAATTTAGGGAAAGAACAGATTTGGACCCATTCAGACTAGCTGGGAAATAGCAGTGGGGAGAACATAATCAATCTCCTTTTTTACTCCTGTTTGTGTTACCAGGGCATCGCAAAGGTCCAAGTTCAGATCAGACCCAGCTACATGAGGAGATATACAACCAAAGACAAGAAAAGAATGTCTATGTCTGAGATGTAACAGTGAAGTTCAGAACACGAGGGATGCACATGAGTGTGCAGAGTGAAAGAACAAGATGCTTTTTTCTCTGACCGAGAGCTTCAAGTCTTCAGGGTTTCTTAAAAACCAGGCACCACAGCAAAGGCAGGCTTTGCAGTGCTTGGGTTGTATTATTTGATGTATTTTTGGAGTAGCACTTTTTCTAACTTGCCTTCACCCTAACCCTGCATTGGGCTGTAATATTAGGTGACTGCGTGGTGTGTTTTCGATTCCTATTGACTGGTTGTGTACTTCCCTCCTGCTAATCCCCTGTTAATGGACACTTTCTTTGAGCCAGCTGAGATCTGAGTTGTGTTGTCTTTGTGCTTCTCACAGATTTTATTACTTGGATATCTTTGTTTTCATTATTTTGAGATTTGGGGATTTTTGTCTCTTTCCCTGGGATGGATTGGTGTGGTTAGAGACGGGCGGGCCTCCCACAGCTCCTGTTTGCGTTTGATCTGGAAGCGGTGGAGAGCAGCTCCTGGGCTGCAAACAGCGCAGTCCCGCACTTCAGGCACCAAAGCCGAGGGGAGACCCGCTCTTGGCTGTCGCTGGAAAGCACCTCTCGCTTGTGAAACACAGGAGAAGGTCCAGAGCAGCCACAGAAGTGATCCAAGGCTGGAACAGCTCTGCTGGGAGGACAGGCTGAAAGAGCTGGGGTGTTCAGCTGGAGAAGAGAAGCTCCAGGGAGACCTTATTGCAGTCTTTCCGGACTTAAAAGTGGCCCATAAGAAAGATGAGGACAGACTTTTGAGCAGGGCCTGTTGTGATAGGACAAGGGGTGATGGGTTTAAACTAAAGGAGGAAGATTCAGGCTGGACATGAGGAAGAAATTGTTGGCCCTGAGGGTGGTGAGAGCCTGGCCCAGGTTGGCCAGAGAGGTGGTGGCTGAACCATCCCTGGAGACATCCCAGGCCAGGCTGGACGGGGCTCTGAGCAACCTGAGCTGGTGAAGATGTCCCTGCTCATGGCAGGGGTGGCACTGGATGAGCTTGGAAGGTCCCTTCAACCCAAAGTATTCTACAGTTCTACGATAAAGCAATTCCGCCGCTCCCCTTACTGAACTGGGATGTACTGGTTTTAACTGGGCTCTACTTGCAGGTGCATGGCCAGCAAGCTAGAAACAACCTGCAGCAGCAGGGAGGCAGCAGCTTGAGTGGACAGGAGCAGGAAACCCCCATCTCCAGCCCTGGCATGCTCAGGGACCCTGGGAGCTTCTGAAATGTGGAGCTGAAGGCTGAAGGAGCATGTCTGCGTGCCAGCTGTCATGGTGTCAGGAAGCTGAAGGTGATGTCCCTGGACACAGTCCCCATGGTGGTGAGGATGCACATGCACGGCAGGTTAAAGGCTACCACTCTGACCTTTGGAGGAGGAAAAAACCACAGTCCATGGGGCAGTGAGGAAGGATGGGGAGCCCAGACAGAGTCCCCAGACAGGAAGATGAAGCAGGGTCCCTTCTCCAGGAGGGATGTGGGACCCACTGGGCTGATCCAAAGGTTGCAGTAGAGGGCAAGGACAAGCTATGGTGGGAAGGCAGGGAGGTGGAGATCCAGCAAAGCCTCCAGCAGAAGGGAAACACACAAAGACTCAGTCTTCCCAATCAACTTTTCTCTTTCTGACACAGCCCTGTGAAGGAGCAGAGCTGTATGACCATTTATTCACATAAATATAGTTCAGCCCCATCATCCTTAGGATGGACACTAATCCAGTCCAAGGAGGAAGGGAAGAATAGCCGGTGTTGGAAGAACTTGTACTGTCCCTGGAGAGCTGAGGCTGCACTCAGTGACCAGACAGGCCAGTGAGGGCAGGTGGGAACCCAAGCAATGGTGCATTGGGTTTTCAAGACAAGGTAGGAAGGTGTTTTCTGGTGCAGAAAACAGAAACCTGCCCAGGTCTTAAGGGAATAAGTGCAAAATAAAAAGCCTGAGAGTTCAACCAAAGGGTAGAACCTGGTGCTGGTGCCAGCAGAGCTGTAGCCCAATGTCCCTGGAGATGAGGACCTGCTGGTTTGAGACCGGGAGCTGCTTCCAGCCAAATGCCAGAGCCCAGAAAAATCCTGGCATGTTCAACATCCCCACTTTGTCTTCTTAATGCCCTCTCCTCAAAAAATCAAAAAACAAATCTGATATTTTGATGCTTCCTGATAAAGTTACATCAATCAAAATGACCTTTTGGTTAAACAGCAATAGCTGGCGTTAATCCTATTATTTCATCACAATTATTAGTCTTTTTTATCAATCCAATGCAGTTGCCATTTCATCTTGCACTAAGTGAATTGAAGTTCTCAGCTGGGGCGCGCCACGCTCTAAGATGTGTGAAACGCTGATAGCCATAGCGTGAATCATCGCTTCTTTTCCCTTCTGGGACCCCACTCTTGAATCCGAGTCTACATTGTGATGGTCAGAAAAAGTCAGCTCAGCATCAAGAAAAATAATCCCTTTCCAGGCCGTGGATGCATCAGATGAAATTTGTGGTTATCTTTTGTGGTGCCCATGGTTCCTCACAGCTGGGCAACAGGAGGATATTCATTAACTTCCGCAAAAGGAATAAATACTATAGAATTGCTGATGTCTTAAAAGAAATAACAAATATCAGACAGTCCTATTTCAAGACTGATTTTAAGGCAGATAAAGATGAGGGCTAAAGCATTTCAAATCCAATCCAACAAAGTCCTTAAGCGCATGCTCTAAGGCAAGCATAGGAATAATGCCATCAACTCGAAGGGTTTGTTTATCTGGTTATATTTATTAGGGCGCTTAAGTGCTTTGCTGGATCACGGTGTCAGGTCCAAGAGGTGAAACACCCAGCTCGCCTGCCTGTGGTGACCTCAGCACACACAACCACGCTGGTGTGAGCTGCTCACAAGCTTCACAAGGAGACCCACCCAAAGGAAGGTACAGCTGTGGCAGAGTTAATTAAGAGGACGGCAAAACCTGAACAGGTGTATGGAGGAGGTGGTGAGGTCTTACAGGAGGTCTTTATCATAGAATCATAAAATAATTGTGGTTGAAAGAGACCCTCAAGATCACCAAGTCCAACCATTAACCCAATGCTGGCACTAACGCACGTCCATAAGAATCCTGTCTACGCATCTGTTCAACCCATCTAGGGATGGTGACTCCACCATTGCCCTGGACAGCCTATCAATGCCTGACAACCCTTTCTGGGAAGAAATTTTTCTTAATATCTGATCTAAACCTCCCCTGGTGCAACTTGAGGCTGTTTACTCTCATCCTATCACCTGCTACTTGAGAGAAGAGACCAACCGCCTCCATGCTCCAGGCTCCTTTCAGGCAGTTCAGAGATCAGAAGGTCTCCCCTCAGCTCCTGTTCTCCAGGATGAACCCCCTAGTTCTCTCAGCCGCTCCCCATCAGACTTCTTCTCTATATGAGCCAATTAAACAAACATCTGTCTGGTTTAGAGGTCACTGATCCCACCTGGAGGCCAGGCATGAATTAAGTGGCCTTTAAAGGCCCCTGTTAGCCTTAGTTTTGGTTTCTATGCAAGGGAAAGGGCTGGACTCACAGGACTCACAGAGCCTTGCCTCTCTGCTGCACTGACCATGGATAGACGTGGGCATGGGGATGGACGTGGGGATGGGGATGAGGATGAGCACGGACATGAGCAATAAAGTTAGGTTTGAATCACCATAAGGCCCCTCTGGGACCCACCTGATAACAGATGCGTGATGGTGGTGGGAGCCACCCATGCATGGAATGTCCCAACCCATTCAGTGAAGAAGTGACTGGAGCAATTCCCTCCCTCAGGCCTTCCCAAGGACTCCAGAGAGTTCAGCCAACACAGCAAGTCCCATCTCTCCCCAAAACCTTGCACCTGGACTCCAGATGAACCGAGTCTGAAGACTTCTCCAGGACCAGGGTGACAATCCCAGAAGTGGACAAGCCTTAGAGGATCCCTCTGTATTTAGGAGACGGTGTCGGATGGTGTCTACTCCTTCTGCAACTCTTCATTTGTCCTTTACAAGGTTCCGTGATTTAAGAACGTGTGTTAAATCTTCTGCAACAATCAATTCAAATATACAAGTTTGGCTATTCAAATTACTTTTCCAAAAGTACTTTAAAATGCATTAAGTTATTAATTGCCTGCTGGCACTTTAATCAAACGGGAAAATTGACATAGCCAGAGGCATGTATTTTTGTGGAAAGGAAATTTATTTAAGAAGAAACAGCGGCTCTTACTGCTTAATTTAAACTGAGAAAACTGTGGAAAATCAACTGCTATGGAAAATTAATAAAACATTTCCAGCTGCAAACAGTGACTAATTGTACAAGATGAAGACTGCCTGGAATTAATAACTTGCAATCTTCTGTGTGAAGAACCCCCTACCAGTTCAATTTACTGGGAGATTAAATTACTTCTAAGTTTGCCATATTAAAACAGAACATGAATAAAATGTTAGTGAAAGCACATCTATTATTTACTGTCTGTGATATGGATATAATTATTTCCAAACAACCACAATGTGACGTGACTGGCAATATTTAAATTATTTGCTAGCAAATGTAGTTATACCACCTCGGTTCCTATAAAAACAGCCCAAATGGTTTTCTACAGATGGTGCATTCCTGTCATGGGGAATTATCTCCCCATCCTCTGCTCTGTGGTACCCACATCCCTGTCTCACTGCTCTTTTAGCACCAACCCCACTGTGCTTCCCCCTCTGCCCCATGCCATATGAACTCCATGTATGCTTTGCTTTGCTCAGTTTTTATTTCCCCCCCACTTCTAAAAGTTGACTGCACGGAATACCTGGTGCAAACAAGGGCTCTGGTGGTGACAGACAAATGTTCTCCCTGTGTGCAAGGGCTCCTTGCAGAACACAGCGCAGAAAGCTCACCTGCGGAAGCCAGCAAACTCACACTTGCTTTTTCAAAGCGTGCCCATTTCACGGGGCGCGTAAGCCCATTTCAAGGGAGGAGAAAATAGGAAGGTGAAATAGGAGCAAAACAAGGTGAGAGGGTGTTTGCTAAAACCCAAACAAAACCCAGCAGGATCTTGATGCAACCTGAGGACGAACTGGAGGTGGGAGAGCCAGGGAGGATGGAGGAGTTGCCAGCACTGAGGGACACCCATTGGGATGATGTGCTGTGGCCACTGTGTGTCAATGGGTGCTGAGATAAGGCAAATAAAGAGGTTGTGCAATGTGTGGTCTACGTGGAGGGGATTTTCGATGCACCAAGCAGGCTAAGAACGAGGAGGGACCACTTAGGACATGTTTGGGGATGATATGGTTGACCACATGGTCACTGCCCTGCCATAAAGTTCTAGAATCACAGACTAGTTTGGGTTGAAGAGACCTTCAAAACTCATCCAATGCCCCCCCTGCCATGAGCAGGGACATCTTCACCAGCTCAGGTTGCTCAGAGCCCCGTCCAGCCTGGCCTGGGATGTCTCCAGGGATGGTTCAGCCACCACCTCTCTGGCCAACCTGGGCCAGGCTCTCACCACCCTCAGGGCAACAATTTCTTCCTCATGTCCAGCCTGAATCTCCCTCCTTTAGTTTAAAACCATCACCCCTTGTCCTATCACAACAGGCCCTGCTGAAAAGTCAATCCCCATTTTTCCTACCAGCTCCTTTTAACTACGGGAAGGCCGCAATAAGGTCTCCCCGCAGCCTTCTGTTCTCCAAAGATGCAAAACACATCCAGGGCCTTAGCATAAAAACGAGACCCCTAAAAAGACTCGAAAATATAAAGTGTTGCAGAGAGAGGTAATGGGAGGATGTTAATGGGCCACAGGGTGTCAGTCCTTGCCCCTTTGCTTGGAGAACACACAGAAGGGCTGTGTGGCAGCATCCCTGCTTTAGAGAGGGGAAACTGAGACATGCAGTGACATGGAACAGCCCATCACTGGGTGTCAGGCTGGGTCTTTGTGTCAAGGATCTTGTAGTCACAGCCCCTGCCAGAGGGACTCACCCCATGTCCCTCTCTATCGAGCCGGCCATGAGAGGATGCCCAAGCTGGCACCCTGGACATGTGAAAGTACTCTCAGGAAGCGATAAAAAGAGATGAGAGTAACAGAGCTGGACAAACCACAGCAGGAATCACTCAACAACTCATTCAAATAGAAATAAATGCTTTGCCATTAAATTAGACTGTCTTTAAAGCTTTGCACAGACATTATTAATCATGGGTGCAATAAGCCAAAGCTGCCCAGGCAGTGGTGTTGTAGGAGGACAGGATCAGCTGCACCATCCTGCCCCAAATCCCAACCTCACCCCGTGGCCCTTCTCCAGCACTACCAGTTGCTGCTGCTGGAGACAGAAGAAGTGAGCATCCTTATTTGTCATTTATTAGTCTTAATTAGTCCTCCAATGTCCTTCCCAGCTAGAGGTGAGATGATCCCTGCCACTGTCTGCTCGGCAAGGTCTCATCAGGATGATGCTGATCCCAGGCAGAAGGCCCTGGAGACACAAGTCACCTTGCTCCCAGCTCCTTGTCTTGGGACTCATGTTCAGAAACAGCCTTTTGCAATGTGCTTTCAAGGCCTGTGTATCATAATGAGCCTAATTATGGGCATCAGGCACTGAAAGATAAGAAGTCCTTCTTCTCCAACCACAAATAAATGAGTTGTAGCTCAGATCTGTACATTAATATAGAGAACGTGCAGGAATGGAGATGGAGTTTCCCAAAGACGCTTTCACATCTCAATAATTGAGTATGTCACATTTAATTGCCATAGGCCTGTCACTGTGCAAACCTAGGGACCTCTCCTCTTGATGTCAGCTTAGACCTGATTGCCTAATTGCATTACCTGGGTAATTAGATAGAAATATAGTAGCCTTGTGCTGCACGATAGTGAGGATCCACTTCCTAACAGAATTAGCCTGGCTTTAATGTGGAAAAGTTGTACACACACGCGGGCACACAGAGACATAGAGGTTAAACCAGCTGTAATTACACAGATTAGACCCAAGGGATTGTTCCTTTAAATAAATAGTTAAAAATGATACGCATATTGTTCCAAAGAGCCTTCTTTTTGCTGTGATTTGGATCCTTGCAACTGGAGGTATCAGAGTCTATGGGAGCCACCGTGCAGCACCTTTGCAGGGTGGCCCAGGAGCTCACTTCAGGACAGCCCGAGATGCTCCAGACCTTGATGCACCAGCCACAAAGCTGCAATTTAGGCTTTACGGGAGCACTGTGCTGAGAAAAGTTTGGGGTGTTACAGGCTTCTTTGGTGAGTCACACAGGTGCTTGGTGCCACAGTCACAGCACGGTCCCCTGTGGTGGCAAGACCTAGAGAAGATGAAGGGAGTGGGTGTCACAAGCAGCAGGACTTGTTGCCACTGTGACTTGTTGCCACCACGCCAGCTGCCACTGCGCCTTTTACGCAGCCAGAGAGGAGAATTAGCTTTGCTCTGGAGCGGGTTCAAGAACAAGAAGAAACCACTAATCCCCCCACAGCAGGATGCAAGTCTCATAAGAAAAGCGAGAGGCTGGAACGTTCACCTGGAGACCTGGGCGGCTTTCTTTGTCTGAAGGTCCCCTTTCCTCCCCAAAACGCAGAACTGGGGACATGCCAGCCCATAGCTGCATTTCCACTGACTGGGATGATCTGCGCCAGTGTTGGTCGTGGTGTGACCAGTGAGGAGCAAGAGGAAAAAGGCATCTCCATGCAGGCGGTGGCTGGTATTTAAGGTAAAATCAGCCCCTTTCTCAGCCCTCAAACCACCGTTCACACTGGCTGGGACAATCTGGCCTTTCTTTGCTTTGAAGGCCTCATTCCCCATCCCATCTCATCTCTGCTCACACTTGTCCCTCCCATTCCTACCACCCTCAACCATCACATTTCCCTCTTGACATGCCACCAACTCTCCCTTTCTCCCCTCCTTTTTTTGCATCCACCCCCCCTTTCTTTTTTCCTTTTTTTCCCTTAAAGAGCGAACAAAACAAAACAAGAAAAAGCAGTGCCAAGCCTATCCTCTTAACCCAACATTCTTACCCTGGGGAGGGCTCCGGCAGCGCCGAAGCGCACGGCGAAAACCCCCACGCATTTTGTCCTGTTTCTTCATAGCAACTCGAGCAAATTGAAAGCCGCGGAGGGGTGTGCCCCCAGGCACTTGGTAAATCCACTTCCTTTGTCATAACAAGAACAAATCCCACCTTTGAAGTTTTTTCCTTCTTGTTACAAGGGGAATGTCTTTTGTTTAATCCATTTTAGCCTTTAATGCCTGACCTGGATCAATCCTGTTGGGTAGATTACACACTACTCACGCCGACTTTAAACTACCCTACAGGGATTTTTTTCTCTCCCCCCCACCACATTGGTGGGAGAATCTCAGCAATAATCAGCATTACAACTTTAGACCATCTCACACTTTGATGGAGACTGTCCTTTAACAAAGGGGAAGGAGGGGGAGGAATCCCCCCTCAAATATCAAACAGATTTAATCAGCTTTGAGGTCTTTCAATCTTATATTCATACTGGATCTTTATTAGTTATGAAAATCAGTGCAGAACTTGGTTGCGCTCTGTGTCTCCATGTCCTCCTCATAGAATCACGATATAGTTTGGGTGGGAAGGGACATTGAAAGCTCCCCCAGTGCCCCCCCTGCCATGAGCAGGGACATCTTCACCAGCTCAGGTTGCTCAGAGCCCCGTCCAGCCTGGCCTGGGATGTCTCCAGGGATGGTTCAGCCACCACCTCTCTGGCCAACCTGGGCCAGGCTCTCACCACCCTCAGGGCCAACAATTTCTTCCTCATGTCCAGCCTGAATCTCCCTCCTTTAGTTTAAAATCATCACCCCTTGTCCTATCACAACAGGCCCTGCTAAAAGGGTTCTTGCTCCATTTGGGACTTAACTCACAGCCTTCCCAGTGCTTATCTGCGGGAAAGCCTGGGAAATACTCGCCCAGGACTGCTGCAAACAAATTGTCAGTGTGTCCAGCACCCACAGCACTGCACTGTCCTCCTCCATCCCCTCGCCCATGTCAGTGGAAGAGACCGAGAGCTGCTGCCAGCAGGACCCAGGTGCCCTCCTTGATGACCCAGACACACACAGTGCTGCACAGGGGATAAATCTATACATGGACACATAACCTCCATCTCATTAAACCCTTCATTAGGACTTGTTGATGTGACCTCAGCTCTTGACAACCCCTTATTTTGCGAAAGAACCTGTAGCACGGGCTTCGTTTGCAGTTATGTCCTGTCCCAAAGCCTTCTCCTGCCTGCAGCATCTTTCTTCTTCTGCAGCACTGAAGCTCTGGCTGTGCTGTACATATCATGGGCACATTAACATCCATTTCCTTGCTTTTTCTTGTGGTTTAAGGTTAATCACCTTGTTCTCCAGAGGGCACAAAGCAACAGGGCTCAGTCACATGCAGGCCTGCAGGGGACCTCCAGAGATGATGGCAAGCAGCATTTCCAAGTCCTCCCCAGTTTCAGTACCAGGATGGTGACAATATTTTACTCCTCAAGTCAAGTCATGCTAGAAATTTCCATTATTTAGATAAGCCATTAGGTTTTAATTATTCTCAATGCTCCCATAAGCCTTGCTTTGCTCCTGGTGGCCACGTAGGCAGTGCTGGAACAGACCTGAATGACCAGGTCCCTCCCCAAGAGCTCCACGTCCTGGAAAGCTCCAAGACGGAGGCTCCGCAATGGTCCCTTCGTCATGTCATTGCTCTTCCAGCTCAGATCAGTTTTGCCTTGAGTGCAGTGGCTGCTGCTTTGACCTTTCCCCAAGGAACAGGAGGGTCAAATCCTGCTTTGGAATGCCAAGAATCCATCTCCCCTGACCATCCATGGCCCAGGATCACCTTTGTTTCTCCCCTCTGGACTCTCTCCAAGTTGCTTACAACATTTTGAAGCTCCAGTCTGGACACAGTCCTCCCCCTTATACCTGGCAGAAGCCCATGAGGTGAGACATCTCCTTACCAGGGCTCACACGTGACTCCCCTCATAATAAATCCCCAAATGAAGTTTGCCTTTAGTGCCACATCAGCCTTAGGCTGTGATTTTTTCTGCCCCCAATGATGCTAGTTCCCCATCCCCTCTAGGTTTTACACTTGTGTGTCTGATTTTTTCCTTTCTAACTGTACCCAGAAGCCCTGGTCCTTGAGGAGTCACATCTGTTCATTTCTGACCTCATTTCACCAGGGGCATTTTGGTTTCCTATACACAAGCTCTAGTCTCTCCCCCTCTCCAAGCTCCAGCTTCTACCAGCTCAGTGTCTCATTCAACCAAGGACAATATAGCAAATGGAAGAGATTAAACAACCTGAATATGCCAGGAACATCTTGTATTGCAGCCCTTAAAAACCCCTAAACCTTGAAGAGATGATCCTGCTCCATGGGTAGATGCCCTGTTGCCCCAGGGCACCTGAGATGAGGCCAAGACAGAATCTGGGACTTCCCCATGAGAGTGGATAAAAGGGGGACTTGCCTTGGTGCTGGGTTCCCAGCTAAGTCATAAGTTGTCACCAGACTCTGTGTCACTAAGCAGACCCTTTTCAGGAGCTGAGAAGACTGAGGACATGAAGGTATTGAGGATGTGGGTGCAAAAGTCAGGCAGTTTTGATGAGATTTTGCCAGGGACTCGAGGACATCTTCCACCCTCCCTCCTCAAGCACCTCATGACCAGCCATGGTCACCCCAAGCACCCATCGCACAAGAGGTGGGGACCACCTGCTCATGCCACCACCAGTGGCCCCATTTGGGGACTGGCCAAGAAGAGCCACAAAATGCCCACCAGGACCCTCCAACATCACCCTGGGGGAAAAAGCAAAGCAGTAGATCGTTTTACAGCAAAAACATCCACCTATGCCTATGGGTTAGGACATGAGACTTTCCATCCCCATTCCTGAGGGCATCATCCTGGGGGACAATGCAGCTTTCCCTTGGCTTTCATAAGGCCAAGCCCCAGTGATGGAAGTGGCAGAGCATTTTGACACATGCAGCCATCGGCCAGTTGGGAAGGGACTGTTTAGCCCCCAGACATCCCTCAGAGTAGATGTGTAAGGAACCATCTTTCACTTTTTATGAGACTGATATGCTTTGAAATTAGTAACCCTCCATTAGCTCTACAAATAGCTTTGAATCATTAGGGTCAGTACGTCTGTGCTCCTCAAAATGAGCTTTTACCTGAATTAGCATCTCAAAGAGGCAGAAGTCCCTTCTCCAGTTTTAATTCCCGCATGTCGCTGCACATCAGGATGGTTTTGGTGGCCAATCCAAGCCCCGCATCCCAAATTCATTCAGGGGAACCTGCTGGCTTGTTTAAAATGTTCTTTTCCCTTCCCATTCTTTACTAAATGCCTATTATATTAATGTTTAAAATCCATTTAAGTTCATCATGGGTGGCTTTGTGGAAAGACACCGGCTCCGTCATTGTAATTAGATGATTTATTGCCCTCTCGTGGTGACACACGCTAACTAGAGAAGCTGTGATTTAAATTGGATGATCCTTCCAAGAGTGTTTGAGTGAGAAATAAAGGGAGAATTATTAATACTATTAGAGAGAAGCAGCGTATACGTGCAATGGATATACTGTGCGAGGAGAGGGATTAGCCAAAACTTGCTGTTTTGCAGCTGAGCTTTGCTTCCACGGGTGTCCAGCCCGATGTGGGACTGACATCTCTCATCAGCTGGAGCTGTAAGCAGGACAAGGTGCTGGCACAGTGATGGGCACATCGTGAAGCCCAATATGTCAGTCAAAATCACTGGGATTGAAGTGGGTATCCATGGGGAAACCACCGCCACAGGATTTGCTGCTCCAGCCCAGCCAAATGTCCTGGCTCTGCCCAGTAAAACGGGTCCATCGCTGCCCTCCCTCCTTTTCAGAGGCTGATGGCCATAGGAAGAAGTTAAGGGGTTTAATTTATTTGTTTTAACTGAAATTTTGCATTCTGCCTTCTCCCCACTGAGTAAGATAAATTAAGTGCTACCTGGATTATAAACGTTCTTCCCGTCAAGCATGCAACCCTTCTCATTCGCACTCTTGGAAAAGCCAGAAGACTCCCAAAGTTAACTCACTATAATTTCCCATCAGTGTAAGTGAATCCATATTAACATTTTTCACTAATTTAATTTAAAAAAATCAACCAACCAAAAAAAACCAGACAGGCCTGAACTGCAATAATTCAATATAAAAACCAAGTATAGACCTAGCCTGGAGCTGTTATTCAAATGGTTAGGTTAATACAGTGTAAAACCATGAGCACATCCTCTTACGATGGGGCTTAAATCTTTTAAGAGTGGCTTATACCAATCTAGTTTAAGTCAATTCCTCACCGAGTTAAGCTAAATTGAAAGCAGCACTCAGACCCCAAACACAGAGCCGGGATTACCTCGTCTCTTTGCACACAGAAATGGCTTCGGCCAGGTGCCCGCTGGCACCATGCGGCAGGACAAGGTACGAGGGAGCCTTGGCCAAACCCTATTGAGCAGTAGGGTGGAAAGTTTCCCAATGTGAGCCTTGCTGCTTTTTGCAAACACAGTTGCCCCTTCTCAAAGGTCCCTTCCCTGGAGGCCACAGTGTGACCGTGTCCTTGCAGAGGTCACCCCCGTCCCTGGGGACATCCCAGGCCAGGCTGGACGGGGCTCTGAGCAACCTGAGCTGGTGAAGATGTCCCTGCTCATGGTGAGCACTGGATGAGCTGGGAAGGTCCCTTCCAACCCAAGTCGTTCTGTAATTCTCTTCTAATACCAATAAAACGTTTTGAGCTGTATCGTGTTGTTGGTAGAGTGTCTCGGTCCTTCTGGTGCCCCCTGAAACGGCTGATGTGTCGAGGTTAAGGCTTTTGTGTTGTTAAAATTCCTGTCTTCGGTGCAGTCTGTTTCTTATGTGCAGGTGGTCATGCTGTGACTTGATCTCAGCATCACCTCAAGCTCTGTGTCCTGGTTTGTGTTTCCACTCTGTCTTTTGAGAACTGCACTGCAAGCATTGGCCTGGAGGGGCTGATAGCTGTGAGAATGGGTAAAGGAAAGAGGAGTCATAGTCTTGCAGGCTGTGACAATATTTTACTGCTCAAGTCATGCTAGAAATTTCCATTATTTAGATAAGCCATTAGGTTTTGATTATTCTCAATAATCTGATTGAGCCGTCAGAGAAGAGTTGCTTGAAGGCTGGTTTGTGCTGCCCTGTGGTACCTGATGGCAAATTCCACATTGTCTTTCCATGTTGTGATAGGACAAGGGGTGATGGTTTTAAACTGAAGGAGGGAGATTCAGGCTGGACATGAGGAAGAAATTGTTGGCCCTGAGGGTGGTGAGAGCCTGGCCCAGGTTGGGCAGAGAGGTGGGGGATGAACCATCCCTGGAGACATCCCAGGCCAGGCTGGACGGGGCTCTGAGCAACCTGAGCTGGTGAAGATGTCCCTGCTCATGGCAGGGCTGGCACTAGGGGAGCTGGGAAGGTCCCTTCCCACCCAAACTGTCCAACAATTCTATGACAGGGGTCTCCAGCTCACCATGCCTTTGCAATGAGCCTTTATCCTCCAAATCATCAGCATCTGCTCTTCAAACTTGGGAGAAAACCTCTAGCATTGGGCTGATCCAAAGCGAAAGGCAAGGCTAAAACCAGCAAGAAATGGTTTCCTTGCAGTAGGTAACTGCTACAAAAGAAGTGCCAGAGACAGTGGTTGGATGCCCTGTGACCACCAAACATGTGTGTGCACATGGAGAATTTCCAGTAAAGGAAAAATAAAGGAAAATAGGCTTTTCCAGTACCTGACACAAAGCCTGGAGGCCACACACGGTTCCCGTGTCCGATCGCTTCATCTGGTGTGAGGACCAGGGGCTCCCATCAGGAGCATCATGACCTGTGCAAATGTGACTTCTTTGTGGTACCTAAATCAAATCAAATCAATAAATATGTTTTGCTTAAGACATCAAGTTGCAAGTTACACTCTGCAAAGTATTAAGGTTTTTATCATTCATCAGTAGCTAGCACTGCTAGAATATATCTTGGGTAACGGAAAGTCCCATTCATGTACAAAAATTACTGAAAAACATTTTATGCTGTAAATAAAAAATGCTGATTAGTGTGAAAACTATACACAATGTTTCAGTAGCATTGTAATAGATATAACTAAAAGAATTAGAGAAGCTAGTTTGTAAAGTACTGATTTGAAATAGACACCTTATATTTTATGAAAAATGGGTGATCAGTTGTTAATATTTTTACAATTAAATCTAGTTAAACACAAGAATAGAAGTGCCTATGAAAGCAGTTTTTCTGGCATAATTGAACCAAATACACTTTTTTTGACAATATAGAGAATAGAAATATTAATATGAGATGAATCTTTCCAAAAGACAGAGGCAACCCCAAATGTTGTGACCTCCAAACTCTGCCTTTCCTTGTCTCCTGCCCTCTGCATCCCTCACCAACACTGGAAGGAAACAAAGTCAAAGTCACCACTGGCAAAATCATCAAAAGCCCTTGGAAGACCCTCAGGAGATCAAACAGGCACCACTTTGAGGGTCTTGTCTTTTCTCCCATTCCCCAAACTGGAGTTTACTCTTTGGGTAGGACAAGAGCTTCTATTCTTTCAATCCATTTCACATACACATTTGAATGAATGATAATTTTGAATATAAAGCTATACGGAAAAAATAACCTTTTGCAGAGCGATGCAGAGTAAGAAACCTGCTGCTGAGTAACTTGGAAGATGACTAAATAAATGAAAAGTCATTACAGGTGGCAACACCACTAAAATACAGAGATAAATGAACCCATAATGTTTGATTAAAATAACTCCCGTGTCCTTTTGCAGACCTCCCGGCCAGCCCATCATCCCAAGTACCCAAAACATCGACTCCTTTGCCTCTGTGGCAGAAACAGGAGCAGTTTCAGCAGGACCAAAGTCCTGGTCTTGGTGAGCTGGAGGGTGGTTTCTCTGCAAGTTTTGGGTGTGCTCAGCCAAAAGGACCAGCCTGTAACTACAAAGCATCCTGGGCTACCCCACGGTCCTGCTCGGATGCTCCTGTGTTGTCCGTAAGGGTGCTTCGGAAAGGAGCATCATTTACTTGCAGAAACAATATTATTTAAAGAAAGAGGGCTGTTGTTTTTCTGTTTCAGCTTCCAAAAGGTGTTATCTTTTTCATCCCCAGGTGATGTTGTCTCTCCTGGACAGGAGGGTCTGGCTGGATGGTGTCTGAGCATCCCTGCGCCCTCCGGGCTTGGGCATTAGATGGCAGCAGCACCCAGGGATGGAGCCGCAGCTCAGCATCCCCCCCCACCCCGCATTTCCCCCCTTTCCCTGCACCAACCAAGGACCTAATTACCGGGTTGTGGTAATTTCTGGAGACCAGAGGGTTCCGCTCGTATTGTGCATTACAGGACAGCAGCAAATATTGGGCATTGGCAGTGAATACGAAGGCGTTTCGGGAAGCAGCATGGGGTTGTCAGCGTCATTCCGGGTGTGTTGCTGACCGTGGCCTTCAGAGCATCTTTGGAGTTGATCCCAAAGCAGCTCTACCCGCATCCCGGGCTGAAGTTTGATGAGAAGGGGCTACTCTGGGAGTAGCAGGGTGGGTGATGGTGCTGAGCACACAGTGGTGGGGGCAACAGACTGGGGATGGTTCCCACAGATTGTCTCTGCCGATCCATAAAGAGATGCAAGGTCACCTCCTTGCTCCACCCAGAGAAGTTATCTGCTGGGAAAAAAATACACGAAAAACATTGCTTTTGGTAGCACAAATTAGGGCCAACTTGAAATTTGGGGCGGTGGGGCTCAAGGTGGGTCATTGAGATACCCTGCCTGACTTTTGGAAGCAATTTGCAGGAGGAAAAGTGATGTTTCAACCTCCAGCCATGATTTTGGGCCAACCAGTCTGTGTCCCACAGGGCCGTGGTGTCACAGGGACTGACACATCACAAGTACCCTCATCCCCAGTGGCAGCAAAACATGTAATTCCCTGAATCAAAGTGGCCAAAGAGGGATGCTCGATTAAATCCACGGTGTGAGTTAAGAACTTCTCATGGTTTTTTGGTGTCACGGGTGCTGTTCAGGAGATGCTGGGGGTTCCTTTTGCCCCAGGGCCACTTGCGCAGCCTGCGGCAGAGGGGATGTGGCCACCAGCCCGAGGTGGCACTGGGACCATGTGCAGCCGTAGCTCCATCCAGAGCACTGGAGCTGCTGGAAGCTACTGGAAGCTGCTGGGAGATACTGGAAGCTGCTGGGAGATACTGGAAGCTGCTGGGAGATACTGGAAGCTGCTGGAAGCTGCAATGGGGTCCTATGCTAACAAACACCCTCAGCCCCATGCCCGACCCACTGGGCAGGAGTCAGAGAGCAGCCCTTTAATGGGTATTTTCATAGACAATTATATTTTCAGCCCTAGCTTGCTAGTTTTGTTCTCATCAGGAACAGATCATTATTGTGTATAAAAAAAAAATGGAGAAGGAAAATAGATTTCTTTGCTGTTGCTGCAGCAAATCCACGGATGCACAAAGCGACTTCTAAGGCACAGTATTCGGTTTTTTATCTGACGCATCCACTCGCACTGTCTCACATGGTCTTATCTTCCATCCTGATAACGGCTCCAGGGAAAAACCCAGCAGAGAAATTAGCAATCAAGAGCAATTTTATCAGGTCTGTGTGACAAATACAGGGGCAGAAAGCAGCGTGTCCTTTGGCCCTTCCGAGACAGGAGTGCCTGGAAACCAAAGGGTTGTTCCACAAAACAGGTCAGAAAGATGATGTGGCTTTAGGATTCTTTTCTTCAAATGCCCAAACACACACCCTATGGGAAGCAGCAGGTTTTGGCTGAACCCCTCAGCTGGTTTTGCTCTAGAACCCAAGGAAAGATGCTGATCCCCAACTGCCTACCATATAATGGTTGGACTCCGTGATCTTAAAGGTCTTTTCCAACCAGAATGATTCTATGATAAACAGCACAGCAGCACATAGGGTGATGTAGATGCCCCCTGCAAGCAGCATCCCCCCAGATCTCTTCTCTGCAAATGCAAAGCCCTTATAGAAAAAAATAAAGACAAATTTTTTAAAAAAAATCGGAGATATTATAGAAAAAGGCACAGACAAGCTGACCACAGTCTCCAAACCTGGGAAACAGCATTTTTCTGGTCCACCTTGGGGGTCTGGCATCATGTGCCCCCCCGCCCAAATATTCCAGCCAGAGCCACGCGGTGCCTTGCAGAGCAAGAAACCAGCAAGCTGCAGATAAGCAAGTTAAACAGATCAATATTATCCAAATTTATATTTTAAAAAACAAACAAAAAAAAACCCAACAACAGCAAAAAAAACCCAGATTGCCTATAACCTTGGGCTGTAACCTTTCCTGGTCTCGCTGATGAGAATGCAGCAGCTTTCCTGCCAAGAAGGAGTCACAGGACTTGCCAAGCGCTATCGAGCAGCCTTGCCCTCATGACTCAGGGGGATTTTGTGCCTTATCACATGTGCACTGCAGTGATTTCCAACCGGCGGGGGCGGGAGGGGGAAGCAGGAGGTCACATTCACAAATGTTGTGAAAAAAAATCCTTAATTACTCCCTCAAGGGCTGTTTTGGAGCTACCGTAGGGCCAAAAGCGAGATTCAAAACGTTCATTAAGGAAGTTGGCAGACAGATGTGCCCGAATCACAATATGGTCCCTGACCTTCAACAGGGAGTTGGGAACCTGAGCACCGTGTAATGAAAGCGGAGGGTGGAAGAAGACGTTGAAATCAGCCCTTCTCACGGAGCATTGCGAGGGAGGTAAGATGTGCTGGGGAAGATGCTGTGGCAGTTTTTCGGGCTGGTGGTTTTGCTGTGTGCAACACGGAGCAGTGCCAAGAGAGGGCAGCCCCAGCCGCCACATCGCTGCCTGGCTCTTCCCAAATCTGCGCGCTGAGCTACTGCGATGGTGGGAGCAAGCAGGAAAAAATAAAATAATAAATAAAATTATAAAATAAAATTAAATTAAAATAAAATAAAATAAAATAAATAAAATAAAATAAAATAAAATAAAATAAAATAAAATAATTAAATTAAAAATAAAATGAAATAAAATTAAATTAAAAATAAAATAAAATAAAATAAAATAAAATAAAATAAAATAAAATAAAAAGAAAGGAAAGTAAAATAAAATATAAAATATAAAATAAAATAAAATATAAAACAAAATAAAATTAAATTAAATTAAAATAAAATAAACCAAAATAAAATATAAAATAAAAAAAATAAAAAATAAAATAATAAAGTGAAATATAAAATAAAATAACATAACATAAAATAAACCAAAATAAAATATATAATAAAATAAAATATAAAATATAAAATAAAATAAATAATAAAATTATAAAATAAAATAATAAAACGAAATATAAAATTAAATAAAATAACATAAAATAAAATAACATAAAATAAAATAACATAAAATAAAATAACATAAAATAAAATAAAATAAAATAAAATAAAATAAAATAAAATAAAATAAAACCAAAATAAAATATACAATAAAAAATGGAGGAAAAATTTTAAAAAGGGGTTTCTAGCCCAAATCCCAGATGCAAAACCACTGGGAGAGGAAATACAGGAGATTCCCAACTTTGAAGGGATGGAGAAGCTGAAGCCACGAGTTTGCAAACTGCTTGTGGGCAAGACAATTTTAAAGGATGTGAGGTTAATGTCTACCCTGATAATAAGGGGCTGTGGGGGGAACATGTGCTGAAGCGAGGTGCCCCAGTGCAATGGCCACGTTTCACCCTGTGCAAGGGAAAATGAACCGAGGGCCCAGGGGCTGAGGTGCTCAGCTGCTTTATTTTCCAAATGTTTTAGGAAAACAAAAAGAAGCAGCTGAGAAAGTTTCCCGCCCAGGGTGTAAATCAGCTCATGTGCCCATGGCAGTAGGGCTCACCCTGGGAGTGGGGGGCAGTGATTTCTCATGCTAGTGGCTCTGGTTTTGCTCTCCCCCTACTTCCCCGCCAGAGCCCATAAAGGTCTTTTTCTTGCAGAATGAGTCAGTTTTGCACATTTCCTGAGTCTTTAATAAATAGCAACAATAAAACCCGCGGAGATGGGGTAATGGACTGTGTCGATGTGCAAACATGTCTCCGGGGCATTTCCAAGCAAGTGGCTTTAGCTCAGCGGCCCTAATTGTGGGGGAGAAGCAGGTGGGGTGCATTCAAAATGTGCATTATTCCCAGCTTCGACAGAAACACTGAGCCTCTTTTTTTCCCATTTCAATGCAGATTTGGACAGCCTTAGAAAGCAAACACGTTTGGCTCAGGGGGAGAGAATAACACCTCCCAAGCTATTGCTCCCCAAGGGTTTGGGGAAGGGTTTTATCCCTGGTTGTGGCGCTGGGTATTTTCCTTTCTGAAAGAGAACAAAACCACAAGAACACTTGTTTTTTCCCCTCTCACAGTGCCCAGCTAAAGCTGGGTTACATCCAAGAGAGAATTCAGAGATGGCATTGGGGAAAATCCAGGACATCAAGATGAGGATCTGCCCCTGAAGTGTCTGAATTTAACCCAGGGAAAATTAATTAATCAGGAAGATAAAAAAAATTACCCAGCAAATTCCCTCGATGTGTTGTACCAATTGGAAGCAATGTTAATGTTGATTTATTGATTTGGAAAGGTACTTACACTTATAAAAGCAGCAAGGGCTCGTCTATAGCGTCAATAATGTAACAGACCTGCTGTCTCGAAGCCTCTGAGCCTTTTATCAGTGCGTAAAATTCATCGTGCGATAGGGACACAAAAGGGAAAAGAAAAGGCAAAACCAAAAAACAGCAAGAAAAAAACACAGGAAACTTTACTTTTCCTTAAAAAAGATATGTAAATAAAAAGAGGAGATGCTGTATAATGAGCCGATGATCCCACAGAGAGCCAAGGAGTCAACGAGTTTGGGAATCAAAGCAGCGATGGGATGGAGCAGCGAGATCACAGGCACACCTGTGGCTCAGGGATCAGTTACTTGAACAACTCCATAAATCCCTCAAATAGCCCCAGAAGCCAAAGAGAGTTTCCCCAGGGACTCACCCGAGCAGCTGAAAATAGAGAGTATTTCCCAGACATTCCCAGCAGGAACAGTGGGAGCAAGGAGCAGTTTATAGGGGCGAGGGATGATGCTTTAGGGCTGGCTGAGTAAAAAGCATGGAGGACCTGGGAATAAACTTGGAACGACATTCCCCAAATCCAGGGATTTGATGTGTTTGTTTCATGGCAGAATTTGGTTTCTGAAAAGCCCTGAAGGTTTTAGGTCAGAGTTGCTCAGCAGAAGATACTTATCAGTAAGAAGAGCTTTTTTGGGCACTGGTTTAACTCAGGTTAAGCGTGGTGCCAAGTGAAAAAGGGTTTCAGGAGGAAAAAGGTTGAAAGATGCTGGATACCAAGAGCCTGGGTGGACACCCCTGGGGACAACATGGGACAGGCTGGTCACAGCTTTTTCCCAGGTCACTGCCGCTTCTGCTTGGTGCCTTGTCCAGAGGAGATTCATCAATGGGATGGAGGCAGGAGAAAATCCCCTTCCATGGCAAAGGCAAACCAATAACTCCACGGCTTGCTCTTCAGAGAGATGTGGGAATAAAGACATTTTTCAAAATAAGAGGCAGAAAATAAGTAATTTTTTTGTGGATCTAGCACAACCCGGGTCGAATAGTCAAGGTAGAAAGGACTTACTTGTCCAAGAAAATCTGTATAAGTTGGATCAAACTTCTCACCAGTTTTTCGAAGGGGGAAACTTCGCTTCTTGCGCAAATTCTGCCCCTGAAATTATTTCAGGCTGAAGCAACCCAGAGATGATAGAAAAGCAAGAATTACTGGTCCGTTTTCTCAGCCTGGACACCCCTCCTCTGCATCCCATGGAGCTCCTGGATGGACCCCCGTGTCCCCCCAAATACATCTCTGAAGGACGCGGTGGTGAAGAGGGACATTGCTCTCTCAGCCCACAAATTATCCACAAGTTGTACAAGCCACAAAGGTTTCAGTTACTAAATGATTAAAGCGTCTAAGCTCTGGAGCAATGAGGATGAATACGGTTTGAAAAACGGGATATTTGGAGGGGCCTCCCCCAGCATCTCTCTGAGCCATAGGAACCCTCCGAAAGAGCCCCAGATAAGTAAGACATCATTAATAAATCAATGACAGGGAAATGAAAATGGAAGTAAATGAATCAGCGAGCTGATCGGGTCACAGATGAAAAATAGCACATCTGCTGCCGCTTTCAGTGCATTAACAAATAAGGCCACTGGCTCAGACACACTAATGCTTGGAATAATGAAGCTTCAAGACCGATTAGAGCATAAATCACGTTTTTTAAAGCATAGCTGGTCCCTCCCCGACCATCGGGAGACATATTTGCTGTATCCCACGTGTTCCCGGCAGCTGCGGGCAACACCGCTGCTACGTTCTGCTCCCGGTTTCTATAGGGCTGAATCCCACCAGCTGAATGCACCAAGCTAATCCATATGTTAAACCCACACCAGCGAATGACTGCAACCTCCTACACAGACCCACTTGTCAATTGGATGGGAACCAAGTGCCTTTCCCTCTTCTTTGCCCACTTGCACTGATTTAGGGTTTGATTTGGATTGAAGAGAACAGTGACCGCAGGCTGCAAAATCATCCGCTCCATTTGATCTACATGGATTTTGGGAAGGGAGATGGAGAGGCTTTTCCTTGGTCACATAAAAATGTGGAGAACAGGGAACAACCCCAGTATCTGGAGTATCTGTGTCCAGGTCTGGGCTCCCCAGTTTAAGAAGGACAAGGAATTACTGGAGAGAGTCCATGGGAGGGACACAAAGATGCTGAGGGGTCTGGAGCATCTTTGTGATGAGGAGACACTGAGAGAGCTGGGGCTGTTCAGTTGGAGAAGAGAAGCTGAGAGGGATCTTATTTCTGCTAATTGGTATCTCAGGGTGGGTGTCAGAGGATGGACCAGGCTGTTCAGTGGTGCCCAACAACAGGGTGAGGGGCAACAGGCACAGACTGAAACATAGGAGGCTCCATGTGAACATGAGGAGCAACTTCTTTGCTGGGAGGTGCCAGTGCCTGGCCCAGGCTGCCCAGAGCGGGTGTGGAGTCTCCTTCTCTGAGACATTCAAACCCGCCTGGACCCACCTGTGTGATCTGCTCTGGGACCCTGCGTGAGCAGGGGGGTTGGACTGGAGGATCTACAGAGGTCCCTTCAACCCCAACCATTCAGCGCATCTGTGATCAATCCACATGGTGTCCCTGGGGACCTCAGGTTTGGGTGCAGGGATACAGGGGTGTCCTTGCAGGTGGACCCACGTCACGTATCACACATCGCGAGCTGACACCAAACAGCCACAGCTCACAGACTCCTGCATTTTTCATCCTTCTCCCTGTTCATATATCTCCATCCCTTCGCTATCGATCACGGTGACACAGCCCTGTGCAGAGCCTCAAAGCCTCCTGCTCATCCATCAGCTCCATGCTGGCCGCCCCACTGAAAACCAGCCTCTTATGGTGTTTTGGGGACACAAACCTGGAGATGTCAACACCATCCAGACACCCACAGATGTGACCAGGAGGTCTCCTCTCCAATTGACTCCCCAGCTTTTCCCTGTGCATCCCCATCTCTTCCATCCCCTTTCCTGGACACCACGGTCACTCACGCATAAATGAGGAGATCTATAAGCTAATCAAGATGCTTCCCCTCCAGGCTTGATAGAGAGACAGATCGTTACTGGTGTTTCTATTTTTAAAGAGACGAGAAGTGCCTGGATATTACAGCAATAGGGTCATCTGTGTCCCCAGCTTCAGAGTCATGACCCTGGTTCTCAATGATCAAGGTGTGTGAAGAGAGGCACAGCCTGTACGTGGAAATTTGGCACCCAGATTATCAGTGGGAAGAGGCAGTTTATCAGCCCATGAGGGAAACTGGCCCGGACACCCACCCAGGCTGTTAAAAGATAAAAAGGGGATAAGAGAAAAATATAAGCCCCAGGCTTCTGGCAATAGGGACTATGGCATGGACCACCGTGTTGCATCATCCTCCATCACAGAATCATTTTGTTTGGAAGAGACTCTCCAAGTCACCAAGTCCTACCATTAACCCAACACTGGTACTAATCTGTGTCCCTAAGAACCTCATCTATGTGTCTTTTAAACCCCCGTGGTGACTCCACCACTGCCCTGGGCAGCCTGTTCCAATGCCCAACAGCCCTATCTGGCAAGAAATTTTTCCTAATATCCAATCCAATCCTCTCCTGGTGCAACTTGAGGCTATTTCTTCTCATCTTACACTTGCTATTAGTGAGACCAGCACTCTCCATGTTACAACCTCCTTTCAGATAGTTGTAGAGAGCAATAAGGACTCCCCTCTGCCTCCTTTTCTCCAGGCTAAATGGACTAAAACATCCCATTTGGGGACACATTGGGGCTGACCTCAGGTCTCATCCTGACACTGACCTCCTCCGCTGAGCCCTGGGGCCAAGGAGACAGAGCGGTTTTCCCAAAAATTATTATTATTCCGCAGCGGGGGCCACACCACCTGCCCATTAAACCTGGAGCAATCAGAGCTTGTATTTCCAGCCCCATTAAATCACATTTAAATGAGGGCAACGCTCTGTCTGGGGTCGGGGCTCTGCAGCCACACGTGGATTATTGTATGACAAGACTCCAGAGCCATTACGATTTCCTGCGCCGCCGCTATCCAATTACTTCTGTACAAATGCCTCTCCCGCATGCTGAATTGCAACCCTTGCTCCTACCAGCAAATAACGATTCTCCAGCCTGATTGCTGCGGGCTGAAAGCAAACGGGAATTATCAATTTGCAGGAAAGGCTGGAAGGGCCAATATCGCCATTGGACAGAGGAAGGATGCTGGGCTTGGGGTTTGCAAGGGGGTGGTTTAAGATGTGGCAATGGCAAAGAGGTGCTGGGGGATATTAGGGAGTTTCTGACCCTGGATGAAGAGGTCTGCTCTGGCTGTGAGACGCTCCATTTATTCCAATGGCAGCTACCGCTGTTTGTATTCATACCAAAAGGTAAAGGATTCAGCCAGCTACATTCATTCATTACAAAAAAGCGTCACGAATGAGCCTGCTCGGACCGAGATTACCTGTTTGCAAGTGATATTAATCACTGAAGCAAAAACTAATTATGTGGTTCACTAGTTTTCCCTTTCCCTTTGACGGCTCCGCCGTGAAATCCCCGGATCTGATGGGCAGGGAGATGCGCTGTGGCATCGCGATGGCACAAAAATGCCTCCTCCTTCCAAAAAGGAAAGGTCAAGGTGATTTAAGACTTTGAAGGCTTAAAAGGGGCCTACATGCATTTTTGGAGGAGAATAAGTAAAATTCATGGGGTTTTAAAGGTCACACACCTGCCTGGGCAATGTGGATGCACTTTCACTTTGGGAAGTGTTTAAAAACACAAATTTTGACCTAAAAAGAGCACTTTGGATGTGCTTTCAAAATACGTCGATCCTTTGTGTCCAAAAGACCCCTCTGCTTGGCTGGTGTGGCAGGACAGGGTGCTTATGGCGGAGCAGGGGCTGCTGGAATTGAGCCCCAGCAAAGCATTGGGAAAGGGGAGAAAGAGGGGGAGAAAGGGGGAAGGGAAGGGAAGGGAAGGGAAGGGAAGGGAAGGGAAGGGAAGGGAAGGGAAGGGAAGGGAAGGGAAGGGAAGGGAAGGGAAGGGAAGGGAAGGGAAGGGAAGGGAAGGGAAGGGAAGGGAAGGGAAGGGAAGGGAAGGGAAGGGAAGGGAAGGGAAGGGAAGGGAAGGGAAGGGAAGGGAAGGGAAGGGAAGGGAAGGGAAGGGAAAAACAGGCAGGGAAAGGGAAAGGGAAAGGGAAAGGGAAAGGGAAAGGGAAAGGGAAAGGGAAAGGGAAAGGGAAAGGGAAAGGGAAAGGGAAAGGGAAAGGGAAAGGGAAAGGGAAAGGGAAAAACAGGCAGAAAAAAGGGGAAGGGAAAGGGGAAGGGAAAGGGAAAGGGAAAGGGAAAAACAGGCAGAAAAAAGGGGAAAGGAAGGGGAAAGGGAAAAACAGGCAGAAAAAAGGGGAAAGGAAGGGGAAAGGGAAAGGAAGGGGAGAGGGAAAGGAAGGGGAGAGGGAAAGGAAGGGGAGAGGGAAAGGAAGGGGAGAGGGAAAGGAAGGGGAGAGGGAAAGGAAGGGGAGAGGGAAAGGAAGGGGAGAGGGAAAGGAAGGGGAGAGGGAAAGGAAGGGGAGAGGGAAAGGAAGGGGAGAGGGAAAGGAAGGGGAGAGGGAAAGGAAGGGGAGAGGGAAAGAGAGGGGAGAGGGAAAGAGAGGGGAGAGGGGAGAGGTTCAAACATTTTGCAATCCTAGAAACAAAGCAAGGACAGGAGCAGTGAAGGGACTGAGGGCCTGAGCAGGAGCAGCACAGCACCTCAAGTCACTGCTGAGCACTCACGGAGGAGCAAACCCAGAGCACCACTGATTAAGTGGGTTAATTCCCACCCCTAAATGATTATTTTATCACCGAAGCATCTCGGTGAGTCACGGGCCCTGCCCGCTCCCCAGCCCGCCTGTGCCAGCGACAGCTTCCCTGAAGAGCTCCCAATCTAGGTCAGAGCTGCGCTTTACACGCCATTCAATATTAAACAAAACTAAGGCGTCACAAATAACACATTTGGGGGGGGGGGGGGGTGCGGATCATGCTGCTGTCCATCAGCTTTGTGGGAAAGACACCCTTGAAAAAACACAGATAAAAGGTTCTAATGCTACCTGGGTCTCAAATCTGGCAGAACCCAAAGCAATTATGATCTGCCCTGAAAATATTTGATCTATTACTCAACCTCATGCCCTATGATGGTGGCTTTGTGTCGATGCTGAAAAAACCCAAGAGTTTGTTTTGTGCATGAGCTTCACGGGTTGAACAACAGGCCAGGTTGGATGGGGCTCTGAGCAACCTGAGCTGGTGAAGATGTCCCTGCTCATGGCAGTGGTGGCACTGGGGGAGCTGGGAAGGTCCCTTCAACCCAAACCTTTCTATGATTCTATGATTCATTAACACCAGTGCAATGGGTCTGGCTATGCCAAACCTCCAGGCATCGCAGGCAGGATGAACCCCCGTGTCTGCAGGCAGCCCATGGGATTTTGGAGGTAATGTCCACGGGGAAAAGCAGTAGTGCCCTGTATCCACAAGCAATTGCTCTGAAATTGCCATCGATGGGCTGCTGGTGGGTGCAATTGGGGTCTCTGAGGTTGGGGTTTGCAGAGGAGGTGGCGTTTGGTTCGGCTTCGCCGCTCCCTGCCCGCTCTCTTCCATCCCAGCTGAGGCAGCGCCTGTCGAAAGGGGTTTCAGACCCGATAAATCCAACCTCAATTTAGTGCCTGTTACACTCTGCAGGGAGAAGGATGCCCCTGTCCAGAAAAATGCAGTCGCTGATTTTCATCCTTTTGATTTATAGAGCTTCTAGTTGAAGAGATGTTCCTCTCCTCTCCAAACGAAGCAGACGCTGACAGCTCCATCCATCACCTGGGCTGTCAGAGGCCCAATGCTTTAAATAAGCTATTAAAGTGAGATCTAGCTGGTTAACAGTCATAACAGATCAGAAATCAGAGAGTTTACTTACTTCAGTGCCCGGTGAAATTCATTTCCTTTTAATGACCTGGGGCTGGAGGGAGAGATCGCTTCGATTTGGGAGATGCAACGGTACTTCTGACCCCAGGGTTGGCTGGAGCATCGGCTATCAGGGGAATGTGTCTTCGTTACTGATGGCAAAGCCTAATTAATGGCCTCAAATGCCAACGTGCTTGGTCAGGTGAAGGAGGCGGCAGCACTTTCCCGAGTAGCCCTTGGGGACTCCTCCGTGAACCACCGAGGATGCACTGGGATGAGAAACAGGGATAAATTGAAATGAAACTCGTACAACTTCACTTTAAATAGCTTCTGTTATCTGTTACCATCACTTATTCTGTTTTTTGTTTCCCTAAAGCAGATGTTTGTTACTTATAAAATGAGCATTGCAGCAGATGTTGAAGATGAAAGTTGTCTTGTATAATAACCCTTGAACTTGTTTTGGTAAGCCTTAAAATTATAGTGTTACAAGAATTAGTGCTGTTATCCAAAGTTCATTGCGTATGTACAACTAAAGAAATAAACAGGATCTAGGTTTGATTATCTAAGGAAAAGTCCTACAGAAGAGGAAAATTGGGGGTAGTAACTAATTATCTAAAAAGAAGTCTATTACTGTATGATAAAACTGTCAAAATAATAATGCAGAAGATCAATAAAGCTGATCCTATGTTATAGCTCGAGAATTTAGAAATTGTATTGTTTTGACCCTAGTGTACAATGGAGCCATTCGAAACATATTTAATTAATGAGCTATAGTACTTCTTAATTGGAAAGTAATACTATTCCCGCTGGGCTGGAACCATGGTGGGGCCAGGTCCTGCACTGCTCTGCACAGCAAAGCCCATCGCACCCTCAAAGCAAACAATAGCAGCGACAACATAACACGTTCCTCAGCGCTTCGTTTTTCTCCCAGCAGGAAAATCCCAGCACTTTGTCTTTTTTAGTGCACCCGGCGTCCTTGTCATCTTTTCCCTTTCGATTTCCACCAGCCCATTTCATCCCTTCCCAGCCCACCATCTGTCTTGTCCACCTTCGCTCCTTAATCCAATCTCCCCACTCCTATCACCTTGCCTCCGCTGATTTATTTCGGAGCAGCCGGTTTCTGCACCAGGTGGGTCAGAACACCTGCAAATTGGCTCGAATTTAATTTCTAGACAAGAAAGGGGAGCTAGGGCAGGAGTTTACTGGAGATGCCCAGCAGGAATATCTCCACAGGCCTCACTGAGACGGACCATGAGAGGGAAATTGGAACCCCGACCATGTCCCCATGCTTTTGCTTCTGGATAATTAGCAGCCACGATGCCTTGGGGGAAAAACCTTTTCTAAACTCCCTACTTGGCTTTAAGCCGACCACCAAAACAACCTGCTTGGTCTTTACAACATTTTTTCCCCAAGCTGGCTGGCAAGCATTGGTTTCCAGCAATCAAAAAGCTGCTTTTTAGCAGCACAGAAAGCCTGCTTGCTGCTCAGTGAATATTTAGTTCCTCCAGAACAGCAAAACACCATCTGAGCTGGTCCATCAGCCACAGCTACATCAGTATGTCAGGGCAGGGTTGCCACCACCCAACACCTAAATGCACGAGTGGTGCAGAGACCTCCAAAAGCACTTATCTTTCTATCCACATGCAAATATTTGGTCCCATGGGCTCCGTTCCCAGCCCAGCAGAAGGTGGAGGGCATGGTGCTGTGAGGTGCTGCCCCCTCCTTGGAGCACACATGGGACAAAGCCCTCATGTCTCCTCCCTTGGGACCTGCTGTGCTGCTGCAGGGATGCAGGAACATGCCAGGCTGCAGGGGTGATGCCAATAATTTATTAAGCTGGGAAAGGGCTATTTAGACAACTGGTGAAGGCTGAATCATCTCCCAGTTGCTCGCTTGCATTGTCATCAGGGCACAGCTGTGCTCCTGCTCCTCCCCACGCTCAAGGGGACAAGGCCATGGTGACCACAGGTGGAGGCTGAACCCTACTTTGGGTGGGATTTCTGCCTTCAGATGAATCTATGAAGCATCACTGCAGTGAGTAGAGACCCTGGGCAAGGACACGGCCAAGGGACCACACACTGACCCCATGGGACAAAGTACAGCCATGCCACAGCCAGGGACCATCTCTCACCCTCAAAGCAGCCTTCATCCTCATGAAACCAACTGCGACAAAAGGCATCCACGGCTGACGCCATCAAGTGCACCAAAATCCGTCCAGCCCAGAGAAGAGAAGGCTCTGGGGAGACCTTATTATGGCCTTTCAGTGCTTGAAAGGGGCTGGTAAGAAAAATGGGGACAGACTTTTTAGCAGGGCCTGTTGCGATAGGACAAGGGGTGATGGGTTTAAAATAAAGGAGGGAAATTTAGGCTGGACATGAGGAAGAAATTGTTGGCCCTGAGGGTGGTGAGAGCCTGGCCCAGGTTGGCCAGAGAGGTGGTGGATGAACCATCCCTGGAGACATCCCAGGCCAGGCTGGACGGGGCTCTGAGCAACCTGAGCTGGTGAAGATGTCCCGGCTCATGGCAGGGGTGGCACTGGATGGGCTTGGAAGGTCCTTTCCAACCCAAACTATTCTATGATTCTAAAAGCAGAGCCTGCGCGGAGCTGCTCACCTTCAAGGGTTGTCCCTCCATAGGCAACAGGCTGGAACAGCAGCCGCTTCATGATCGATTGGTGTTAAACGTATACATAATTCCTCGTGATTCTCCCTCTCGTGCAGGCAGGAGTGGTTCTGGCTCCTGCAATCCCACCAGCTTGGCCAAAGCTCACCACCATGGTCCCTACAAAAACATGTGGTGAAACCAAGCACTGGGAAGAATTTAGGAGGAAGGACATGGCCAGGTCTGCAGTGGTAGATTCACCCTCCCTTTGCCCCTGTCAGGAAACAACATTTGTTAATACGTGATTTGGCTCCCCCTCAGCATTAATTACACCGTCACTCACTGCGTGTTGTCTCGGCTGTTGGTTTTGCAGCAAGCAAGTGAAGTCGCATCCTTGCCAGAATTAAACGAGACGTGGGGCCCTTGCCCGCCTTGAAATGAGTTTGTAAACAGGGATATTTGCTGCCATTTGCTCTCATCCAGGTAATGCTTCTGGGCAAAGAGTCAAGCCTAGACCTGCTGTTGCACAACTTTGGTCCCTTTTAATACCTAAAAAAGCAGCTTTCCTCCATTTGCTTCCACCACTGCTTATTCCCCTCCTGCACAGGACCAATGCCATCCTCCAGATACACGCAGCCAGACCAAGGAGCTTGTCAGGATTATAACCAGTCTGCAAATAAAAGAGAAAAAGGTTAATCTAATTCAGATCAGTTCCCAGGTCATGTTTACAGTGCAGCCTCGGGAAGTTTCGCACTGGCACGGGGAGGTGGATGTCGGGCAGCGGCACAGGACAAAGCCAGCGCTGCCAGGCTTAGTTCAAAGCAATTGCAAAAATACAGCTTGATTTACCCTAGCACTAAAGCTCACTAAAGACTCAGGAACAAATAAGATGTGAGGATAATCCAAGTGTACCAATATTTCTCATTATAACTATGGAAATCTAATTACAGGTGAGCAGGAGCATCACAGGCACCTGGACCACAGCCTTGGACCTTCTGCCAAGGGAGATGCAGAGAGAGCTGTTCTCAGGGGCTCCTTCTTGCTCTGCTGTGTGCTCCGTCAAAAAATAAAATATAATAATAATAATAATAATAATAATAATAATAATAATAATAATAATAATAAAATAATAATAATAATAATAATAATAAATCAAGGTCACAATGTGAGGGCAAACAGCTCCTTTTGGGCAAGGAGACAGGGCAAAGAGAGGGGTCATGTGTGGTGATGGGGAGAGCGCCCAGCACCAAGGGAAGCTCAGCCAGACAGTGATGAATGGGCAAGACAATGAAAATATACAGCCGTATTTATTACCACTGGTCATTTCTGACAGCAGAATGTTAATAAGAATACTAATAGTCAATATTTCTTCGGGAGAGGCTTCATCCATTTTTAGCAGCTTGCTGGAGCACAGTAGATGAGTTTCTTATGGGCTGTTTCTTGCGGCTGCCGACATGATGTGATGAAATCTGAGCTCCTCGAGCTACGGTACAGTGCGGTGGCACAACTTTATTGGGCTTTCAGAAATCCAATTTTACTGCGTCCAATATTGTGAGTTGATTAAACCTGATTTGAATCGACAAACGTCCAGGAGGGTGGGTGGCAGCTTGCTGTGAAAGAAGGGAAGAGAGTTTAATAAACAGCCTTGGGAGATAAAAATCTACTTTTATTCCAATAAAAACTCCTGTGTCAGAAAGCTGACGGTAGCGTGAAGGATAAGAGAGGGAGAGAAAGAAAAAAAAATATTAGACTTCTCCAAGTCAGTAAAGACTCAAAGATACCTTTCCTTCCACCTGCAAAAGCCCAGCTGGGCTCAAGAATGGGCTGGTTTTTGGTTTAAGCTGATGGACCACAGATCACCACAAATACTGTGGAAGACCCTGGGAGGGAAAGAGGGAAGTGTAGGTGCCCTCTGCCCCGCATCCTGCACCCTCATCCAAACTTGCCCAGGGTTCGGATGCAGCTCTTGGGGTGCTGAGCATCAAATTTCACCTTCCAAAACCCAACTCATCTCTCACATCCTTCCTGATGTAGCTGTCTGGCACCATAAAATTGTTCATCCCCCCACCTCGAACGTTGCCCCCCTAGTCCCCAGGAGAGGACAGGGTGCCTGGCCATCCCTCAGCAACCCCTGTACCTTCGCATCAGCCTTGAGAGCCTCCAGTCAAAGAATCGCAGAATAGTTTGTGTTGAAGGGACCTTCCCAGCTCCCCCAGTGCCCCCCCTGCCATGAGCAGGGACATCTTCACCAGCTCAGGTTGCTCAGAGCCCCGTCCAGCCTGGCCTGGGATGTCTCCAGGGATGGTTCATCCACCACCTCTCTGGCCAACCTGGGCCAGGCTCTCACCACCCTCAGGGCCAACAATTTCTTCCTCATGTCCAGCCTGAATCTCCCTCCTTTAGTTTAAAACCATCACCCCTCGTCCTATCACAAAAGGCCTCGCTGAAAAGTCTGTCCCCATCTTTCTTATCAGCCCCTTTTAAGCACAGAAAGGCTGCAATAAGGTCTCCCTGGAGCTTCTCTTCTGCAGCTGAACACCCCAGCTCTCTCAGCCTGTCCTCCCAGCAGAGCTGTTCCAGCCTCGGATCATTTCTGGGGCTCCTCTGGCCCCTCTCCAGCAGCTCCATGTGTGTCCTGTGCTGAGGACCCAGAGCTGGACCAGCACTGCAGGGGGGTCTCACCAGAGCAGGGCAGAGGGGCAGAATCACCTCCCTCCACCTCCTGCCCATGGGGCTGGGGATGCAGCCCAAGATACAATTGGCTTCTGGGCTGCAAGCACACATTGCTGGGTCATGTCCAACCTGTCAACCCCTGGCACCCCCAGGTTAAACCACCTCAGCTGGGCAGATCCCCACTTGTCCTCCCCTTCCCATAAACCCAGAAATCCGTCACTGCTCCGAGCATCGCCTGCATATTAACCTGCAGCAGTCGCTGCGCTATAAATTCCCCGTTTCCCTCTCCGGTAGAGCTGTTCAGCGCTGTCAGAGCCGTATATAAAACCTTCCCTCATGATTTAGATTGTGTGAGGGGGGAGATTAAACAGAAATGGAGTGCTCTGTGATAGAGTCTATTTTAACAGCTGCCCAAAAACTGCAGGGTCCAGGCAAGCCCCTGCTCTGCATCACCTTGAAAACCACTGCAAGGATGGAATATCGGGAATATGCCGTGTCGAGCCGATTGGAACCACAGACTGCCATACCTAGAGGTGAGGAAGGAGCAGATCAGAGCCCCAGCTCCTGCCAGATGCTGGCATCGAATGGGTTTTACTGCCCTGCGAAAAATATATTGTCCTGTCCTCTGCAAGCATGAGAGTCCTTATTATTCAGGCTGCATCCATGCCGGTGGCTCTCTCCCAGGCAGCTAAAGATCACAGCCACGGCTGCTCCAGACGGTCACTGTGACTTTTTTCACAAGGTGTATGTTGTCAAAACCTACGGGCTTTTCGCAAAAGGTTTAAAAGAATTTTACAGCCAGGGAGCGCAGATATAAACCGCTATTCCCTGTCATCCTAAAGAGACGATGGGCAGATACTGAGTCAGTCTCCAAGATGATGCTCATGGCTGTTTGAACAAAAGCAGAGTGCAAACTTCAACCAGCGCCTCCCATCAGGTCACCAAACATTTAGTTTTCCCTAAATTTCTCTGTCGTGACATGTGGTTTGAACAGAGAGGAGGCATTTGAATGTCCATCCCGAGGCTCCAGGATTTGGGCATCCTACACAAATCCCCCCCAGTGCATTTGCTGAGGAGGAATTTTGTGGGTATGTGGGTGTCCCATGTCCCCGACACATGGCAGATGGACACATCTGCCTCCACCCGGCATACCCCAGCCCAGCTGCTTGCCATCCCACGTCTGCCCAGACTTTAATTAAATATAAACACTAAGTACTTTGCATCAACCAGAAAAATCCTGGTGATGTGTGGTTTCGGTCTCTTTTGGAAAAAATATTGCTGCTTTAGCACAAGCAGATAAGGCAAAGCTCAGTATTTGCTACAAAACTTGCTTTTTGAGCAGCAGCCAGCCCTCACCATCGGCTCCCACCGTCACTGGCTCCTCTCCAGCTGCATCTGAGCAGTTACCGAGGAACCCAGGGCAGCATTGTGCTGCAGCTTCCCATTTCACAAATGTTAGGTTATCACATGTAAAAGCCTCCCAAACATCCATCTGGACAGTGGGTGACACCCACCACCTTTGTCACCTCTGGCCGGTGAAGTCACATGTTGGGCGAGGACAGGGATGCAGAGGCACAGGGACAACTTTGCTCAGCATCCCTGGGCCCTTCCTAGTGGAGCTTTTTGGATTTTTTTGCCCTTGACAGCCAAAGCAAACTTGCGACATTATTCTGGGAGCTGGGGATCATTTATGCAGCCGTGACTCTGCGTTTGGAGAGATGTGATCCGTGCATGCACTTTTCGGTGCCCCCTCCCCACCTTTCCCCTTGGCTGGACGGGACCACACACCCAAACGGATGGACCAGCCTTTGGGGAAAGAGATTACAGACATGGGCTCCATCCCAACCTCAGGTTTGTTTTATTGCCCTCGTGGCTATCGTAACCTAAACATACCACAGGATCAGCCTGCCCCTCCTTTTCCATGCTCTCCCACCCATTTCCCTCAACATCACATTTTCCCTCCATCGCTTCCAGCTCTCTCCCCTTCTCCCACAAAACCTGGAGCATTTCCAAAGCATCAGCCCAAGAGGTTGCCCCTGATGGGTTTTGATGTGCAGGGTATTGATAAATATCTCATTGCAACCCCTGTGAACGCAAATCCACGTCCAGGGTTCAGGGCAGGGTTCACTGTACATGTTCAAACCTTCCCTGTCCTGATGGGGTAACATCTCTGTAGGCTAAAAGTGTTCAAACAAACCCCAACTACCCTACAATCAACGACTAGACAGCTTTCCTTTCCCACTAAATTATATGGCTATTAAAAAGACATTTGCAAAATCATCTGAGGAGCGTGGGGCAATAAAGGAGGAAAAAAAATCCCAAGACTTGGAAGAAGTAGCAAATAGGTGATTCAAGCTGGACTTAATCATGGACTAGAGGCAAAATTTGGGGGTTTGATAGTGAATTAGAAATAGTCAGCTGTTAAAGTCCTTCTCATTTGAGAACCAGTTCCCATCCAAACACATCAGGTTTTCCTGGGAAAGCTGCATCTTTCCACCTACCAGCACCTCCTGGTCCTTCACAGCAACCCCAGATCCCTGCAGAAAGCAGAACTTTAGTTCTATCTAGGAGAATATAGAGAGAAACAAGACAACCAACTCTTCTGTTGAGAAGGAGGAACTGAAAACATCCTTGGATCCAGCATGGGTGCAGGATCGAGTGGCCAAAATCCCTACCCCGACCAGCATCATCCCCTTTCCCTCCAGTATCTGAGCCCCTGCCGAGTCCTGCCCATACAGGACTTTTTAGTTTATTCCCTTATTCCATTTTCCTGTCCCCAAACCCCTCAGGATTTTTAAGCCAAATCAAAACCCTGTTTTGGGGTTGTTTTATTTTTAATTACTCATAATTAAGTGATTCTTGGCAGGGAAGACCATGGAAACAGCATTATCCCACAGACAGGAATTCAGCTAGGAATTTCCTCTTAGCCTCCTAGCACTAAATACATCTGGAAAAACGTGTAATCACTTTATTTATTACTGCAAATATTTCTTTGGAAATCCATCCCCCTCACAGCACCCCGGGGCCTTTATCACAACAGCCTCCAGCAAGACCTTGAGCTGCACCTTTGGTTCATTTTTGTTTCATTGAGCTCCACTTTTCCTCCTACCAAAGGCACTGGGAAAAACCCTCTGGATTTCATTGTGCTTTTTTTTGGGGGGAAGCCTATTTTTCAGGGCATTGGCTGGCGCTAGACAGCGAGAAAACAGCCGGTGTTCACACAGGGCTGTATATTGCAGGAGCTGAGCATCTGCTGAAGGCTCGTGGTTTTGGGCACCATCTCCATGGTGCTGCTGCTCTCCTGTGAGTTACAGTGCGGCCGCGGCAAAGCCCGATCAGCCCTCGCTGTAAAAGCAAAGTGGCTTTGCCAGGGGGAGGAAAGCAATAAATCTCCAGTGAAAATATCTTCTGCCCCAGGGACCTGCAGAGCTGGGTTTGCTCAGATGCTGAGTCTGAGTTCTGCTTTTGAGCATTGCAGTGGCTCTGGCTGAGCAACGCTGCTTGACCATAGGATTGCTGTGGTTGGAAGAGACCCTTAAGATCCTGGAGTCCAACCATAACCCACCCCTGTCCCTGCCCCATGTCCCTGAGAACCTCATGTCCGTCTGTCCAACCCCTCCAGGGATGGTGACTCCAGCACTGCCCTGGGCAGCCTGTTCCAATGCCCCACAGCCCTTTGGGGAAGAAATTGTTCCCCACATCCAACCTCAACCTCCCCTGGTGCAACTTGAGGCCGTTTCCTCTTGTCCTATTGCTTGTTACTTGGGAAAAGAGATCAACACCCCTCCATGCTCCAAGCTCCTTTCAGGCAGTTCAGAGATCAGAAGGTCTTCCCTCAGCTCCTGTTCTCCAGCTGAAACCCCCAGGTCCCTCAGCCGTTCCCATCACACTTGTCCTCTAGAACCTTGATGGTCTCGTAGCTTCTCATATTCCTCGACACGGGGTCTGGGGTTGCCTCTGAGGCTGGGTTCTCTCTAGGTGGGTGCAGTGATATTTGGTAACAGCATTATGATGGAGTGCATTGAAGGGCACCCACTAACATGGGCTAACAGCAGGTGCATCAGTCACACAACCTAAGGGCTGGTCCCTCATGGTGACTCGATCATGCTGCGTCCCTATACCTCACAGAGACACTCAAACATGCCCCACTAGGAGCTTTGCAAACCAGCACAGCACACCGAGAGGGGAGAAACACAAAATCACTGGGTATCCCGTGCACAAACCTACCAGTCCCCATGGACTCAAACAGCCACAAGCTCTCTCACACACTTACAGCCACCTGTGGGCCCATCTGGCCTCTACACACACTACATGTTCAGGCTTAGAAATGAAAAATAACTCTAAACGTTCACCAGCAGTGCTTTTAACTGTATTCCTACCAGCAGCTGAATTCTGGTGGAGTTTACATGACAAACATCATTCACATCAATAACAGCCAGAACTACATCTCACACCAGCCCCAGGACACGTGCCGGACCCAAAGGCTGGAGATACACAAGGAAATGGTGAAATCCAACCTGTTCATCAGGAATCTCCTCCTGCCCTTCCTTTTTATTAAGACCTGCCTCCAGTCTTGGGTCTCCAAAGCACCAAAGCCTTTGGAAGCAGCAGCATCATTTCCCCATGCTCCAAAGGGGAAATGACCCCCAAGATTGCTCTTTTCTCACATCTCACAGCATTTTAGGAAGACCACAGGGGTCTCCTGGGGCAGGTAAGAATGCAACCAGGGCTAAAACAGCCTCAACGCCCCCTTTCCACGCTCAGGACTGTCACCCAGAGATTCTCAAAGGATGGATGGAGCAGGTTGAATAGAGTGGGCTGCTTCCCAAAACTTCAGTGCATCTCAGGAAAGCATCACCCTCCTGCCAAACCCACAAAATCAAAGAAACTGTGCTCACTTAACTCCAACATATCCCGCCAGGCTGGGTTTCTTTGAGCTCATCACACTCACAGCTTTGCACTAGAGTTTAGCTCCACTTTTCCAAATAAGCTCAAGGAAAAGCCTGTATCCAGGATTGTCAGATCTAAATATTCATAAGTCATGAGACTGGCTTCAAAGAAGTCGGCAGATTTTTTAGAAACTCACTCATATGTTGCTATTATTTGAAATTGTCCTATATTTGTCTTTCTTTTGATGTATCTTCTCTTTGGGTTTGTGTTTCTCCCTGCAACCATGTGGGCTTAAAAAACAAAAGATAGCAGCAATTCAGATGCATTCACACAGCTCCAGATGTTAATCCTTCAAACAAAGCAGATAGAGAGAGTGGAAAAACAAAAAGAAACATCAGGGTGAAGCCACAATAGCTGGTGAGAAGCTCCAGGAATCCTCTGCACCCAAAATCCTGTTCTGGTACCTGGACCATCTTGGAAATCCCCACCCTACGCCCAGGATTGGTGGCAGGGACAAAGATGTCATGTGCGTCAGGTATCTTATTGCTCTGCTGGATTTGCATCTGGATTTGTTAGAAAAGCAGGAGATGGCCACAAACCTTTGCAGCGCTCCCCAAATTGGAGCAACGATGAAGAGAATCCCAGCCCCTGTGCCAGGTGTCTGCCTCATCCTGCCATTGCATAGCAAAACGCTTTGCATAATCCGGTTAAATAAAATGGATGCGTTGCTCTGCGCGGGGCCGGTGGGAGCACCCAGATAATCACCCGGGAACAAGAGCTACCGGGACTTTGATCGCTGCTGTAATATTCTCCAAGGAGCAGCTTTACCTTGTAAATCCTGGAGTACATAGGTTTGATGTTATCGCTGGGGAGGAGGGAAAGAGGGAAGGGAAGAAAGAGAGGGAAGGGAAGGGAAGAAAGAGAGGGAAGGGAAGGGAAGAAAGAGAGGGAAGGGAAGGGAAGAAAGAGAGGGAAGGGAAGGGAAGGGAAGGGAAGGGAAGGGAAGGGAAGGGAAGGGAAGGGAAGGGAAGGGAAGGGAAGGGAAGGGAAGGGAAGGGAAGGGAAGGGCAAATAGCTGGGTGCAGAGCGCTTGTGCGTTAACAGACTAGGTGAAAAATGACATTTTTTACTGATACCAGTTGAAGGAGCAATCAGGCATCCCTGCATATCATAGCTTCATTCAAATAAAAACTGCAAGTGAAAAACCTCCTGGAGTCAAGTGGCAGCCGACACGGTGCTGCTAATAATGCCTAATTAATTGCGGATAGCAAGGAAATTCCAGACAAATAGAAAGATGGTTTAGTGTAGATCCAGGCTCAAATAAGGCAAGGTGAGTAACCATCAGATGCCTGTCCCAGGTAGAAAACCACATGCGTTTGTGTAGGATTCTACACAAAGAATAAAGAGACGCAAAAACAAGTGGTTCTGCTGAGAGATTGTGTAGGAAATAAGCAACAAAAAAAGGCATTGTCATTCTTAATGAGATAATGCTCGGGTTTACTAACAGCTCAGCACACTGTAGGGAATGCAGAGAGACTTCCAGGAGGCTTTTGACTTCGAACACCCTGACATTTGAAAGCAGGAACCTCAAAATATCGATAAACACAGGCAGAGTGGCTTGCGGAGCCGTCAATACCAGACTTGGGATTGGGGGAGCTCCCCAGGGCTCAGCGTGGAACCGCTGCCTGGGGACCTGCTGGTAACGAGCTGGAATCCATCAGAGCATCTCTGCTGCGTGCGCCTGTGTCACCTAATGAGGAAAGCAGAAGGATTATTAGAGCAAATGGGTTTGTTCGTCAGGCTGAGCACAGTCCTGGGCATGTGGCTGATGGCAAGGGGGGAATTTGGAGTGGGGATCTGCAGCCAACCCCACCTGAGGAAATGACAGAGAGATGTGCCAGGGGAGGTTTAGCTTGGAGATGAGGAAAAGGTTCCTCACCCAGAGGGTGCTGGACACTGACACAGGTTCCCCAGGGAGGTGTCACGGCCCCAACCTGACAGTGTTCAAGAAGAGAGTGGACAAGTCCTCAGACACACGGGGTGAACTGTGCGGTTGTCATGTGCAGGGACAGGAGTTGGACTCCATGATCTGGAATATTGTGTCCAGTTGTGGCCCCTCAGTTCCAGAAGGACAGGGAACTGCTGGAGAGAGTCCAGCGCAGCCACCAAGATGCTGAAGGGAGTGGAGCATCTCCCGTGTGAGGAAAGGCTGAGGGAGCTGGGGCTCTGGAGCTGGAGAAGAGGAGACTGAGGGGGGACTCATTCATGGGGATCAATATGGAAAGGGGGAGTGTCAGGAGGATGGAGCCAGGCTCTTCTGGGTGACAACCAGTGGTAGGACAAGGGGTAATGGGTACAAACTGGAACACAGGAGGTTCCACTTAAATATGAGGAGAAACTTCTTCATGATGAGGGTGGCAGAGCCTGGCCCAGGCTGCCCAGGGAGGCTGTGGAGTCTCCTTCTGTGCAGCCATTCAAACCCGCCTGGACACCTTCCTGTGGAACCTCAGCTGGGTGTTCCTGCTCCATGGGGGGATTGCACTGGATGAGCTTTCCAGGTCCCTTCCAATCCCTCACATTCTGGGATTCTGTGATCCTGGTGGGTCCTTTCCAACCCAGGACATTCTATGATTCTATGGTTGAGTTCAGGTCAGCAAAACCAGTAATCCCCATTACTTACCAGCTGCCTGGAGCCTTGCGGGTAGGAACAGGGTGGTTGCAGGGTTGTGATCTTGCATCTCTGTATCCCACCGAGGAGCTCAGCATACACAGATCCAGTAGTGAAACTTGAAACAGCGCAGAAAAGCACAAAAATCGTTTTAAGGCCAGAGAAAAATACCGTGTAGAAAGGCTCATAAGGATCTAATCAGGGCTCAAAAACAAAGACATGGTGTGATCCTGGGGGAGATGCGTTGGTGAGAGACAAGCTCAAAGCAGGTTGGCATCCTGGGTTTTGATCCCTTGTGTCTCAGACCCATGGACAGAAGGTGTCCCCTAAGCCCTGAGCCCTCCTGGGCCGAGCTCACAAGTGGTGCCCAAAGAAGAGAGATTTGGGGATCACCACTGCAGCAGGAGTGGGCAGCATTGTAGGTAGCACAGGCTCTCAGCCCCCATCTCCTCCTCCATCTCCTTTGGGACAAAAGAGCAAAGCATTGTCTAAGTGTGCTCAGCCCTTCAAGCCTCTAGAGCCACCAGAAACCTGATGGAAGTGGCTCATCCCACCTGGTTTCCCACCTGTGTGTCCAGCTCCCCTCACTCCCTCCACCCGCAGCATCCCACGGTGCCCGGCCCCCATTGCTGCCACACTTAGTGCCCTTTTCTTCACACACCGCCCTTCAACACAACCCGCACACTGTGTTTTTTTGGGAAACCTTTAGGTTACCAGAAATCAACAGAGCAATTGCTTGAGGGTGGTGATGCTTTGGGTTTTTTACCATGCAGGGGCTCAGGATAAGAGGCAGCTCAGCATTGGCGCATAATCCTGTCAAAAAGAACAGAAACCCAGTGGAAACTGTTGATTCTAATGCAAAAACAAAACCAAACCACCCAACAAAAACAAACCCAAAAAACCCCAACAAGCAAAAAACATCACCTTAAACCTCAACCACTGAGACACATGAGCCACCCCTATGATACCCCAGTACAGCTTCAGGTGGACGTGAGAGTTCAACCCTCATCACCTCCCTCTTGAAAGAAGAAGAGGTTTTACAAGCCCTGGGGCTGGAAAACCCTGGTTAGTGCTGCTCGATGCTCTGCAGATTGGGGTCTCAAAGGAAAATTGTGCATTGGACGAGGCTGCTGGAGCAAATCCTGGGCTACAGCATCCATCAGCAGTTTGTGTTTCCCACTGTGAATTTATTCTTTGCCTCACAGCACTGGAGAAATCCATCAATATGAGCATGTCTTCAGTTCAGAAGGGCAGGACCCGGCTGCTTTCATCCTTGCTTGTAGAGCACAGGAGATCCAGAGGAATGGGGCTGCCGTACACAAAGTGACATTAACGGTGCTTTATCCTCCCAGCCACGCTTCAGGGAACTCCTGCCAAAGCCCCACATACCTGTTTGCAAAAGCTGCCCTTAAAAAACAAAAACTGAACAAAAACGCCCCAAAAAGCAGATCCAGAGATGCGTAGCACAGCATTCTTATTGGTCTCTGCAGAGGGACTTTGATCTACATTTGCTGAGATGAGGAACCAGGGCCCTATTTCCTCGCAGGCTCTGTGTTTATTAATTGCAGACCTTGAATACAAAATATGCCAAGTCTTTCCAATCTGCAAACAGTGTCTGGGTTCTCTTCCCAGCCAACCTGGCATCGTGAATCGCTTCAAAAAAGTCTTCAGGCCTTCGAGGAAATTTGTGTTGTATTTGCTGGCACAGGTGATGTTTCCAGTAAGCACCAGAATGGAGTCAGTGACCTGAACCTCTGAATCTTTCTGGAAATATCGCCTTAAAGATGTTTTCAGTATCTGTTTGAGATAAAGTTTGAAATGCAGAGTTTTTGCAGAACAAATCGCCCCCATGGCTTCTGTTTGGAAGTTGATGGAAGGGCAATGGTGCACATTGCAGTTTACTCTGATCAAACTGGTTGAAGTTTCCTGAGTGGGGCAAACTTCATCCAGACCAGGTGTATTTCTATTTAAAGTAACTACAGCAGCAGAACCTTGCATTTGTGAGCAAAGACCAACACAAAATTACGCTTAGGATGAAGACAAGAAAGTTGTTTATCTTAAACACAATACACCTCTACTGAGACTATAGATGCTGCCTCTTGACTGTAGGGCTATGAAGTATTTAAATTTTAATAAAAAATCTTCTCTTCCTCTGCCTGCAAATTCTATCCATGTGAAAAAGCAAAAGGGCTTAGATATTTATGTTCTTCCATACATTGGAAGTCCCTGCAGAGAGCTGCTTGGTGTGCTCTTTGTGGCCTCATGGCTTGCAGCAAGTTCAACCTATGTGGGACACACCAGACCTAGTGCTGCTGAGCTGCACCACACACAGACAGACCAAACCTGAAGTTTCTCAGCTTCCCTGAATGTTCCTTGTCTGTCCTGACACCTCCAAGTCAGGCTGGACATGAGGAAGAAATCCTGGCCCAGGTTGGGCAGAGAGGTGGTGGCTGAACCATCCCTGGAGACATCCCAGGCCAGGCTGGACGGGGCTCTGAGCAACCTGAGCTGGTGAAGATGTCCCTGCTCATGGCAGGGGGGGCACTGGGGGAGCTGGGAAGGTCCCTTCAACCCAAACTATTCTCTGATTCCAGTAAGTCCTTTCTGCATTTGCTGCACACATGCTGGTCCCTGCCTGGGGAACCTCACCTGGGGTAGGAGAACAGGCGCCTGCCTTTGCTGATGCTGCCCATGCAGCTCGGGAGCCTGCAGATCACCGCAGCAAAGGACATCTGGCCAACACGTGTGTTGGGGAGGACAGATTTCTCCTTGTACGTTGGGGACAGCCTGTAAAACTCACCATTTTCCTCACTGGAGGCTCCTGGCTGTCTAGACATGTTCGATTACATGCACTCAAATCCCCAGCTGCTCCTGATCTGGCTTGAAGTTGCCCTCCTGGCTCTTTTCCCAAATAGGGGGTGACTGTCCCCAGCCAAGGGAAAGGCTGGGGACACAGATCCAGTAGTGAAACTTGAAAAAGCACAGAAAAGCACAAAAATAGTTTTAAGGCCAGAGAAAAATACCATGTAGAAAGGCTCATAAGGATCTAATCAGGGCTCAAAAGCAAAGATAAGGTGTGATCTGGGGGGAGATACATTGGTGAGACACAAACTCAAAGCAGGCTGGCATCCTGGGTTTTGATCCCTTGTGTCTCCGACCCATGGACAGAAGGTGTCCCCTAAGCCCTGACCCTCCTGGGCCGAGCTCACAAGTGGTGCCCCAAGAAGGGAGAAAGGCTGGATGATCCGGACATGTAGGGTCTGGCCAGAGGACTCTGGTGGTGTATCCTAATGGGAACGGAGGGGTAAAACAAATCTTACTGGGGGATGGGACTCCTGGGAGCTCACCAAGGGTGAAGGAATAAGAGAGACAGAAGGAAGAGTCTGTTTTCTGCAAGGAACATTCCCATTAAAAATAAAATAAAAAGGGGAGCATTTATTTCTGCTTGCAGGGAAAGGGGATAAAACCCTTCAGTCAAAAGCCAAATTTTTGCCAGAAAACCCTCAAATCTTTGTTTCAACCCCCTCACGGAGGGGTAGGTAGCCCTGTAATTCCTATTCTTTAGGTAGGAAAGGGGAAATGAAATATGTCCAACCCAAGGGTAGAGCAGGGGAAAGCCTCAGGTCAGACCTGTTGACCTGCTGCCTTCCCCCAGGCTGCTCACTTTGATTAAACAGACAGAAATAAAGAGAGGGGATGTGCCACAGACCTGAGATTAGCCAGATGTTCCTCATTGCTGAGCTGGATATGTGGTCTTTCCCCGACAGGCAATTTGGCCCAAATCCCACCTCACCCCCAGAAGATAAGGCCAAGCCCCTGCTCCTCGCCTTGCTGACACACCTGGCTGTGCAGCTGTTCTGCAGAGCCACAGCTGGATTCCAGCTGCCCGGGGCACAGCTCCCCCACCTTCACAAGGTGATCACAGAATCCCAGAACGTTAGGGATTGGAAGGGAGCTTGAAAGATCATCCAGCCCAATCCTCCCGCCGGAGCAGGAACATGCACACAAGGACCACAGACAAACCATCTGTGATGAAACCCACCAGCATAGACCTTCTTTCTCTCTACAACTGCCTGAAAGGAGGTTGGAGCCAGGGGGGTCAGGCTCTGCTCCCAAGGAACAAGTGACAGGATGAAAGGAAACAGAATCACACAGAATCCCAGAATGTCAGGGGTTGGAAGGGACCTGGAAAGCTCATCCAGTGCAATCCCCCCATGGAGCAGGAACACCCAGCTGAGGTTCCACAGGAAGGTGTCCAGGCGGGTTTGAATGGCTGCAGAGAAGGAGACTCCACAACCTCCCTGGGCAGCCTGGGCCAGGCTCTGCCACCCTCATCAGGAACAAGTTTCTTCTCAAATTTAAGTGGAACCTCTTGTGTTCCAGTTTAAACCCATTGTCCCTTGTCCTATCACTGGTTGTCACTGAGAAGAGCCTGGCTCCATCCTCCTGACACTCCCCCTTTCCATATTGATCCCCAGGAATGAGTCCCCCCTCAGTCTCCTCTTCTCCAGCTCCAGAGCCCCAGCTCCCTCAGCCTTTCCTCACACGGGAGATGCTCCACTCCCTTCAGCATCTTCGTTGCCTCAAGTTGCACCAGGGGAGGTTGAGGTTGGATGTGGGGAACAATTTCTTCCCCAAAGGGCTGTGGGGCATTGGAACAGGCTGCCCAGGGCAGTGCTGGAGTCACCATCCCTGGAGGGGTTGGACAGATGAGGTTCTTAGGACATGGGTCACTTGGACTTGGCAGCGCTGGGTTAAGATCACAGAGTCCCACTGTTAAAGATCGTTTCCAACCAATTCCAGGATTGCACACCAGGCAGCACCAGCCCTTCTCTGGTCGGTGGGCTCCACCTGCCCCACACCAGCACAGCCCCATCCACCCTCTGCCGTTCAACCGAGGAGTCGGGGTCGCTCCTCTGGAAGGGGCAGCACCAGTCTCCAGGGCTTCACTGGATTCCAGGTTCAGTCTGAGACCAAAGCACAGGATTCTTCCCCTCTCTGCCTCCCACTACTGCCCTTGCAGGAGACAATTTATAGCAGAAGCAGCAAATCTCCTCCTCAGTTCAAAAGCCAGGGCCCTGCAATCTGCTTTAGGTAGAGCTTTACGAATACAGCATCTAAGGCAAATACTCCACAAAATGTATTTCTATACATACATAATTTTAAGCAACTGGGGATCTACTGAATTCCTTTCTGCTGTTAAGCATTTCCTCATCTCAAATCTGTCTCCAGACAAGGGCTTTCAGTGAGTTAAAAGAAATATCAGGCTCAGACACTCCTGTGTCAAACTTGTGTCTGCCTTAGTTTTACATGAAAGAGATTTCTTAAGTTCCTCCTAAAAATACACATCCGCACCTTGAAAAGGGAAGAGAAACAACCTGGAAACCTCTCGCAAAGATCATTTTCCAGCACAACAAGCTGCAGTAACTAAGAAGTGAAGTTTTGCAGCTGGGTAAGAGAGGCAGGAACACACGGACCAAAAAACTACACACGCAGAAACCCACACCAAAAATACCCCAAACAACCACCCACCACCAAATAACCCCAAACCACCACCACCACCAAATAACCCCAAACCACCACCACCAAATAACCACTTGCGGAGCATCTTCCCTGGAAGGTGTTAAACACTCTTCAATTAGAAGGACACCCGATAACAATCACATCTAGAAGAAGTTGCAGATATCCTTATTTCCCTTCCCTATGCTCACGCAAACATGTTTTTTCCTACTTAACGTTCATTTAGACAATTCATTTTAGCTTTTTCTTAAAAAAAACCAAGCTTATGTACTCCCAGGAGCTGCATACAAGAAGGGCTGAATACACAGATGCAAACAAAACACTGAATTACCATTATGGAAATTAATTGTAAGAGTCACAAAGCGCATTATTCCTAGAAATTGCTTTTATTTAGCAATTATGTTAACACCGCAAGAAGGCAGCTGGCACCAAAACCAAACAGTTGCGTTTAAAACCAGGGAAGTGAATTAACTGGAGCTGAATACACCTGAATACACTCCACCACCTTGAATCCTCAAAGACTTGGGGTTTTGCTTGCCGAGTGAAAGAAAGGGGATAAATGTATAGGAGAAACCGCTTATTTTTGAAGTTATTTTTATGTTGTTGCAAATCAAAGTTAAATCCTGACAACCAACCAGCGGGGGAAAAGAACTGAAGGAGTCAGTGACAATACTGAGATAATATTTTAATTTTTTTAAGGTTTTTTTTTTTTCCTGTAAAATGGCTTGTACTTCCACAGGTACAACAGCAAAGAAACTATTTCAGTCCATTTCACACGGTGAATATAGCCAGAAGTTTTATAACAACAGCTGCTAACACTGTTTGAAGGTAAACATCACTTTGTCACACAGGGCTCGCTGTACCTACGGTTGTGTCACAATCAGCAGCTTCCCCGGTGCTCTGCGTCCCGTATTGAACCCCAGAGGAACGCGACACAAACACAAGGGACTTGAGGTGACTCGAAGACTCGTTTGCCCACCAGGAAATAAAACCGCCTCATCCCACGGGAATGTCGACAGCCACCGGTTTGAGCTGTAGTTCGGTTGTTCCCGGCAACTTGTGGTTTTGTTCTGCTGCCAGTAAATGGAAACTCAAGACAGAAGGTAAAGTTCGATGGTTGCCACCTGTTGCGGTCGTGCTGCGGGCGCTGGGACAGGGTTTGCACAGAACTGCTGTGATTTCAGCCTAGAAATAACCCCCTCTCCACCCTTCACCCCCCAAAAAAATCAGCCTTAGCTTAAGCTTTTCCTTTTAATTCACAACACCAAGTGCAAAGAGTCATGAGGAGCACTCATTAGGAAATAAACAGAATGAGAAACACCTGGAGAAGACATTTGCAACTCTGATTTATATTTTCCTTGAAGAGATAAGCAAGCCTGAAGGTTTAATTCTCTTCCTTGCTTTCTTTCTGAGTTATGCTTACTTGTTTACCTGCAGCTATGTGGATCAATAGAAAATAAGAACTCACAAGAGGCTGAAAACTGAGTGGAGGAGGAGGAGGAATCCTTGGCCAGATGCTGCGGAACCGCTGGGCTGTCCACACCGATCCAGCTCAAGAGCTGAACTGATTCCTGTTCCTGCCCGTTCCCATCAACAGCTCTACCTGTGCATTCCACTTCGCATCCAAAAGGCAGTGCATTAACAACAACCTTGGGGAAAAACAAGACTTAACCACCCGTGGCAGAACGTTCCTTTACAGAGAAGAGCCAAGCACGGCTCGTTTCTATGGTGTATTTGTGGCTCGACTTTAAGCAACGGCAAAGCCAGGTGAGTTTTCCTTCCGCACTAAAAACCATATTTAAGTGCCTCTATCAGTTCTTACAACAGCCAAATCACCACCAGTTCTCTGACGCCAGAAAAGTGAAGACTATGAGCTGGATGAACAGAAACACAACCGTCTTGGAGAAGCTTCCTCCACTTGCAGAAGAATAAAACATAAAATAGTGAGCAAAACCAGCTACTGCAACAGCCTTGAAGGCAGAGTCATCACAGTTGAAATGCAGTTTCTTTTGGGTGGTGCATGGAGTGGACAAATAAATCACATTTCTGAGATGTGGGATTAAAACGCAGCATTGTGCCAACTCTTTTATACAACTTGGACCACCATTCAAAAGAAGAGCAACACTCACTCATCTATTGAGACCTCAGCACTGTCATAGAAGCTGCTAGAAAAGCGTTACAGCTCCCGTGTGCGTGGATACGATCAGACTCAAAAATGCTTGTAGCTCTAAGCTGGTTTTGAAGCATTCCAATAGAATCAACAGCAACCGGTGAAAACAAGAATCCTTGCAGAACGCAGTGCCGGCATTTGAAACGGTGTGCAAAAAAATGTTACAGCACTGAAATAAGGAGAGAAGCTTTCAAAGCAAAGTTTGAGGGTGGTTCTCAAGCTTACTCGCTCCAAACAGAACCAATCTTATTTATCCAGGAAGTACTTTCTCCTACTGAGTTACCAGACGTGTGTTTATGATGAGGGGAGGAAAAAAGGGCTAAGCAGCCAAATGGTCCATTATTTCATAAAAAGCAGCATATGTGGCAGTAACATTTGAGAAAAATCATGCTAGAAACTCTTCAGCCTTCCCGGTAAATCCGGCTCTGAGGGACTCACCCTAGATTTGAACAGCGGTCAATGCCAAAGCACCTGGATTCATGCAAAGAACCTGCGGAAGTTTGGTTCCCAGGTAAGAGTTTTCCTCCCTGCGGTATTTCTTGTGTTATACAGAATCGCCAACAGTGAAACAACGACAACAAAAATCTCGCTTAAAGCCCGGTATTTTCAAATAATTCAGCCTGAATTCACTAAGGAAGGTTTCCTGGAAGAGCGTTTTCACGGCACCTCTTGTGAGAAACGACGCGGAGTATCTCACCGAGTCCAATGAGGGCGAGGTGGAGGCGAGAATGCCTCTCGCTGATGAGGTATATGCTAAATAGAAAGAACGCTGTGGTATGTATAATATACGGGACCTGAGGAGCTCGTACTGAACATCAACAAGGAAGAGGCACCTTCACGTTCACCACAAAAACCAGGACAAGGAAGCCAAGGCCAAGGGCGTTTCTTCCCGGTCCGGTTGGGCCGCTGTGCTTGGTGAAGATGAACCACAAAGTCACCTTGTGGGAGGACTCGGAATATGGAATCACAAGAGGATCTCATTGCAAAGGCACTAGGAAGAAGCATATAGGTTTAGGTTAACGAGATTCATCCTATTTCCGATCACCGAGTGGGAGAAAAAACTGCAAAGGTTGGGATTTTCTGAGCAAATGCTGCGGTTTTCTTTCAAGCAGCAAAATAAAGCTATTTTCAAATTATTAAAATGCTGAACATCCATACAGCAGAATTATATTAAAAACAGCAGCAGACAAAAGTACATCCCATCACCATTGGCAAGGGACATGTAAAATGTTTATAAGGTTAACTATAAAACAATTTTACAACCAAAATATGAACAGGCCAATTCAAGTATATATATATACAGAATATATTAAAATCATATAAATTATATATTTATACAAAGGGCACAAATATAGCAAAAAGCTATAGTTGATTCAACAGAACTGAGCTTGAATGATCAAATTCATCTAGAGGTGTTACGAGTTTCTCCCAAATTCCTTCTTTTTAAACCTGGACAGATGGATACCTCAGACACAAGAGCACAGGGAGCAAAATAACCAAACACACAACCCATAAATCAAAGAGTTATTTCGTATGAAATGAAACTAAGAGTGGGCAGGGCACATCTCATATGAAATTCTGATTTAATTATTTCCATCGTAAACATGGATCAGCTCTCTTCGAAAGTCGGGAATTTCAAGCGATCCGCTTCAGATGTACCACCCTGGCGCCTGTATTTGATTACATTTGAATGTGGTTTGATTTGCAAACATTTAGGAAAAAATAAATGGATACAAACACATCTCAATCTGCAAAAAAAACCAAAGGTGACAGATGGCAGCAAGTTGAGAACTGAACCAAAATACTCGGCTGAACTAGAAACGATGCTCTCCTTACAGCATTTTGGCTACTAAGTGAGCTTAATAACTTATTTTAAATGCTTTTTTATTTCAAAATATAACAGCGTATAACCACAAGCCACTGAAGTACTTGAGAATCTAAACAGTCCCATCCATCGGCTTATATTTAAACCCGACCTAAGTGCTTGCCTGAATTCAGGTCTATGTTAATAAGTTCTGTATAAGTTGTACCTAAACCTTCTCTCTTGCTGCGGGACCACCCCTTCATTAATGAGGTTTTTAAAGGCTCGTTACATCTCAATTAACCCAATGGTCCTGGGTGTGCAAGGAGCAGTTATGGCAAGCTAAGTTAGGCAGAAATTAAAAGGCCAGACTACACATATACAGAACACTGGCTTAAAAACCAGAAGCAAGGATGTGAAAAAGTAAAGCAGTTTGAACAGATGCAGGTAAAATGGGGGAAAAACATAAAGAAAGAAAAGAGAAATCAGCCATATACCATACATAATGAACAGTGGATATCTGTTACATTGACAGGAAATCAATGCAAACAGGATTTCCTCAGTTTCAAGTAATCCTTGATGCCTTTTTGGCCAGCTGTGTTATACTATAATAGGTATTTTAATAGCTTTCATACTCTACAATTTAGGCAGCTAATTTTTCTCTTACATATCCAATTATCTCTAGTGAACATTCACCTATAGTTCTCCACGTATTCTATATTAGCTCCTTGAAAAACTATTCAAGTTCAATTATATTGCAAATTAAAGACAGTTACATTCTGTATGTTCCTTCTAGATTTGAAAAATAGGTTTTAAAGGCCTGTCAAAGTTTAGAAGAAAAAACCTTTCCATTAAAAAATCTTAGCTTAAAAAAAGCATTAAGACACCTTTTTTTTTTCTGATCCAGGGTACTAATAAAAAGATTACAAATATACTACAATTTGACCAAGAAGACTTCATGAATATGCTGCTTTTGAGCATGCAACACTGATATCTGTCAAGTTCCAGGTATCAATGTATCCCAATTCCACCACAGTCTGTCACCATTTCCTCGTGAGATGTGTCCCCCATCCCCACCCTACCACCCTACCAATAACCATTACGAAAAAGGTAAAACCTAGAGTTAGTGGCAGAATCTTCACAGTAAATCAGGAAAGAAAACGTTACGGTGATCATCAGTCAATCGGCCCCTGAAAAATCAGCTTGATGCAGTTGTGTTCCCCGGACAGTTGCGTCGCACAAAAAGGGCAGGCGGCGTGAAACGCGTGAGTACCGTGGGGCAGCGGGATCTGAGACCAGTACTTCGCAGACTTCTCCGAGCACACGTGTCCGCAGGGGGTGAAAGCGTGAGTGGGAGGCCCAGCATCCACGTAAAAACCCGCTTCACAACCCAGCCACAGAGGCACGTAGGGGCCAACGGTTCTGCACATGGGACATTCCCGCTCGTTGGCTTCCGTGTCGCTGCGGTGTCCCCAGTTGTGGTAGCCGTGGACGTGGCCGCAGCTGAGATACGCCCAAGGCTGCTTCTCTTCCACCACATCTTTACGGTTGATGCTGGGAAAAGCTAAAGTGTTTAAGCCGACGGGACACTGCGGCCGGGCGGCGTTTATCTCCTGTCGCAGGGCTTCGATGTGTTTCTGAGTCGGGGCGTGGAACAGTCCGTCCGCCGTTCTCCACAGGAGGGTGGCTCCGCACAGGTCGATGAGAGAACCATCCTGGAGGACGTTGGTCTCATTTTCTACCTGGTGGTGGAACACAGAAGGAGTTAAGCCTGAGAGCTTTTACAAACAACTGAGTTAGTTCTGTGAACCTGTCACCTGCCTCACCAGAACGTTACCCTCCTTAGCACACTACCAAATTTTCACAGAATCCCAGAATGTCAGGGATTGGAAGGCTCATCCAGTGCAATCCCCCCATGGAGCAGGAACACCCAGCTGAGGTTCCACAGGAAGGGGTCCAGGCGGGTTTGAATGGCTGCACAGAAGGAGACTCCACAACCTCCCTGGGCAGCCTGGGCCAGTGTTCTGTTACCCTTACCGAGAAGAAGTTCCTTCTCAAATTTAAGTGGAACCCCTTGTGTTCCAGTTTGAACCCATTACCCCTTGTCCTGTCATTGGTTGTCACCACGAAGAGCCTGGCTCCATCCTCCTGAGACTGCCCCTTTCCATATTGATCCCCAGGAATGAGTCCCCCCTCAGTCTCCTCTTCTCCAGCTCCAGAGCCCCAGCTCCCTCAGCCTTTCCTCACACGGGAGATGCTCCACTCCCTTCAGCATCTTGGTGCCTGCGCTGGACTCTCTCCAGCAGTTCCCTGTCCTTCTGGAACTGAGGGGCCACAACTGGACACAAGATTCCAGGTGTGGTCTCCCCAGGGCAGAGCAGAGGGGCAGGAGAACCTCTCTGACCTACTGACCACCCCCTTCTAACCCACCCCAGGTACCATTGGCCTTCCTGGCCACAAGGGCCCAGTGCTGGCTCATGCTCACCCTGCTGTCCCCAGGACCCCCAGGTCCCTTTCCCCTACACTGCTCTCTAATGGGTCATTCCCCAACTTACACTGGAACCTGGGGTTGTTCCTGCCCAGATTCAAGACTCCACACTTGCCCTTGTTATATTTCATTAAATTTCTCCCCGCCCAGCTCTCCAGCCTGTCCAGGTCTCTGATGGCAGCACAGCTTCCAGTGTCACCACTCCTCCCAGCCTGGTGTCACCAGCAAACTTGCTGACAGTCACTCTATTCCCTAATCCAAGTCATTAATGAATATATTGAATAATACCGGCCCCAGTACCGATCCTCGAGGGACTCCACTAGATCCAGGCCTCAGCTGGACTCTGCCCCATTGACCACGACTCTCTGGCTTCTTCCCTTCAGCCAGCTTGCAGTCCACCTCTTATTGTTTCCTTGTGGCCCCCCATTTGTTTGAACCCATTTCTTGTCTCTTTTATGTTTATATATATGTATATAAACATAATCTTAAATATAGGATATCTTTTATCCTGTGCTTGTACAGGATGCCCTAAATTTGCAACTGTTACATGCTACAACAATACTAATTATTATATAGTTTTCCTCCCTGTAATGATTACTAATGTAATATCTTTCCCAAAGAATTAACTTCTCAAATACCCTGTACCACCGAGCGCCCTATTTTTTCCTCTCAAATATTAATTCTCTGTGTGGCTCTGTCATGTTTAAGGTGATATTTGCTGAAATATTCTATCAAGACTGAAGAGGAAACTTGCCATTCCTTAAGGGCTATATTAGCCCTCCTGGAATTCTTTGACTGGCAGACGCTGTTCACGCAGCAAAAGACCCTTCTGGACTAAAAAAGAAGACCCTTTTGGATTAAAAAATGATGCTTTTGGACTAAAAACATTTTCAAAGGATTATGACAAACACATGTAGTACTCTCCTGAAATACTCTTATTTTAATGTCACGAACATATAAGCAACTTGTGCTACTGCTACCAGTTCGGTAGTGATGAATACATATTGAAAAGGTTCTTTATGAAATCGAAGAGGAAAACAGATCTACTGCCTGGCTTTATACATAGACAATGAGTAAAGAATACCACTAAGGCAAAACAAATACCCTACACGTTAAGTAGGTCACATGAAATCATCATCATGTGTGTTTAAGAATACTACGAATGACAACCAGTTTGGCATCTACATTTTAATCCAGTTTAAATTCACAGATTAATCGTGGATCATCCTTGCTCAAAACACCTAGATGGTACAATACAGACCATAGATAAGAGGTCACCAGTGTCAAGTGCTGCCAGCAGAAAAATCCAGCGGTTGAAGAACAGATGAGAAAAGCCGTGATTTGATGCACTTTTCAGATAATTCCTTCGAAAACAGCAAAGCAAAAGCTGTCTCGTATGCAATGTGTTCAATTCATTATACAGCGTGCATTTGGTTTTATGAACCCAATCAACGAATACTGATCACATCACACCAGTGCGCCATGTAATTTTATTTAAATGAGAGTTCAAGTCATTTTGGAGGCAGAGAAGGGAATTTATTTGTTTTAGCGTTGCCTTTCTTTAGCAGCACTACGAAGGTGCTTTACTAACCACGTACAAAGGGCGCGATTGCAACATCATCTGTCCCATCCCCGGGGCGATGTTCGCCTGCCTCCATTAAAGCGAGAAAGCAATTTCTGTACTGAAAGCAAAACAAAACAACCCAACTCCATTTACCCAACTCCTTTAAATGCTCAGTTTTCTGCCCCTTCAGTGCGAGCGCGTGGGATTCCTCTAACAACCAGCCAAGCTAATGGGCGCTCAGTTTTGGCACGGACAGGACGTTCCCCTCGCCGTGCACACTTTCTTAGTCTTTAAACTCTAGCAGATGGATGATAAAGTTATAAAAGAGGCATCTTGAGCTCCTGTGAACATCCTCTACCTTCCTGAACCCTAACAAAGAAAGAAGAGGTGAACCATGAAGGTTTTTCCAGGCAGGAGAGCGTTCTAACCTACCCAGGGGCAAGGAGGACTTCCGACTGGAAATACGGTTGTCTCTGTATTTCGCTGGGGTATTTCTATATGTTTGCGCTAGATATTTTTCCTTTGAAGGCAGAGGAAAACAAAGGATGAGCAACAATAGTTTTCTCCTTCCTCGGTACCACAGATCTTGGGAAGGGGAAAGAGCAAGAGCTCCATGAGAATTCTGTTCCACCTCCTATGGATAAGAGGATATATCCACTCATGAGAACCTCTCTCCTGCCACAGGAGGCCTTTGGTAAAGGCAAAGCCCATCCAGCTCCACAAGAGAAAACAGAAATATACTTAGCAGGGCTTCTCTTCCTAGTGGCCGGTAAATGGGACAGAAGCTGCTTCATCCAAACTGGTGGACTCTTACAAAAGTACTGCAAAAGCCAGTTCCCTACGCACCAACTCCAACATGTCCCCATGTCCCAGGAGAACATTCCAGAGATGGAGTGTATTAAGATCCTATATTCTATGCAGTTTCAGTTGTAAAAGTGACATTAGCAGAAAACTTAAGTGTTGTCCTGTCTAAGCAGAAAGAGAATAGCAGCACAGAATTTACTGGAACACAGCTATTTAGATTATTTCAGTGCCTGCTATGTAAGGACCCCACTATTACCCCACAGCCACCCCACAACTGCATCCCTTCAGGCCACGAATACAAGCACCCCTTCAAGGAACCACAGAACGACAGGGATTGGAAGGGCCCTGGAAAGCTCATCCAGTGCAATCCCCCCATGGAGCAGGAACACCCAGCTGAGGTTCCACAGGAAGGTGTCCAGGCGGGTTTGAATGGCTGCAGAGAAGGAGACTCCACAACCTCCCTGGGCAGCCTGGGCCAGGCTCTGCCACCCTCACCAGGAACAAGTTTCTTCTCACATTTAAGTGGAACCTTCTGTGTTCCAGTTTGTACCCATTTCCCCTTGTCCTACCACTGGTTGTCACCGAGAAGAGCCTGGCTCCATCCTCCTGACACTCCCCCTTTCCATATTGATCCCCATGAATGAGTCCCGCCTCAGTCTCCTCTTGTCCAGCTCCAGAGCCCCAGCTCCCTCAGCCTTTCCTCACACGGGAGATGCTCCACTCCCTTCAGCATCTTGGTGGCTGCGCTGGACTCTCTCCAGCAGTTCCCTGTCCTTCTGGAACTGAGGGGCCACAACTGGACACAATATTCCAGGTGTGGTCTCCCCAGGGCAGAGCAGAGGGGCAGGAGAACCTCTCTGACCTACTGACCACCCCCTTCTAACCCACCCCAGGTACCATTGGCCTTCCTGGCCACAAGGGCCCAGTGCTGGCTCATGGTCACCCTGCTGTCTCCAGGACCCCCAGGTCCCTTTCCCCTACACTGCTCTCTAATAGGTCGTTCCCCAACTTACACTGGAACCTGGGGTTGTTCCTGCCCAGATTCGACTCTACACTCACCCTTGTTATATTTCATTCAATTTTTCCCTGCCCAACTCTCCTGCCATCCCTTGTTTTCTTTTAATTACCAGCTATTTCCAGCTCACCAGTTTCCCCCTTTGTTGAGCAGATCTGGTTTCCCGGAGCGTGTACACATCGCCACAGACCGAGATCTCCCGCCAGACTCCAGGTTTGGACTCCTCGGTGAACCCTCCTTTCGGATGCATGACCAGCACCCCATTAGTTGTCAAACCATCCATGTGGCCATCAGGATTTTTCCATTTTGCTGCTTTTTCCTGCATGTGACAACCACCCCAGAAAAGAAACAGTTTGTCTAGAAGTACACAGGTTAAGGTTTTACACACTCAAGGTTTAGTAGTGTTGTCTAAACCATATTTTGTCACTGCTTAGACAGAGATTTACAAAAAACCAACATTTTTAAGAATACCTTGTGCCAGGGTGGTAACATCTTTTGCTCGTGCATCTTGAATTACTATTCTATCTTAAATATTATTGTTTTAAACTCAGTTGAGTGCCTTTGACTGCAGGTTAAGGGCTCATAAGTGAGGCACATACTCCTAAAAACCACACTGGAATATCACAACAGGCACATTTCATTCCATAATGCTGCTCCGTGGTCTTCAGCAGAACAGCAAGAGCATCTTATTCACAATGAGTGTGATGAACACACCAAACGAACCTAAAGAAGATCCACTAACAGTTACTAAAGCAGAGCTGCATTGTTAAAGGCAATTATGACCATGAATCCATGCTGCTAATAAATCAGGCACATAAAACTACTTAACACCGCAGCTGGAGCAATAGAAGTCTAATGACAGTATAAGGTATCAACTAGTACAAGGAAATTTTGGGGCTTGAAAATAGTGGAGAGTAAAAGTAAGAATTTGCTCAGACATAACATAATTATTAGTAGTACTTACACCAAGAAATATATTTTTAGATGAGTCAAATCCAGCTGCAAAAATCCTTGCGGTATATGGTGGGCTCCTGTCGCAAACAATCCTGCACGCAAAACGGGAAATGGTGCTTTGCGTAATCTGGGTTTCATCGTTATTTTGAGTTCCAGAAATTGTATCTGTTACTACAAAGTCTATGGGGCTTTCTGTCGACCTCCCAACCTGCGAAAAAAATAAAGAGATAATGGTATAATTAGAGAAAGCCATAGAAATATCAAACATTAAGAAAACAATTTTACCAAGGTAATGTTGATGGCATCGGTAAAATACTACCTATTGAATTTTTGGATGGCAAGATGCAACTAAAGATTAGGCTGTATTTTCACATTTTTCCAAGGCAGAAACACATCCCTGACACTGCAAGATAAATTTGCACTTACTACAACTGTTGTATATGCTGCAATGAATTGTTTGCTGGAGTACTGTCAACGGTATGAAACTATCAATACTATCACCTTGGTTATTTCATAATCTAACCACAGCAAATTACTCATCACTATATTCCGTCAATTAAAAAGATCCTAGCTTGAAATGCCAAGTTTTATTCACGTTTCTAGTTCCAAGTTACTTTGCCGTGAACATAAAGGACTTTTTTTAGAACCAGAACTGGGTTATTTTGATAAATCGCAACAAAAAGCTGCCCACCTTCCTGCCTGCAGAATTTGTCATTCCAGAATAGAACAGTTTTCAGGTAAAACCCACAATGTGGTGAAATTTATTCCTAATTATGCACATGCATAACTAAAAAAATGTTAAAACTTTCTTCAGCAGCAATAAGACACAGCTGAACAGTACACAAGAATATTTTTCTATATGGACATCTATACATTTTAATCTGAAAACTGGAAACATTTAGGCATCTGGAACACAAAACTTCATTGCAAACTTAAGTTTTATAGACACACTGTGATCAAACAGAAGAAAACTAAGAATATCCTTCACATGCAACTATCTTCAATATCAAGAATCTACACTTATAGTAATAATCTCCTTGCTAAACTTCATCTCGTCGTCCCCCAAGAAGTTACACTCTGCTTTGCTTCTTGCTCTTCACAACCATGTGTGGTTCCATCATGAACAAACATCTCTGCAAACTGAATTTGCTGTGAAGAAACGTTATTCAAGAGCTGGAAAGTGATATTTTTAATACTTAACCCTTGTCACAACTGAAGTGATAGCAACAGTAAAGGGATTTCTGCCGTACTTCTGCTTTCAGTTCTACTTTGCAGCGTTAAACTCAACCATACACCAAAATTCATGTATTCAGGGACACATCCAGTTATTTTCTCCATCTCATGGCTCTCAACCCCTGGACGGAACAGGATGAACTTGCCACAGAAGCAGCATCAAGGAAACACTGAAAAAGCACTTCAATTCTTCATAGAAAGTAAAGTGACTACTAGAACACCCAAGACATTGAGTTCAGAAACTATTTAACATGGGATATTTCTGATTTATATAACTTGACAAGTTGAAGCTAAAGCTCAGAAAGCCACATTCCTCTTCTTTTTACAGTTCATTTCTAACAGGCTTCTATTTCCCAACCAATGCAAGTCCTGCTGACAGCACCAACCAGCACCAGGGACCTGATCGGTAACTTTGGCCCATTCTCCATCCGCATGTGAAGTCTCTTAAAGGATAATCAATAATGAACATGAAAGAAATTTGCTCACAATCCGTTTCTGCCTGTTGCAGTCTCTCAAACAGATCATTCTGAAAGCTTTTAGATGCAATTAGAGATAAACCTGCCGTATTTTCGCTCAACGGATGACAAAACACACGAGTGTTTGCTCACAGTCTTCACATCATAGCAATCAGTCAACATGAAATACAAATATGTCTGGATATAAGCATGAAAAGCCATATACTAAGCTTTTATTTGGTTTAAAAATATTATATCATTTCAGAGACTTTAAGCCAAGTAATTACTTTACATATAATTTTGTAATTTGTGTCACAAGTATTTCTACACAATGTCAAATTTTTTAAGTATTTGGTTTTCCTTTTTCTCTGCCTCTTGAAAAGCCTTTTAGAGGATCAGACTCATGTATTGTGCTACATTTCAACAGTGGAAACTCTTCAAAGAAGTGGTCTTGAAAACATGGCAATTTCCTCATGCTCTGTAGCAATTAAAACGTTGGGTTTGCGATCACCAGAAAAGAAAAGTCCCTCAGGAACAAATGAAGAACTTTCTACTATCATATCTGTGTCATATTCTATATTATTTCACTAAGTTGCTTCCGATAACAAACCATAAATCTTCCAACTGATTAGTAAGACAGGTCCTGTTGTCTACACTAGAGGTTATTGTTAAAAGCTGTGTAAAAGCCGGGCAGTCCATCCGTTTGCTGGTGTCTACTGTCGATCTAAGAAATGCTATTAAAAACGCTCACTCCTGAGATGAGGCAAGAACCAGACAACCTGCCAACAGATAATTTAACAGCTGCAGATGCTTGAACTTCAACACAAATTCACTCTGATGGTAGGGAGGATTGGACCATGCTCTTCTTTAGAAATGCGCCTGCTTCTCGTATAAACTTGTATTGACTTAGGGTATTTAGGGTTCTTTGTTGCAGTACAAAAAGGTATAACCAACCCATTCCCACCTAATCAAACCATGAAGGAACAGTTCTACTCCAATGGATGCAGCATCAACAGAATAGTTACAATACCCTGAAGAAAGTAATTTTGAACAGCATATAGATTTTGGAAGATGCCTTATAGAACACATTAGTATATTGGTTTTGTTACTGCATGAAGAAAACTGATGTGGGTATCACTAAGACAAATGTACAAATTTCACTACAGAATTACATTTAAAAACTCAAAACCCAAACTGCACACAATGCAGTAGAACAATAGTTCAATAAGCACAGAATAAATTAAAATAAGACTCAATGTTGTCTTAGGAAAAAAACTGGTAGAAGAACAGGAGGTAGAGCTACTTCCATATGAAATTTCATCCTGCATCTACCAAACATGCATATAAACCTGCGTGGGTAACAAATGATGTGTGTCTGCATAGGAGGGTGGGCAGTGCAGTTCAAGCAGCAGCAGGAGGAGATGACACTTTTTGGGTTATAACCTTGGAAAGCATAAACCATGAAGCTATTCTGGATCTGCAATCTTCAAAACTTTCCTGTTTGTTTCTGGAAAACTGCAGAACACAAGTCATGAACACCACAATTCTCCCATTTTCTATGGAAGATAAGGACCAACACCAGACTTGCACAGTAGGAGGAGGAAAAAGGTGACAGCTGCTCAGTGAGCTGTGGATCTCCTTCATTTCCACAAGAAATCAGCTCTAAACCCACAGATTCAGTCCTCACAGGTTACAAATGGTACCCTGACCAAGAAAACAAAAACCTCTGACATCCCTTTTCCCTATTTCAGCCCTTTTTCTCATTTCAGGTCCCACTGATTAAGGTGTTACTATCAACCATCATTCTAAGCTTCTCACCTTACTTAAGCTACTCACATTCCTTACTACGGTTACCTTAGCACAAACCAGCCTTCAAGCAACTCTTCTCTGATGGTTCAATCAGATTATTGAGAATAATTAAAACCTAATGGCTCATCTAATAATGGAAATTTCTAGCATGACTTGAGTAGTAAAATATTGTCACAGCCTGCAAGACTATGACTCCTCTTTCCTTTACCCATTCTCACAGCTATCAGCCCCTCCAGGCCAATGCTTGCAGTGCAGTTCTCAAAAGACAGAGTGGAAACACAAACCAGGACACAGAGCTTGAGGTGATGCTGAGATCAAGTCACAGCATGACCACCTGCACATAAGAAACAGACTGCACCGAAGACAGGAATTTTAACACCACAAAAGCCTTAACCTCGACACATCAGCCATTTCAGGGGGCACCAGAAGGACCGAGACACTCTACCAACAACACGATACAGCTCAAAACGTTTTATTGGTATTGGAAGAGAATTACAGAATGACTTAGGTTGGAAGGGACCTTCCCAGCTCATCCAGTGCTCACCATGAGCAGGGACATCTTCACCAGCTCAGGTTGCTCAGAGCCCCGTCCAGCCTGGCCTGGGATGTCTCCAGGGATGGTTCAGCCACCACCTCTCTGGCCAACCTGGGCCAGGCTCTCACCACCCTCAGGGCCAAGGCAGCCCTGGAGAGGAATCATATCAGACTCTTCTCAGAGGTGAAGAGACCGAGACCTTCCCAGAGAGTGACCCACAGCAGAAATGGTCAGAGGTCTCGCTAAACTCTGCGCCTCTCAGAAACCATCCAGTTGGCCACAGTATCATTTCAGTTGGAAGACACTCTCAAGATCAAGTCCAGCCATAACCTCAACTCTAGCACTAAACCTGTTACAAGCCAAACCAGTCACGTATCTACAAACGTATGGCAGAGAATTGCCTGAACCATAGGCAGCCTCTCACAGGTGAATTAGCACATGGGCCAAAATTAGGGCTTTTGTGACATTTCCCCAGACGCCTGAGAGCTGCTGGAGGTCGAAAGGAATGGTTGGTGCTTGTACAGCAGCACAAGAGATGTGCAGCCCAGCACCCTAGGTCTCTGTACTACCCGGTGCAAATTCCTCCTCTCTTGAGCATCACTGGATCTCTAAGGGGAGCAGGGGAAGATCTGCTCTTAGCTGGGGGTGCTAAGCTTAACCAGCTCATTCCTCACTGAGCCAAACCCCCTGCTTTAGATCCAAGGCATCTTTAATTAGCTCCCTTAACCTACTGCCTTAGACAATGGTCACTTGAAGCTTGGTCTGTGTAAAACTGCTTTAAAACTGCTTTGCCTGTGCTAGATCTCTTCACCTCGGGTTGCTGGATTTCACTAGAGTGACAGCTAAGCACTCCAGCGTGCCTAATTCTTCATCAACACCCTCCGAAATAAAAGCTGTACCCACCACTAGCACATTATGCAATCAAGAAAAGCGCTGTCTATACAATACGACCAAAGCAGCAGCTGTTCTGCTTTATTCATTTTTCAGTGTATACAAGAAGTGGAAAAATTCCAGCTTTCATATCTTTTTTTCCCCCAAATTTACATACAGAAGCGGCTTCACTGGAGCTACTCAAGGCACAAAAGCAGCTTGCAGAGAGAAACAAGTATCACGCAGTAACTCAAAAGGATGGGATATATATTTTCCTTTTACTAGTTAACATAGAAAAACCTATTTCAATTCACTCCGGCAGCATGATCCCTTTCTAACTATCTATTCATGCAGCATCACATGAACCAGACTGCTTTTAATCAATTCCTATTTGGACCTAAACTGTTGCACTCTAGTCACACTAGGAAAAACTGGATATAGAGCAAAAAAACCCAAAATCGACATGAGGCACAACATTTTCATTTTGACAGAGTCATTTCCTCTTCTGTCAACACCACTCAACTGCTGACCCTTCTAAATATGAACGGAGGGCTAACAACTCATTATAAGATGCTCTAATTACAGAGGTCGCTGACAAGACAGACCCAATTAGTCTAGACTGGAAAAGGTTGTGTGCGTTTGTTTTGCTCTGAGCTTGAGGTTTCAGTCAGTACAGGATTTTTGCTCTCTTATTACATATATATAAAAATAACCATCACGCACAAAAACAACTTCAGTTACCAGAACACTTGATGATGCTGAAAAACACAAATGTATACATGGGAGAGTGAAAACACATTGGATAGAAGTAACTTAAAGAAACTCAGCACAGTCCCCTACACCGTTTGATATATTTGCACACTCTTCAGGATCAGTTTTATCATTGTCACCAGTTTGTCTCCTTTAGCGCATGGCTCCCTTCCCCATCCCACGTCCTACTCCCATCCATTCCCTTTTGACTCCAGCTACTTGATTAACTGGAGGATGGGGGTATATTCTTGTGCTTATTCACGAATCCAAACAGAGCACACATCTTTTTCTGGTACTATTAGTACAGTTGCTACACTGTCCTTGCAGAAAAAGCAGAGTACAGTGAAAGCAATAAGGTAGGAAGGGTATTAACAGATGCTGGTTTGAAAAGAGAAAACGATGTATTCCCATATTAATGAAACTGAGTTCAACCACAAAAATTCCACACATCGCAGAAAATGTCCAGAAGAAAAAGGCAGAACTGTGGTTCCATATGTTGCTTGAAAAACACAATCATTTATAAAAGCATGTATTGCATAGAGCCTTACCTGAAACATGTCTGTATCTTTATCATGAGTGTACTCCACTACAACCGTCTGATTCCTGGATAACGTGTAAGAGATACTGTGCTGACCTTTACAGCTGATTGCCTGTTGAATACAAAAATACGTCTATTATATACAAAAACATTATAATCAAATTCATTTTGCACTATAAACACCTTTACTATGATCAGGAAAAGCAGTGTATCGTTTTATTACATTTACATTTTATTACAAGGCTGGCTAAACACATACAATAGGATTTTTTGGTTTCAATGGAAAACCCCACGCTCTTTCTAGTTTAGAAGCACCCAATACCAACCGTTTTCATAGCTTTAGACTTAAAACACATGGTTTTCTCTTTGAAATGATATTAAATTCCTAACCCTCATTGGGGTTTCTACGCCAGCAAAGACTTGGGTTTAGGGTTCTTTGGTTTATTTACTTGTTGTTAAAGCAAGCGAGCGGTACAACTGGATTGCAATTAAAAGTGCCAGGATTTCAGGGGTATCGTTAAAGCAGATTTCATCAGAAAGAGCCCAGCAATTCGACATAAATCATGATTAAAAACCAACACTTTCCACCCGTTTTTTTCTCATTACAGGGTACTTTGTACTACCTGTCCCAGGAAACTGATCTCTGTAGATATGGATATAGCACTAAACGGTCCCAACGCAGAAAGAAACAGTGGGAAACCGTTCTCCTTGTTGAATAAACACAAAGAACAGTTGCCACAGCAAAGAGCTGTAAAAGGGGCAGGACCCAGCAATCCCATCAGAACCCCCCGACCCTCAACGCACAAATTCTTCATGGCACGGATGAGCCTTCTTAAGCTTAGACTTAACACTCACTTTGAATGATGAAGCGGTGTCAAAGTGAAATTGTGTTATCTATACAATGGAAATGCACTTGTAAAAGCTTCAGGACAGAGGGGAACAAGCTGAAAAACCCAATCTATTGGCTAACAGGGAAACAGATGTAAATATGAGATCCATGTAGCCGCATACAATTATGAAAGGTAATGACGGTTGTTGCTCAGAAAACACTTTGCAGACACTGAAGTGTTGAATTAATAAGTTAATTAAAGCTTTCTCCAGTTTTCTGCTAAAGCGGGTAATTTCATAGAAAAGGTTCTCAGTAGCTCCATTCCTTCATCTACAAAATTCACAGATAGAGATGATTAAACTAAGCAATTAAATCTATTCTACTCATTCGTCCCTCTTCTCTCACAGAAGTCTAAATGATCCCAAAGCTACAGATCTACTATTTAACAAATCACTAAAAGTCTTACTAAATGTTGGAGGTATTAAAAACATCTACACACATACTAAAAGCCTACTAAGTGTTTGCAAAAGTATTCGACACAGAATTATTGATAATAACATGATGGAAAAGTTGTTTTTTGTAAACCTCGTGCATTTATAGCAAAAGATTAGAGACTATTGCTAAAAGCTCTTAGAAGACCCAACACCTGCTGAAGATTTAGGCTTAGGTGATAATACCTGGAGGCAAAGGCTTGGGCAAGATGACCTTTCCTAGGTCTTTTCACAAAACTTTAAGCTATTAAGTCTCATTTCCCTGATTTTGTTCCAACAGTTGTAAATACATTTACCTCACTTCTCAGCTGTTGTTGTTAATCGTCGGTACACAGATTCTATATTTCCCAGTTTGAATATATACGTTAATGTGACAGCACCAACAACCAGACACTGGGTAAAACTCCCCAGCACAGATACATGTCCTAAGCTCTGCTCTTGTCAGAGAAGATACTGGAGCAAATAGCAACTTTGGGGAGACCAAAAAATGAGAACTTTAAGGCCCGATGGAAAAAACAAGAGAGAAAATGTAGGACCTTCCAGAGTTACCCAGTGAAGTCATGTCCTATACCTACAGAACTTAGGAATTATTGTATTAATGTATCTAAGCCTTATATGGCTGACCAAGGTGAGCATCTCCTCTGAAATATTAGGGTAGGACAGTCCTCTCCCCTTCCTCACCCTCTCCCCTTCCTCTTTATTTTCCACTATTCAAACCCAGTTATTTACAGTGTGAAATGCCTCATTTAATTTCCTGGAAGTGTGAAATCATTTTTTTAAAAAGCTAAGAACAATGTGAAGTGTTTCAACTTGTGTGGTTTCAGAGTCTACTCATCACCAACACAGTTGCTCTGATTCAAAGACATTTTACAGGCATTTTAATTGCCGGTCTCCAAGCAATTGGCCATTTTCAAGTCAAAAAAGAAGTAGAAGTATTTCAGGAACTATGCAAAACAAAAGAACTATGAACTACTCACAATGAATCATCGAATCATAGAATGCTAGGGATTGGAAGGGACCTGGAAAGCTCATCCAGTGCAGTCCCCCCATGGAGCAGGAACACCCAGCTGAGGTTCCACAGGAAGGTGTCCAGGCGGGTTTGAATGGCTGCACAGAAGGAGACTCCACAACCTCCCTGGGCAGCCTGGGCCAGGCTCTGACACCCTCACCAGGAACAAGTTTCTTCTCACATTTAAGTGGAACCTTTTGTGTTCCAGCTTAAACCCATTGCCCCTTGTCCTATCACTGGTTGTCACCGAGAAGAGCCTGGCTCCATCCTCCTGACACTCCCCCTTTCCATATTGATCCCCACGAATGAGTCCCCCCCTCAGTCTCCTCTTCTCCAGCTCCAGAGCCCCAGCTCCCTCAGCCTTTCCTCACATGGGAGATGCTCCACTCCCTTCAGCATCTTGGTGCCTGCGCTGGACTCTCTCCAGCAGTTCCCTGTCCTTCTGGAACTGAGGGGCCACAACTGGACACAAGATTCCAGGTGTGGTCTCCCCAGGGCAGAGCAGAGGGGCAGGAGAACCTCTCTGACCTACTGACCACCCCCTTCTAACCCACCCCAGGTACCATTGGCCTTCCTGGCCACAAGGGCCCAGTGCTGGCTCATGGTCACCCTGCTGTCCCCCAGGATTCCCAGGTCCCTTTCCCCTACACTGCTTGCTAATGGATCATTCCCCAACTTATACTGGAACCTGGGATAGTGAAAGGTATATATCTTAATAAATAGTGTTGTAAGTGGAAGGCAGTCACAGGCAAAAATCATGAAGGACTTGACTGCTTAAGGTGCTACAGAACCTTACTACTACAAATCCCAAAAAAGTCTGGAGATTGATTGCCCCAACCCCATTCTAATTCTCATTGGTGTGTAGCAATTAAAATCATGAGGTTGCCTTTTTACTATTTTTAGCGTTCAGATTTCTAGACTTTGTTTCCTGCCAGGAAGCTTTTCCCCCCCTGAGAATACATTGATGCTGTCACATATCAGACTGGCTCTCACACAACGTACGGCAGCACCACAAGTTCTAGCAGATGCCTTCAGGATTTCAGGCTGGACACCAAGCATTTCACCTTCCAAGCAGGAATTAAAACACGAAAGAACAAAAATTGGCCACCAAACCACACCTGTATTTCCCCACCAAGGCTGCCGAGACCCACCAGAGCAATAATGAGCATTTTCAGAGCTCAGAGTCCACTGACATTTTGAGTGTGTGGGTCAACATCAGTTTAATTTGAGAGTGGTTTTTGCATGACTTTTAGGTTTTTACAAGTTTAATGAAAATCAGCAATTGAACATGGAGGCGAGGCAGGGGGGGGAAGCCTAAATTAGTTCCCAGCAGAAACAAATGCTGGAAAAACCTCTCTAATGTATATAGCTTGAGCCTGCCAAACAAATAGGAAACATGTGGCTCCAGCCCGTCCATAGCATATGGCATCTCTTGGCCAGTTGGAATGCTGGTGGGAGATACAGGCTGGATTCATCCAGCAGTTGGTTTTATATGGTTAACTGGATCAAGCTGCTGAAGCCAAGTAATTCCCCTTGGAGGAAACAGATAGCAAAGTGGAGACCAGGAAAAACCCTGTGGAGGAATAGAGAGAGCAAACAACAGCAGGAAGAGATATATCCAGAATAACTCCACTGCTAGTTACTCTATGTCTGCACTGGGGCTAAGGGATTTTTAGAAGTCCCAATGCCAAATGAAAGCAACAAGAGAAGTCTGAGGTACAATAGTCCTCTTGGCATGAAGGAACACATTTCCCCAGCATCTTTTCACAAGAGAGCTCATGTTTACATAGTAATCCATCCATCTCCAAAGGATGACCATGAGCCAGCACTGGGCCCTTGAGGCCAGGAAGGCCAATGGTACCTGGGGTGGGTTAGAAGGGGGTGGTCAGTAGGTCAGAGAGGTTCTCCTGCCCCTCTGCTCTGCCCTGGGGAGACCACACCTGGAATATTGTGTCCAGTTATGGCCCCTCAGTTCCAGAAGGACAGGGAACTGCTGGAGAGAGTCCAGCGCAGCCACCAAGATGCTGAAGGGAGTGGAGCATCTCCTGTGTGAGGAAAGGCTGAGGGAGCTGGGGCTCTGGAGCTGGAGGAGACTGAGGGGGGACTCATTCCTGGGGATCAATATGGAAAGGGGGAGTGTCAGGAGGATGGAGCCAGGCTCTTCTGGCTGACAACCAGTGATAGGACAAGGGGCAATGGGTTTAAGTTGGAACACAGGAGGTTCCACTTAAATGTGAGAAGAAACTTGTTCCTGGTGAGGGTGTCAGAGCCTGGCCCAGGCTGCCCAGGGAGGTTGTGGAGTCTCCTTCTCTGCAGCCATTCAAACCCGCCTGGACACCTTCCTGTGGAACCTCAGCTGGGTGTTCCTGCTCCATGGGGGGATTGCACTGGATGAGCTTTCCAGGTCCCTTCCAACCCCTGACATTCTGGGATTCTGTGACTTTCAAGTCACAGGACAGCGTGCACGCTCCAAGCCTCACTACACGTTGAACCAGTTGACCTTAGCGGGAAGGTTCCTGTCCTTTCATCTCCAGCGCTCAAAGTAAATGCTACAGCTTCCCCCTCGCCCCGTCCCAGCCTTGAAATTTGTTTTCCAGTGATTTAAGATCACCAAAACTGCCATGTGTTCTCAGGGACTGAAAGGAGCTGCATCTGAGAAGCCCCACTATCTCACCCCCACACAAACAAGGCCTAAGCAATGTGTTGGGTTTTCTTAAAGCTTTGCTAATAGCTCATTTTCAGCTCCATACTCCTTGCTGGCTGGAATTACACACAGCCTTGGTTTTTCCCCTGCCTTCTTACACACACTTCTCATTCTTGCTCCTTTCTCTCTCCTTCCAGCATTCTGCACTCACAATCAAAGCAGCAGCTGAAGGCTACAGCTTATAAATCTGGCGGGTCTCGGAGGAACAAAGATCAAACAGAAGCTGCCTTCCCAGCAGCAACGCTGCAACTCAGCAGCCCCTGGAACAGCCCTGCCACCTGAAGTATTTGCTCTGGAAAGGTAACTGATATCAGTTTTACCACCGTTTCAGGAAGTGACAAAGTAGAATTCTCTCACTCCACATATAAACACACCTTGCAGGTAAGGGGAATAAGAATGAAAAGTGTGTGTAAGAAGGCAGGGGAAAAACCAAGGCGATCTGGTGACGCTCAACAGATGCTCTGGATCTAAAGCAGGGGGTTTGGCTCAGTGAGGAATGAGCTGGTTAAGCTTAGCACCCCCAGCTAAGAGCAGATCTTCCCCTGCTCCCCTTAGAGATCCAGTGATGCTCAAAAGAGGAGGAATCTGCACTGGGTAGTACAGAGACCTAGGGTGCTGGGCTGCACATCTCTTGTGCTGCTGTACAAGCACCGACCATTCCTTTCCACCCCCAGCAGCTCTCAGGTGTCTGGGGAAATGCCAGAAAAGCCGTAAATTTGGCCCATGTGCTAATTCACCTGCAAGAAGCTGCCTATGGTTCAGGCAATTCTCTGCCATACGTTTGTAGATACGTGATCAGTTTGGCTTATAGGAGGTTTAGTGCTAGAGTTGAGGTTATGGCTGGATTTGATCTTGAGGGTGTCTTCCAACTGAAATGATACTGTGGTCAGACTAGATGGTTTCTGAGAGGCGCAGAGTTTAGCGAGAGATCACAGAATCCCAGAATGCCAGGGGTTGGAAGGGCCCTGGAAAGCTCATCCAGTGCAATCCCCCCATGGAGCAGGAACACCCAGCTGAGGTTCCACAGGAAGGTGTCCAGGCGGGTTTGAATGGCTGCACAGAAGGAGACTCCACAACCTCCCTGGGCAGCCTGGGCCAGGCTCTGCCACCCTCACCAGGAAGAAGTTTCTTCTCACATTTAAGTGGAACCTCCTGTGTTCCAATTTGAACCCATTGCCCCTTGTCCTGTCACTGGTTGTCACCGAGAAGAGCCTGGCTCCATCCTCCTGACACTGCCCCTTTCCATATTGATCCCCAGGAATGAGTCCCCCCTCAGTCTCCTCTTCTCCAGCTCCAGAGCCCCAGCTCCCTCAGCCTTTCCTCACACGGGAGATGCTCCACTCCCTTCAGCATCTTGGTGGCTGCGCTGGACTCTCTCCAGCAGTTCCCTGTCCTTCTGGAACTGAGGGGCCACAACTGGACACAAGATTCCAGGTGTGGTCTCCCCAGGGCAGAGCAGAGGGGCAGGAGAACCTCTCTGACCTACTGACCACCCCCTTCTAACCCACCCCAGGTACCATTGGCCTTCCTGGCCTCAAGGGCCCAGCGCTGGCTCATGGTCACCCTGCTGTCCCCAGGACCCCTAGGTCCCTTTCCCTACACTGCTCTCTAATAGATCATTCCCCAACCTATACTGGAACCTGGGGTTGTTCCTGCCCAGATTCAAGACTCTACACTTGCCCTTGTTCTATTTCATTAAATTTTCCCCACCCAACTCTCCAGCCTGTCCAGGTCTCTGGATGGCAGCACAGCTTCCAGTGTCACCCACTCCTCCAACCATTTCTGCTGTGGGTCACCCCCTGGGAAGGTCTCGGTCTCTTCACCTCTGAGAAGAGTCTGATATGATTCCTCTCCAGGGCTGCCTCACCCTGCCTGGGCACATCTTGTACAATTGTTGGCCCTGAGGGTGGTGAGAGCCTGGCCCAGGTTGGTCAGAGAGGTGGTGGATAAGAATACACAAAACTTTCATTCAAAAAACAAATATAATAATTCAATATTTCTTAGCACTCTGCTTTTTTAGCAAAGATGCAGAAAAAGAATAGCACACAAAACTTAAAAAATACCACGTCTTCAGCAGACTGGACACAGGCAGCACGGGCAGCTCTGGCCTGGAAACCAGCAGAAAGGTCAGTACGGCTGAAAAACGGGAACAGTTTCCTCTTACACAACGACAGATTAGTGTCAAATATCTCCAGAAAAGCCTCTTTATCAACCGATAAACCACAAGGAGGCAAAACAGCAGCAGACCACCCCTTCTGCAGGAACACACAATGTCTGTAAAATAACCCGACCTAAGACTGTTAACTACACCAGTGCTGGATTCCTCCAAGCGCAACAAGAAAACCCACATTTTCCTTGCAGTACTTTTTTATGGGCTGTTCTTTGAGATCTCTATGAGCTCCTGGACATACTGATGAACTAGTGGATATTCTTCTAATTTGTCTCCTGTAATAGGTATGCCACTGTTTCAACCAACAGACACAACAGCACAGCAAACATTCTGGCTTAAGGATCAAACCCAAAGAAAGGCTTGCAAAGCACATGTCTTTTTTTCCCCTTCCCAAAAACTCTAGTAATTGTTTTAGTAAGAGATTCTACATTTATCTACTGCACAGATTCACATCTACCCTCAGCCGGATGTTTCCTATCTGGGAGCATCCTTTGCTCTCTCCCACACCAAGTTGCTCATTTCCCCAAGTCATCTTCAGCCCAAGAGTTCAAGAACAGGGCACGACTACATTAACTCAACACTATGAGGTCAAACCTTCCATGTAGGAGCGTGTCCATGAATCGGAGAAGCGGATCCCCAAATTCACGCAGCCCTTAGGCTGCCGCTTCCAAGCCTTGCAGGTTTAATCCAATTCTAGAAACTGAGATTTAGCTGCTTTCTTCTGGTGGGCAATGTTTCCAAGGAAATAAAAGCTCTGCATTTGGAAATCTAAACTTCACAGTTCACTTGTGCCTAGGTAGCTCCCCAAAGATCATGAGATGGATTAAACCTTATTATGGTTACCAACTCTCCCACCCTATAGCAGAAGCAAAGGCTAAAATCCATTAAGAAAAAGAGGCAGATGTCTCGCAGGAAGGGCTGCTCCTAGAATGGGAGTTTTAGTTGAGTTAATTAGGTTGGATGAGGACAATAAAATGATTTATGGGAACACTTTAGTTTTGTTGGTAGCCAAGCTGACCAACACCACACTGACGTGTTCAAAATTAATGACAGCAGTGCCTTCAGGAGTTAAATGCTTTGCTTACTTGGCTGCCGGCCTTCCATTTCTTTTATAGAAAGAGAACACAAGCAACACTCAGGGACGTCAGACAAAAGATCTCGCAATTTAAGAGAAAAAGGGAGCTTTAGCAGCAAGGAAGGAATACTTTTGAAGCAAAGAACACATCACATTTCCACAGGATTTTTGGCCTGACCGCCAGAGCCAGCAGACATGAGGTTACTGTGACAAAACACACGGAAATCTCATGATCGTGACACTGATGTTTTGCCCATATCAGAAAAATATGCCCACTTAGCAAGTTTCCCCATGAAATTATGACAAATGTCAATTCATATAAGATTAACTAAATGCTGTTTGCAATTTCACTCTGCCTCCACTTAAACCCAACAGTAATTGTCCAGAATTACTGCTTCTGTAACACTAGATTTCAATAACACTGAACATTCACACTGACCTCTGGCTACTAATACAGCTATTATATATAATTTTCCCCTAGCCTGTCGCAAGGAAAATAAAGAGACGTTATCAATGGGTTTCACGTGCCTGCAGGAGGGGCTGAAATAACTGTACCCACCAGAATCACAGGCCCAGCTGTTGGAAACATCTGCATCTGCTTCCTGCCCCGCTCCCTACGAGCCCAGTGTTCTTCCTTCCTTTCCTTACAAACAAGTGGAACATTAGAGCTGCAACACCATCTCTGCACGCATCTTTTGAATACCAATGCTAAGGCCTTGTCCGCCTCTAATATTTCAGCTGTCAATGTACTCTTAACAACTAAACGAGTGTTAGGAAATGGTCAAAAAAGGTCAAAGTCGGCATACATGGGTAAAAGAATACACCACCGTAAATAAGTTAAATGTTGTACACAGCACTTGGTATTTCTAACAAAAAATCTGGATGCATATACTGAACTGCCCACAGGCAAATGATTTCTTCTTCTTCAGGGCAGGGTAAACAGAATAGAGCAATGCTAGCCTTCCGAAAAACACCAATTGACCGCAAAAACATCACAAATTCCTTACTGGCTTCACGCGGTTTTGTTCATTCATTAAATGACGTGAGCGCTAACAGACTGGGGGGAAGTTAAAAACGCACAGTATTTGGACAATAGATACCTGGCATTTAGAGAAACGGTTTAAAACTGTATGTGTGGCACTGTCTGCGATCTCAGTTCCAATAAAAGAGTTTGTGTGTGAAACCTGCAGTCCACCTTTCTTCAATCCACCAGCTGCGAATCGCCTCCCTTGAAACTCATGGTACCTGGGCTCTATACAGAAAAATAACATCAGCAAACAGCCTAATTTATTTATACTTCAAGCTTTTACGGCTTTCAAGGCATTCATGAGTTCGTTCTTATGTTCCCTTTCACGCCGGGTTTGGAGATTTGAGGGGGAAGGGACAGAAGGGACAGCACATTTGTCTCTCGCGTACACCAAAGCCATCTGCTCCAAGCGCACATGTGGGGTCGTGCGCTACTACTCCAGCAATTTGCCATTTATCAACTCAATAGGCAGATGTTAAACGATTTTCTCCATTTGCCGGATTAGTGACGCTGTGCAGTTTTAGACAGGCGGCCAATGCAGCGCACGCCAAACACACCATCCCCATCATTATTTTGGTTACCGCAACAAGTAAGGAGGCAACAATTTAAAATATTGCTAGATAAGCTACTGTAAATCTGGGTCAGGACTGACAGACACTTGACTACATGCTGTTATTCCAGGGAATAACATAGAGCTACTCCTACAAAAGCAAATATTCAAAACACATCTTCAAAATGCATAATGGGTGTTGAATGAATTGCACAGATTCCAGTTAGGGGGCCCAAACCAGCAATGTTACAGTCACTAAACCCAAGTCCTACCTTACACCCAGGACTCCTGAGCAGCTCTGGTAAAGAAACCCATGTTGTTGCATTTCATAATTCAAGGTATTAAAAGCAGCTTGAAATACATGGCAGTTTATACTAATGGACAGCTAATATGTGTCCCGGTTTTGTTAAAAAACAAGTTTCTCTTTTAGTGAATTTGCCTGTCAGCTAAAGGCTTCATATCAGCTGCATTTTCCTGGAGAACCAGATCCATGTTTTGGTGAACATAGCAATGGAATGCGAAGTTATTGATAAGCATGGATGGACACCTCACAAGAGGGGCAACGACAAACAGGTGACCAAAAACTGACCAACGGTGTATAACATCCCATTCATGTGATACTTCATATAAAAGTGGGAGATCACGAGGATCTCGTCCCTTCTTTTTCCCTTTTCCTTACGGTCGACATTAGGAGAGGACCTTGTGAGTCATCCCTGCGAACTGAGGCCCAGTGACAGACTGAATCCAGCTCCGGTTGGCTGAGAGTCCAGTCCAGGACTTTGGGTGCCGGCTCTGCAGTTGCTGAGACTTCCAAGATTGGTTTTGTATATTTTGTATTATTTTCTCTATTCTTATCAGTAGCATTAGTAAAACATCATTAATGTTTCCAGTTCTCTTCCCTCTGTCCTTCTTTCCCTCCTGATCGCCTGTACTGAGTGGGAAGGGGGGAGACAGAGGGGCTAAAGGGGGCAGTGGGGGGGACTGGAGGTTAACAATACATCTGCCCGGGTTTTATTGTCACCCCGCAATCTAAACCCTCAACAATATGATACAGTAGCTTGGGAATTGTTTTGTAAATCACAAACTTTTGGTGGTTGTGAATCACATTCTGTGAACACTTTACCTCCCTAACCAGTGAATTCATTTTCCTCCCAATGTCACCTTTTAGCTTTTCTAACCCTTTAAACCTTTCTTTTCCCTTTCCATTCTCTTCCATCCACGTTCAGTAATGTTATGCTTTGGTCCATCTTTGAATTTAAGTCTGTAGCTTTCCTTTTACAGTCAGCTCACTGAATTTCTTGCTAAAGCCAGAGACAGCTCAGACGCATCACATAAAACTGCGACAGATCCATCAACCACCCACAGTATCAATCACTTACCCCAAAATCCATGAATGCTCCTTTGGGCAAATTACTGCCTGCACATCACTGCTGCACTTTCTATTGCAACGGTGCTGAGGACACATTTCACCTGCTTTGGAAGCCCAGGAGACATTTACGTTTATCACTGTCCTGCACTGAGTTTCATCTGTTTGATCCATAACATTAACTGGGTTTTGAATGATTGTTTCAAACTGCCAGTACATTCATATTCCTCTCAATTTTGCAGTTCGTATATTGGCAGCCAACAATAATTTATTCGGACTTCATAAAAAAGTCATATACAACTTCTCATTTACTCCACCAGTCTTCCCTTGTCATTACCTCAAATGATCACTGCAGAGTGTAGACAGATCCACCCACTGGTATTACAGCTTAGATTTCCATGTACCTGTCAATACCGATTACAACCAAATGATTAAGATACTTTTTGGAAGACACATCTGCTCCTGTTTCAGCATCAACCCACCACGCACTCACATCACCATCTAACAGAAAAACGCATATGGGCATGAATTCTCCGAGTGCTTTTGCAGAGTATTTTATATTTTCTATATGAAAAGGACGCAAAACAGCCCAGAAAAAAGGAGGACCAAAAGGTTGAACGCATTCCTGCCAGGAACAGGACCTCTTGCAATCCACTGAGCATTCAAGATTCTCTACCTGCAACAAGCAGGGAGGAAAATAAGAGATAAGCAACTGAGTTCTGCTGAGAGCCGCTGGTCCTGGTCACGCTGCTAGGACTTATTACCTTCATATACTAGAGCTGGTTCTCCCCATCTCCGCAGTAAGGAAGCCTAATAAACCTCCTCGATAAAAGCAAGAGAAGCTGAAGAGACTAGCAGGCTACTAAAAGAGACTTTGCACAAACTTCTGACCCCAAAACTCCAGGCATTAGTTTCCTACGGGTAGGGATTTCTCTGGAAGACGACGAGCCCATACATTTAAACATAAACGCATAAATACCATTTTGCCACTGCAGCTGGAGCACACCCCCGAAAACTCTTGATACACCCACAAAAATATCAGTAATTAGTGAAGGATGCAACGGCGTTTGTAGCTGAACGTTGTCGCGCCAACAGTCTACGACTCATTTATATACATCAGGAACAAAAGCAGCAGATGCCTGGCTACGCTTGCGTACTTGGACATGCCAAGCACACAAAACAGCCATGAATCAGAATCCTTAACTAAAAACCAGACCAAAAAAATACAGTGATAAAGTCCCCTCAAGGGCTTCTATCAATACACGGACTGAAAGATTTGTACACTCTGCGCGCCAGCAGCGAACGCTTCTGTGAATCAAAGCACCCGGGAGCACCAATCCATGCCAAAGGAGAGCACGTAATAACAAGATGAGAAGCTGCATATCATTCAGTAGCTTCCAGAAGCCATAAACTCAATCTGACACAAATCAATTTTACATTAAGACAGTCAAAGCCTCTCCAGACAGTTACCTTAATGGACCTGTTAAGAAGCTGCACAAAAATCTCTGAAGAGCAAAGAAATAAAAGATGTGAACTTCCTCTTGCCAAAAAGCTGTTTAGTGCTTATAGGAAGCAGCTGCATTTTTATAAAGCCCAACAAAGGGTAGAAGTTGCTTTCTAGACTGCACAACACACTCTTTGACCCAACAAAACCCAAAGCAAACTGATTCTTTTCTATTGATCTGAGATTCCTACAGAAATCCCAACAAGTCACCACAACAAACTGGACTGGGTGGTGTTTTCCTTCATGGAGACTACCAACAAAAATAATTCCTGCAGAATAGCTCATTGGGTTCTTGAACCAAGTTAGACAAATATTACTAACAGTAGGTCTTGGAAGAAAAGCGAGTTAAGCCCAGCTTTTGAATAAGCATCATTTTGGGGGCAGAAGGCACAGCAGGGTAAGTCCATAGGATCCGTGTTCCCCATGGATAAAGGTGGTAAGCGACCAGCAGGCTCTTTGTACGCTGATACTCAAGTAGAGGGAACAGCATGCAAGTTAACAGCACACATCTCACATGTGGAAAACGATCACTTTTGGGTTTTTTAAAGTCCTGTGAGTCTACAGTTAACAAAAGTATTTCTAATTTTTCCACTTATCACTTCTACAAATAACCAAGCATCTTCCTGTGGGAAGTTCAGAGCTTCCTCACGTTCCTTACACACAACTCAGTGTATTTAAAAAACACACACACTTCGCTTAAACTCTGAGCTACTGCAGTGATTTAAGTGAACAAGACAGGCAGCAGTCAAAGCGCAATCTGGATTTACGCTGCTGAAAAATCAACTTGTGAACAAGTGGGAAGCGAGGAGCTTTCTGCACGACACGTGCCTCTGCCAAGCTCGTTTGGAAGCACAACTCACTGTAACCCCCACAGTGCTGCTTCTGAATCCGTACAGAACTCAAAACAAGCCTGGCCCCGATTCCTAAAATTTGGGTTATTTTTACCAAAAACAGCTAGGGAAAAAAAAGCAAGCCGTGTCTTTGTGCAGGAGATGGCACGGCTCTGCCTCCCCGTCCTGCAAACTGAGAAGGACAGCGAGAAAGCAACAAGTACATATCCCATTTTCAGGCACCCATCGGAACTAAAACAAGGTGTTAACAACCAAAGTCGGAATTCATTTATCAGAATGTTTTGTCCCCGGGTGTCGCTACAGAGTTTTTAACAGTACAAGTTCACAGCCAGGTTCACAAAATACATTTGATACTAGCACAGGGATGTTCCAGTTGAAAGCCATGTATTTAACTGCAGCATCTGTCTATTCAGTAACTTCAGTGTGGATTACCAGATGGGGAAAATTCAATATCAATGGTACATTACAGAGTAAAGCACAATATACAAGAAATGTCTGAGAGCACTTCAGCTAAAATAGCAGAGTAGGGGCAAGGGACCTGGGGGTCCTGGGGACAGCAGGGTGACCATGAGCCAGCACTGGGCCCTTGTGGCCAGGAAGGCCAATGGTACCTGGGGTGGGTTAGAAGGGGGTGGTCAGTAGGTCAGAGAGGTTCTCCTGCCCCTCTGCTCTGCCCTGGGGAGACCACACCTGGAATCTTGTGTCCAGTTGTGGCCCCTCAGTTCCAGAAGGACAGGGAACTGCTGGAGAGAGTCCAGCGCAGCCACCAAGATGCTGAAGGGAGTGGAGCATCTCCCGTGTGAGGAAAGGCTGAGGGAGCTGGGGCTCTGGAGCTGGAGAAGAGGAGACTGAGGGGGGACTCATTCCTGGGGATCAATATGGAAAGGGGCAATGTCAGGAGGATGGTGCCAGGCTCTTCTCGGTGACAACCAATGATAGGACAAGGGGTAATGGGTTCAAACTGGATCACAAGAGGTTCCACGTAAATGTGAGAAGAAACTTGTTCCTGGTGAGGGTGTCAGAGCCTGGCCCAGGCTGCCCAGGGAGGTTGTGGAGTCTCCTTCTGTGCAGCCATTCAAACCCGCCTGGACACCTTCCTGTGGAACCTCAGCTGGGTGTTCCTGCTCCATGGGGGGATTGCACTGGATGAGCTTTACAGGTCCCTTCCAACCCCTGACACTCTGGATTCTGTGAAATACGGGTCATGTTTCTCTCTAAATAGTTTGATATCAGAGTGGAGCCAAAGAGAACTTCTGTAGGTCTGTCCAGCACAGTCAGTGCTGCAAATACAGCGCATCCTCAGCCCCCAGAGCACAGGGCTGTATCTACCTGATCATTTAGCTAAATTTTAAGAGCCAGGGTATGAAAGGGTGAGCACAGGGCAATTCACACCCAGGAAAATGCAAGACATTTGACAGAGTAGCCACATGTGTTTCACTTTGAGCAGATAAAGACCACCACAGCCCATTACTATTCCGAGATGGCAGCAAAATCCCTCCCTCTATAGCTTCGGAATGGAATAAATTTCGCTTCCTCTCGATATTGTGCAGCACAATTCCCAGTGTTCACAGAACGCAATTAGAGGATTAGTCGCCTCTATTGGTCTCAGTTCCTGTATTATCATCGTGTTCTCAAATCCAACTCTTCTGTCATTCCCCAGTAAGGCTGATTCAGGCAGGGAGGAGGAAGGAAAATGTATGTCCCTAAAATTTAAATCTATAATGCCAGTTTGAAAATTCAAGCTACAAAGATTCGTTTTAAAATATACAATACTGGAATTTGGGTTTAGCAGGCATTGCTAGATGCACTCAAATCCAGAAGCTACCACTTATCTCTTCTGCAGTTTATTAAAATTTAAAGCAAGCTTTACGGGTAACTTGCTTTATATTCATGTGTAATCTTAGATAGGAGAACGCCATGCACTTCATGCAAGATGATTTTACCACTGATATGACCTGTTTCTCTCTCAAACACACAGGCTCGCTCAAAAATAAGCAAGGCAGAACTCCAATCTGCATTAACACTTATTTTTCCCATATGTACCTTTAGTAATAAGCCCCAAATCTAAATATATGGTCAAAAAGATATAGAATAAGACTAAAGTTGCAGTAGCGTAAGTACAGGATACTTCACTATTTCTATGAGAAGTACAGACTAGTGGCCAGTGATGTATGGGATGTGGGATTTGGGGTTTTATATTGAACGAAACAAACGTCGAGGAACAGTATTCAACAATGACACAATGCAATTAGTAGCCCCACAGCATAAATAAAACATGATTTTAATTAGAGCTATAGCATATCAAGTGCTTCTGAGGGTAAAGGAGTCTACGTTTAGGTGGAGAATATAGAAGGCGTATAAAATTATATACCAGAAAATGCACTTCAAGTACCTTCCCCCTCGCCCCCAGCATGCCCGGGTACAAGTTCTTTACATAAAAATGAATCATGTTTCCCAGTATTAAGTGATTTAAATAATGTTTTTAACTCTGTGTCTTAAACTACTGGATTTCTTAAACCAGACGTTTAAATCAGGTTTTAACAAGTGGCCTCAAGTTGTGCCAGGGGCGGTTTGGATTGGATATCAGGAAAACATTCTTCATGGAAAGGGCTGTTGGGCATTGGAACAAACTGCCCAGGGCAGTGGAGTCACCATCCCTGGAAGGGTTTAAAAGGTGTTTAGACGAGGTTCTTAGGGACACGGTTTAGTACCAGAGTTAGGTTATGGTTGGACTCGATGATCTCGAGGGTCTCTTCTACTGAAATGATTCTATGATTCTAAGTTGAAGAATCTTTGCTTTGAACTTCTCCTACTAGAGCTTGAAATCTCATTTTGTCTTGTGACAGTTGAGTATTTCACACTCAGTACTATCAGGTTGCTAATAATAAAGATGACAAATGAGTTCAACATTATTGCTTACACTTAAGAACTCATAAACTTACATATATGTTTGAGAGTTTTAATAGAAACAAGTTTATATGTTTCAGAGTCAAGCTACCTCATCCTCTGCAATTGTGTTTCACAGAATCCCAGAATGTCAGGGGTTGGAAGGGCCCTGGAAAGCTCATCCAGTGCAATCCCCCCACGGAGCAGGAACACCCAGCTGAGGTTCCACAGGAAGGTGTCCAGGCGGGTTTGAATGGCTGCAGAGAAGGAGACTCCACAACCTCCCTGGGCAGCCTGGGCCAGGCTCTGACACCCTCACCACGAACAAGTTTCTTCTCATATTTAAGTGATCCAGTTTGAACCCATTGCCCCTTGTCCTACCATTGGTTGTCACCGAGAAGAGCCTGGCTCCATCCTCCTGACACTCCCCCTTTCCATATTGATCCCCATGAATGAGTCCCCCCTCAGTCTCCTCTTCTCCAGCTCCAGAACCCCAGCTCCCTCAGCCTTTCCTCGTACGGGAGATGCTCCACTCCCTTCAGCATCTTCATGGCTCTAAGTTTACCGAGAAGTAGACGGAAAACAAACAAACCCAAATTCCCCAAATATTTTCACTTCTTAACCTCTTTGACACAACACAGCCCCTGAACAACACCACATCACCTTCAAGCTGCAGCTCTGTGAACTTCCAGGAAACTTTGTCCCAAGTTGAATGGGTTTGACAGCTGGTGAGCCATCCCTTGTTTTCCCTCACAGGCAGCTGGAAATCACCAGTTAAAGATCATTAGCACAGACACTTAGCAGCCAGCTGAAGAGGGGACTGGTTACTCACTCGCTCTTTGCAGCCCATGAGCACAGATCTTGCCAAGGAACTGGTTGGATCCATAGGCTGAGGCAGCCAAGACCCATCAAATCGGAAATTAAAGAGCCCCCATTGCCACTTTCCAGAGAGCTCCTGCATAACAGCACCCTAGAAGCATCTAAATCATTTGCACCTTCCCGTTCTTCTGCATCCACTTTCATCTCCAGACTTACCTGTCCTTTATGTTCTCTAGACCAAATATCTAATATCATGCATGATTTGAAGAGTGTATATCACATTATATATATATATATATATATAACTAAAAACATTGAAATCACACGGCTTTGAGTCAAATGTTGGTCAAATTCCACTTTTGAATGATGCTGCATGTAGTGTAAACACGTGGTTTACAATCAATGTAAATTTTGGTTGATAGCTTCTGCCATCACTCGAAATCCCTGTGTTATCCCTACTCACTGAATGGTCACAGGGCGAATCTCTTGAGTGAAAATAACTTTATATCAGTCGCCATATACAAAAATTAAGGGACCAAAATAAGATACTTTGATAAAAGATGTCTAATTCCACTTCTGGAATATCTGGATGGTATCCAAAGGAATACTGGGGACACAATGTACAAGCAGCAAGTGAAGTCAACTGCACATAAGTAGAAAGCAGCTATAGGGACTCCTTGGAGCCAATTCTATCTACAGATATCAGGTTATCTAATGCAGGCAGCAGGAGGAAAATCATTATTAGGTTTTTTAAAAATATGAAATAAAGAGCAGTGACCGTGAAGATCGACTTGCACAAACTGATCAGCCACCACTCCGCCAAGGTAAAAAAGCAATTTAAGAATAGTGAATGTGGGGATCTGCGCTGAAACCAATTCTTTCACAAGGTATGAAATGTAAAGCTACAAAAACCAGCGGGAAGCCTCATTAATGACTACAGATGAAAACCACAATCCAGATCAAACGCCTGTGCTGGTTTTGGCTGGGATAGAGTTCATTTTCTTGGCAGTAGTTAGTAGCTGACCAGAGGGACAGACCATACCATACGACACCAGGCTCAGTATTTAATTCAGGGGAAGACTGAGGAAGGGGTGGGGGGGATGTTTGGAGCATTGCTTTATTTATTAAGCTGTCTTTATATCAACCCACGAGTTTTGGGGGTTTTTTCCCCACTTTTCCCCTTCTGATTCTCTCCCCCATCCCACTGGGAGAGTGGGAGTGAGTGAGCGGCTGCGTGGGGTTCAGTTGCCAACTGGGGTTAAACCACAACAACGCCAGATCGAAAATAAATAATTAAGAACTTAGATAACAATAAAAAGCCAAATAAAAGAATACAATCTCTTCCAAGTCAATGTGACTGAAGAATGTATTCAAATCTCACATTTAATTTAATTGTAACTGAAAAACGCTTATCAGTCTCTGTAACACCCACCCGACAAGCTAGTACAGATTCACTGATCCTTAGAAACAAGAGCTAAACAACACGTTATTGTTGGAGAAACACAGACCACACAGAGCGCAATGCCAACACACATATTCTTTTAACGTACAGACTGTACACAAATAGTCAGCTTAAAGAATTACTTCCCAAAACTGGAGCAGCACTCCTATTCAGCTCTATAATGGAAGGAAGGGCTTGAATCTGTCTCAATAACTGAATGTACTCGCCATCTGCAACGTGACTTCCAACAATTTACTGTCTCAGCATGTCTTGTCCTATCAAAACATTTTTGCATTGACACTCCCATGCTTTATTAATTCTCAGGGATAATGGTGTTCATTCATTAACAAAAACCCTCGTGAGGTGTTAAGCAGAAAACACTGCACAACTAAAGGGGTTTTCTTCTGCTACATTAATCTACCCTACTACATCAACCACTGTTAGTAGTAGTAGTATCATCATAGCTATTATATATAATAAGTAATTTAGAATATTTTTTATATAAATATCTCGTTTTGGTCCTTTAGTTTTTGTATATGGCAACTGATATAAAATTATTTCCACTCAAGAGATTTGCCCTCTGACTGTTAAGCTGGTTATGAGTAGGGATAACACAGGGATTCCAAGTGATGGCAGAAGCTTTAAACCAAAATTTACATTGATTATAAACCACTTACTCACACTACCTACACTATCATCCAAAATTTACAATACTGCAGAATAGAAACTTTAATTTGAGGAGTTTTTTGGTACTGGATTTTGACACTGAGCCCCTCTAGCAGTAACAAATCATCTCTTCCATCTCTACTCAAAGCTGGACGGCATCTGCTCCATCTAATGAAGCACCAGAAACAAAACCCTCGGCAGCTGGGAGGGTTTTCCACACCCATGAAGACGCACAAGGTGATGCGCTGGAGCTACAAATCACAGATGGCCAATAAAGCACCTTCCCTTCATCTGCCAACACCAATGCGTCCCAGGTTTTCCACCCACATTATATACTCGGATACCGCTTTCTCTCAAGGAGCGCTATCATTTTCTACACCTAAAAAATGAAAACAAAGAATCTCAGTTTTGGAATTTAATCACAAACAGCCATAATTTGTTTTTTACAACATCCATTACCAGCATCCATGTTCATGCGCTGCAAACAGCGGCTGCCGTAATGCACAAGAACGTTTTCCATCGTTCGAGACGCTGTAGTTACTGAGACACAATTGACACAATTTACCTCCTCCCTTTGCCCTGTCTTTAAAGAAAGCAGTGAATCCCTGCTTCAGAACAGCCAAATACACTTGTGCACTTCATATTAAATCCTCCAACAGGGCACTTTAATTCAGAGTTTTTAAAATCTTAATGATCATTTATCTATCATTTCAAATTCCCCCCCGTATCAGCCATCTTCCGATTTCATTTGGTTCTAAAGCGCACCACGTTTGGGTAAGATATTTCAATCTGCTCCACGACAACGTAATTTTGTCAAGATATTAAAAACCCCCTTTCTTAACAGCCTGTTGGAACTGTTGACTGTTCTCTTGCAAAGCTTCCCATTTGAGTTGGTTTGGCTTCAGCTTCTGGCTCTCGTTATTGATTCTCCTTTTAGCTTCAAGGCCGCGGGACACACACCAACAGCTCGGTAGCCTTTGAGAAACAAGACACACTGTTCCTTCAAGGAGCTTCAGCTTTCACGGAGCAGCAAATTCAATTTGCTGAGCAGTTGCTGCAGTTCAGAAGCAAATTTGTGAGCCACTTTCTGCCATGGAAATGGCAGTTTCTCAAGCGAGTAACCTGGAGAATAACTGGTTTAGGCTGCCACTTTTCATTTGATGTTATACGAGTCAGAGTCTCTTCATTTCCTCCTCCACATCATTTTTGGAACTCTTGTTTGCATCCTCTCCGGTTTTTCAAAACGCTTCTGAAAACCCAACAGAACTGCACATGGGATTTCATTTCTCTTCCTCCTACTACTTATCCAAGCCAAGAATTCTATTCCTCCTATTACCGACTATAGAAAAACTCTCGTTTCCAAGATACAGCCCCTGCTGCAAGAGCTACGGACCCTGATGCAAACCTCGAAATCTGGAGCTTTGCTAGGATTTTGGTTCTAGTTGGATTACAAATAAGACGCCTTTGTTAAAAGCCAATATCACCAAGCCATTCAGACAGCCCTACGCAGCCATCTTCATTTTATTTACCCTTCTAGCAGAGGAACTGCTGTGAATTGTGCCAGTTTATTTTTTAATTTATTCTATTTCATTTTTAATTTATCATTTAATTTTAACTTAATATATTTTATTTTTAATTTATTTTTAAAGTTCATTGGGTTTTTGCTTCTTTCTTTTTTTTGGGAAGGTTGCTTTTGTTTGCGCTTTTTTTGTTGTTCAGTTTGGGGTTTTTTTGCAGGGAAGGGTTGATGCTTTTTTATCCAACAACTCCCTTTACTATGATGCATTTAATGCAGCGAATTGTTCACCCCTATGGAACGCCATTAGTAATCAGCTCAATCTGCACTGCCCAAATAATTTCTTGGGGTTTAAATGAACTAATAGCCAGCTGATAATGGTCAAGATAACACCACACAGCACCCCTTCCAATTTCTCTCTTATTGACTTATCAGAATATCATTAACTTCAAAAAAACTTAAAGAAAAAGGAAACTATAATATCCAAATTATCACCAATCGGCTGTTTTATTACACCGTCCTTGTACACAACTCTCCCTTCACAGCACCACACAATACAGGGGGACACCAGCAGTTGTTTTATCCCTCCCAGTTAAAACCAATAAGCTGCCTCACACCATAGTAACAGCACAGTTGGACAAATATCACCCAGCAGCCAAACCGCAATAACTTGCTTCGAATTCTATGTAACAGGGTACGGATAGAGCTCATTAGACCAGCTCGCATGCTGAGGTCCCGTATTAATCATTAGATTATTGACAAAAGCACGATACCCACAGCACTGTGTTCTCCAGTACCACATTCCCATCCTGCACACAGTTATGTCACTAATCATCCAGTTCACCTTTTCACGTTCTCAGCAGAACATTAATACTCTTCAGCAATTCCCCACCGCTCTAATACCAGTAATCAATTAGCAAGCTCTAATACCAGTCATCAATTATTAACAAGGCAGTGTGTGCTCTCACTCTCTCCCTCTTTGGCTACTTAGAGCTCTTGGAAACACACCCATAGAAAAGTGCTTTTTGGGTTTTTCCCAGTACGTACTCAAACCAGGACTCACTTTATAACCCTCCAGTGAACAGCCACACGCTGTTCTGCTTTTTTCCCCAAATACAGGCAACAAATGTGCGTGAACAGGGATGAAGAGGCGCTGTGCAAGCTTTACCATGCCCAAACACCTTCGGGAAGGAAACAGCCAGGCTGTCTTGTGTTCCTAATGAACTTCAAGAACATCTCACAGAATCAACTGGGTTGGAAAAGATCTCAGAGATTATCAAGTCCAACCCTTAATCTCATTACCTTAACAAGAGGAAAGATACCATAAGGGGTCCCCGATGGGTAAGTCATTGAGAAATACCACATTCCCCCTTCCTACTTTCCATACGCTTTCTGAAAGTGTCCTTTATTATCAGCATTTCATTGAATCCTCAGCAAGTTACAGAAGCGCCAGAGAATGTTTCTCCTCAAATGATGACTTAGAGATTCCTTTCATTGTTATGTAGGCAAGCAGGGAATGTCTGTGGACTGGAACCTGCTGAATGAGTTTCTCACATCTACTCTTAACACACCACGGACTGTTCTTCTGGGTGCTCTAAATCGTCTTCAAAGCAGATGACAATCCCACTTGCTAAAAAAAATCATTGTCACCCTTCGTATAGTCCTGTCTTCCATCTGGACAGACCTCCCCATATCACCTTGTATCTAAAAATAAATATGTAACAATAGTCATTGATTTTCCAGGCATAGCCAGAGTACTGTGAATTGGGGATAGTTACTTATGCACATTCTTTTCAAAAAACTATAGACATTCCCTTAAGGAGCTACAACTGTATGTATAAACGATTCCTTTCCCATCAAATGTATGTGCAAACTATTCCTTTCCCTTGACTTGCACTCAACCCTGAAATGCTGGCAAAGATATCACCATATACACTATGGAAAAAGAACCATGCCCCGCTAAAATACACAGCAAGAAAAGGGCATTTCATTGTTAAAAAATACAATATTCTAATATGAATTATATGGAGTTTAACGATTCAAAGCATCTTCAAATATCAAGTGCCCAACATACACATTCTTACACAGTGTAAAGTAGAAGCATCACTCAGTTCATGTCCATAATCCAACGCATCTTTACTATGGGCTCGTGCTGACACTCCAACTTCAGAGTTGATGGCTAAATTTCTCAAATGAAAGAAGCTTTAAGGGTTATGGAAAAGCCAAAACACCACCTGAACAGGATGATTTTCCTACGACACAGAACTATCAGCCTGGAAGGTCTGAAGTATCACACTTGCCCTCGGGGTTGATTATTAAATCTACAACTTCAGGAAAGCCTGCTTAAATACACTCTATCCCATCATGAAATTGTTGTTCTAAGGTTTTTAAGAGCTAAAAGTATTATATTAAGTGGCTGAAGCAATATCAGAAGTCCACCAGTTTAAAGCCATTTCAGAGATGGGATATTCCCCATCTTCAGCTGATAGCAGCGGATGCACTCGTGCAGCAAACCAGTCGATATTTTTGGGATGTTGTTATCAAATAAGTAGGTTTAAATACGAGAAAGTCGGTGAGAACTCGCACAGGTGGTCCTGTTGCTACAAGAAGAGCAAAAAAGGTGGTTAAATGTTCCATCTGCAGGTATGAAACGCTACACACCACAATATTTGTTGTGCCTGCTGAATGCAGAACTTCACCGTGCCGGGAAACAGCAGCTAAAGAGGAGCCACTTTAATGAAGCCCCATGGGAATACAGAGATAGAGATAATTGCAGCTTTGTATCCCCGCACAACCACCCCACCAACTTCTGTTGGGAAGTTCAAACACAATTTCACAAATTAAGGCAAGATTTCTTTCGTTTTCTTTTTTGTTATGGATAAAAAACCATTCGCAGAACAACGCGCTTAAGTTGTAACAACAGATGGACATTCCTGTTGCAGGGAAAACAAAAGCGGAGTTGTTCCTATGAAGCTTCTCCAGTGCAAAACGCTATGGGAAAAAGAGTAGAAATTGTGTCCAGATTTGGAAAGATTCGTTTCATTTGTGACACCAGGAGCTCACAAATCCGTGTTCTGCCACTGGAGAGATGACTGACACTTTCTGCTCAGACTCGTTTCCAAGCCAAATAATAGTTTAGAGGAAATGACAGCTCTGAAGGAACAGCATGTATCCTGCATTTTTCCCTTCAGTAGCAAAAGGCCTCAGTACCAAGGCAAATATAAAAACAGCAGACGAGCTGGAAGTCAACTGTAACGTGTAATTTTTAATGCTTGCCTCCGTACATCTCACTTAGCAAGACCTAAGTACTGATTTTCAGCATGAAATGGTAAAATGAAGATATAATCTAGTGTAACTAATATACTAATTACAGAAGCATGTTTATTACTCCAAGATTTCCCTCCACAGAAACATGAACAAACAGCAAGGAAATAAAATCCTACAATTTCTTGCTTCGCAAAGCTAAAACCTATTTATCCACTAAGATTCAAAACTAGGATTCAACGAAGATTTTAGGCTTTAAGCCAGAACCAGCAGTGTTCCGAACTCCTTTCATCAACACAGCCATTGAAAACAAATGAAGAGAACAATTTGTAGTTCTACATTTTAGATTATTAAGTATCTTTTCCAGATGTAAATGTTATACATGAACATTCTGTCAACACAGCCCTTTCCTTTCTGTTGCTACATGGCCACAATTTGCATTAAGAGACAAGGAATGAAATTTGCTATGGCAAAAACAAGTTGTTCATTTTGCCAACTCAAGAGAACAAACATTAAAGTCAAATGCTACCGACGTGGAGCAATGGATCCACATGGTGCAAGTGTTAGTGGGAAAAACGAAAACTGGGACATGTCAAATCTCACAACTCCTGAGCATCTTGGACTATTTTCCAGGTTCCAGTATAAGTTTGGGAATGATCTGTTAGAGAGCAGTGTAGGGGAAAGGGACCTGGGGGTCCTGGGGACAGCAGGGTGACCATGAGCCAGCACTGGGCCCTTGTGGCCAGGAAGGCCAATGGTACCTGGGGTGGGTTAGAAGGGGGTGGTCAGTAGGTCAGAGAGGTTCTCCTGCCCCTCTGCTCTGCCCTGGGGAGACCACAGCTGGGATATTGTGTCCAGTTGTGGCCCCTCAGTTCCAGAAGGACAGGGAACTGCTGGAGAGAGTCCAGCGCAGCCACCAAGATGCTGAAGGGAGTGGAGCATCTCCCGTGTGAGGAAAGGCTGAGGGAGCTGGGGCTCTGGAGCTGGAGAAGAGGAGACTGAGGGGGGACTCATTCCTGGGGATCAATATGGAAAGGGGCAGTGTCAGGAGGATGGAGCCAGGCTCTTCTCAGTGACAACCAGTGACAGGACAAGGGGTAATGGGTTTAAACTGGAACACAAAAGGTTCCACAAACGTGAGAAGAAACTTGTTCATGGTGAGGGTGTCAGAGCCTGGCCCAGGCTGCCCAGGGAGGTTGTGGAGTCTCCTTCTGTGCAGCCATTCAAACCCGCCTGGACACCTTCCTGTGGAACCTCAGCTGGGTGTTCCTGCTCCATGGGGGGATTGCACTGGATGAGCTTTCCAGGTCCCTTCCAATCCCTGACATTCTGGGATCCTGTGATTTTTACTGTATGTATTCCAGTAGGAACAAGGCTCTACAACAGCAGCGAGTGTTAAGCACAGCGCATGTATGTTTTATATATTAAATGCAAATTGAGGAGGAAAATTCTCTTGGAAAAGAAAACCATGGGTGCAGTTGGAACACTTTTCTTTCTAAAAGGAAAACGTTCAGCAGTGTTTTTTTCTAAAAAGACCAGAAAAGGCATCTCACTGCTACCCATCAGTGACAAAAGAGCAGAGTAGAGAAGGAGCACGATATAGGTTATTACCAGGGGATGGGAGCGGGGAGGTGTGTTGGGAGCAAAAATAACTGCAGAAGAGCTTCAACCCATCCTTTCAAACCAATTCATTAAAACAAATGCCCTCTCTGAGCTATGCATTTTATCTATTTTCTTAAGATGCACTGAATATTATGCATGAGGTAAAAATAAAGACAAACCAAAAGCTTCTTTCTCAGTTTATTTCCCCATTATATGTCACCATCATATAAAAGTTATTACAACACATTCTTCCAGAACTATGTCACAGCCAGATCCTACAGGTCAATTATTTAAGAGTTTAATGCAACACCTCCCCAATTTTATATGCTTTAAGATCTTGGCAAAATTAGGAACTGACTCCCAACCCAGCAACTTCGCAGCAATTCACCCAAAATATCACATCAGAGAGCAAATCTTCCCCCTGTTTACACATCCACCCAACAAACTGCCTACATGCCAAGAACACAACTTGCCCCAGACAGGTAGCAATTTTACTTCCGGCCAAAAGCACTTCAATATAACCACACTCCCTATTTTAAAGGCAAGGTCTTTTCCCCTAGCGTGAAGTGAAACGTACACTCAGTGTAACAAACTATTAATAGAATTACTACAGCGAGGCACAAACATAAATTGCAATAATGCAGCACTGACAATGCCAAGGTATTTAGTGCATTTTTGGCCCTCCTGCAATTATTTGCTGTTGACAAAGTTACATCAGCAGATTCCATCAACAATGAATTTTATCCCACTCGTCTGTGTATAAAGAGCATTCAAACACCACACTGGTTACAGTTCACAGGCACTAATAAACAGATTTAAATGCATCTGTGATGCTTCCTGAAGAAGGGCTGCAAGTTTCTTTTAACACTATATATTTTAGTACCAAGAGGGATGTGGTATCTACACTAATACATTAAAATCCTCCAAAATAGAGAAAGTAGCAAAGCATTGTGTCAAATCAATGTGAAGGCTTTGGTTGGTCATTCAGATGAGACTGTGAATCCTCTATATATTAATAAGGAGGTTTCAATTTTAAAGAAACTTACTTTTTATCTTCACTGGCCTTCCAATACATGTTGATACGCAACAGCTAAAGTTATACAAGCGATGCAGAAGAGACATTATGTACCTGTAACAAGTTTTAAGCGCTCTGTCCTTCCTGTTAATCAAGCCTGAGAAACATGAGACTGAAGGGAATCCTGAAACACTGAATGGGCTGATCAGACAGAATCGAGGCATCTGTGGTTCAGAAACTTTTACCAGTACTAATAACACAGTTCACAAGTTGGCAAGTGAAAGCCAAGAAAGTGCTGCCTTTAAGACAGCATTCAGGGCTAATAAAGCCAGCCCTAAATATGAGCAGAGCTCCGCACTATTAACAGATTATTTTGGGTATGACTTTTCCTTGCAGAAGGCTTCCTTGACTTCAAAACAAAGAACATCTAAACCTTGGCAGGCGTACTGAAAAAATGACTCAGCAGGCACTCCTTCAGCTTTTGGCTGAAAACTTATTGAAGGTCAACAGATTAGAGGAGGCTTCCAAAATGATGAACATCCACTGCACCCAGAACATGCTAGAGTTCCTTCAGAAGTCATCTTCAGTTGATCTACATCAGTCATTAAGATACCTAAATTAGTATGAGCTACCATAGCCATCAGATGTCTAAGCTGATGCTAAGTCAGAGCGTCAACCAAATCAGTTGGCTCTAAACCAGGCACGTGCTGCTCAGCTGAGCCGCCTTTTAGACTCTGCTAACATCTAGACTAAACCAGCTGGGAGCAAGACTATTTGGATATCAGAGATCATCTAATTCACATTAATGCTCTGCCATCAACAGCACATCTGAGCGTTCTGTGGCAAACGCTAGACCTGAAAGGATCACTGCTTCTCCAAACCTGGTACCTTTGCTTGTTGAGGCATAATTATCATCTTGCAGCATTTGCACAGCTCGTAATCCCACCTGAGGCAGAGGTACTGTTTGTTACACTGCAAAATCATCTCCTTTGCAGAGATCTGTTCGAAGCTATCCAATCCTTTTGACCTAGGAGAGTCCCTCTATAACCCTGTTTTGAAGAGGTTTAGTGTTTTTAAGGCTGCCACCAAGAAAAACACATTATCACTTCACTTTAAAAAAAAAACACACCTCAGTACACTCACACTGTCACACTAGGTCTTCTGCATTTGGTATTCACATATGTATTTTCATTTATCATTAGGGCTAACATTTAATCAGATTATTTTCTACACAAAATTCCTGAGCATTTATTCACACACTCACAGAGAAAAATCACAGAATCCCAGAATGTCAGGGGTTGGAAGGGCCCTGGAAAGCTCATCCAGTGCAATCCCCCATGGAGCAGGAACACCCAGCTGAGGTTCCACAGGAAGGTGTCCAGGCGGGTTTGAATGGCTGCACAGAAGGAGACTCCACAACCTCCCTGGGCAGCCTGGGCCAGGCTCTGCCACCCTCACCAGGAACAAGTTTCTTCTCACATTTAAGTGGAACCTCTTCTGTTCCAGCTTAAACCCATTGCCCCTTGTCCTGTCACTGGTTGTCACCGAGAAGAGCCTGGCTCCATCCTCCTGACACTCCCCCTTTCCATATTGATCCCCATGAATGAGTCCCCCCTCAGTCTCCTCTTCTCCAGCTCCAGAGCCCCAGCTCCCTCAGCCTTTCCTCACACGGGAGATGCTCCACTCCCTTCAGCATCTTGGTGGCTGCGCTGGACTCTCTCCAGCAGTTCCCTGTCCTTCTGGAACTGAGGGGCCACAACTGGACACAATATTCCAGGTGTGGTCTCCCCAGGGCAGAGCAGAGGGGCAGGAGAACCTCTCTGACCTACTGACCACCCCCTTCTAATCCACCCCAGGTACCATTGGCCTTCCTGGCCACAAGGGCCCAGTGCTGGCTCATGCTCACCCTGCTGTCCCCAGGACCCCCAGGTCCCTTTCCCCTACACTGGGGCCATACTTTTTGTCTTAGCAAGTACATCTTCATTTGGAGAGAAGAGGAGATTGCAGGGAGGGGAATCCCTCCCTAAAGTGATGGTCTCAAGGGATGCAATGCCACTGCTTCGCCACCATCGCACAAATGTCGACTTTCCAAAGCGTTATCCGGTATTCCACATCAAGAGTTTACAAAATGAGGAAAGCTGGAACTACAGCAATAGCAGACAGGAGAGCAGGAGTATGTAGATCCTGGAATAGAGGGAGATTTAATCCTAGATAACGAAGGATTAGAAATAAAGCTTGGATGTGACAGAGGTTTGCAAGGGAGGTGCAGCCTGATCTGTCAGGATGTGTGGATGTTCCTCACGCCCACTCTCCAGGAAAAGCCTCCTGAGCTTAGTCTGGAATGAAACCTCCCAGCAAACAGGAAGAACATTCTGCCAAAGGATTTTAATAATGGACTGTAAATACGTACTTATCCAGCATCCAATATTGGAACAAAGTACAAGGTATAGAACATATACTCCTGTTTAGACTTATTGCATGAACTCGGTACCCAAATTGTACTGCAACAACTTTTATATCCACTCATCTAAAGCTATGAATTCTTTCTCCAAAAAATCCAGTATCCTTTAAATAGTGATTGGAAAACTTGTTTCCCCAATCCCTAAAATATTTGCATGGCAAAAGCCATAAAACTAATCAGAAAAATATCTGTAAAACATACATCTCATCATCGGAACATGTACATAACATGTGCGTTGGACAAAAACACTTCTGAAAAAGCTATGAATTAATGAATGGAGCTCCCTTAACACCACAGCCCAATCTTTTCACAACCTACTTCAGACCTTGGGTAAATTCACACATACAGAGGAAGTCAAACAGATATGCAACTTCTTTCCTTTATGAAATAATTTTCTGTTACTTCCAGAACAGTTCCTCAGGAAGAGCCCTGGTTTTATACACATCACATAATGACACAGTTATATCCTCAACTCCAGCCATATCTGCTACCAGAGTACAAAGATACTAAGATATTAGAAAACACTAAATAAACAAGATATTTTTAACCAAGAAAACTAGAGTTAGACCTTCCCAGTAACAGTCAAGATCATAAGAGTGATATTTTAAGTTATTTAACACCGGCTGCCTCTTCAACGAAACTGCAAACATTTTTGTTTTGCGTTGATTTCCTAGACCCAAGCAGCAACAGAGGCAATTTTTGTGACAAAACACCAAACAGTAAGATGTGAGAAAGCTTTGAGGGGGAGGGACGAGCCAGGAGGAACACTTAGAGCTATTAGAATTTCCCAATCCAGCTTTCCAAGGGCAGTTTTCTGCATTTGGAGCAAAATGGGAGCAGGTGCCCATGCTGAAGCGAGGTCAGTTCTGTTCCTGCCTCCCACCTGGCCCACCAAAGCACTGACCTCCAGGAGCACAACATCCTCTGGTGGGCTGAAGCAGAGAGAAGATGGTGTGGAAAACCAAACAGTAGCATAACAAAACAAGCTGGAGGGAGAAATGTCTGCCTGTCTCACACAGTGGTCTATCATTTGAAATTTACACTAGCAAATGGCATTATATGATGGGCAGCAGTCAGTAACCCACATAGACCCTCTAGAGTTCCTGTCAGATCTCCTTCCAGTTTTTGTGCGGTTTGCAGTCACTGTCCTATTCAATATTTCCTCCAAAATTGCATTATAGATAATTTAAAAATAGTAAGGTTTGGTTATACGAAGTACAGTAGCATCAAATGTACAAACTAGAGAAATCAATCCATGAATATTGAAGATTTTTTGACCGTTCACACACTTTCTTGCATTCATGCAGTACAAATAAATTTTGCTTTAATAACATTCCCCAAGCACTCTAAACCTCCAGTACAGAAAACACATCTCTCCCTCACCTTCTCTCAACCACATCATCTCCTTTCATAGAATCATTTCAGCTGGAAAAGGCCCTTGGGATCACTGAGTCCAACCATAACCCAACTCTGGCACTAACCCGTGTCCCTGAGAACCTCATCTAAAGGCCTTTTAAGCCCCTTCAGGGATGGTGACTCCAGCACTGCCCTGGGCAGCCTGTTCCAATGCCCCATAGTCCTTGCTGTGAATAATTTTTTCCTAATTTCCAATCTAAACCTCCCTTGGCGCAACTTGAGGCCGTTTCCTCTTGTCCTATCACTTGGTACTTGGGAGAAGAGATCAACCCCTCCATGCTATGTACACCATCCAGCATCTACATATTTTGGCCATAGTGCTGTATTATGCTGGTGACATGTAACTAAAGGCAAGTCTTAAGAGTTGAACCATTCCTTAGGAATGGTTTGGTCATCTTAAAACAAGAGACAGACAAGAGGTCTTCACACAGCCAGGAGAATATCACCAAACCTTTGGTCATTTGTGGTAGAGATGGGGAGATGCTGGGCCTATGAATTTAACCCTGTCAATATGAGAAGCCAGCACAACTCATTCAAGAACACACATAACTTAAGGAGGGAAAAGGTGGAATAATGTCATCCAGCTGAAATTAAGAAGGAGCACTATCTGAAGATGGGAACAGCAGCTCTAATCCCCAGAGGCTGTAACCGCTACCCAAAGAACAGTTTCTTTACAGAATTCCCAAAAGAGCCAGAGAACAAGCAATTTGCTACAGGTTCAGAAACAATCTGATCATCCACAACATAAATATCTATGCTCTTGTTCCACAAAGTCCCGATTCCTGGAAGAAACCCTACAAAAGAAAGCACTTCTTCAGATGAACTTAACTGACATTTGAGATTAACTGACAACAAAACCAGAAGTTTGCCTAGCTGCAGAACAAGCGGAGAATGTGGTTTATATCACCAGGAAAGCTCCAGGCTCTTTTCAGATTCCAATGCTCAAGAACAAGACCCCTCCTCGAATCTGAGCAGAACTGGTTTAGACACAAGAGCTACTCAAGCTACAAACTGGGACTGCTTTGCCATCCAAGTCTCCAGTGAGTTAAGACAGAGAAACAGAATTGCATAGTTACAGGGAACACACAACAGGCTCTGGAAGTGAAGTTTCATTTGTCTCAAGGGAGCCACAAAAGAAATATAAATAAATAGGTCAAAACCTAGGTTTGCTTCTCACAGAATCCCAGAATGTCAGGAGTTGGAAGGGCCCTGGAAAGCTCATCCAGTGCAATCCCCCCATGGAGCAGGAACACCCAGCTGAGGTTCCACAGGAAGGTGTCCAGGCGGGTTTGAATGGCTGCAGAGAAGGAGACTCCACAACCTCCCTGGGCAGCCTGGGCCAGGCTCTGACACCCTCACCAGGAACAAGTTTCTTCTCACATTTAAGTGGAACCTCCTGTGTTCCAATTTGAACCCATTACCCCTTGTCCTATCATTGGTTGTCACCCAGAAGAGCCTGGCTCCATCCTCCTGACACTCACCCTTTCCATATTGATCCCCATGAATGAGTCCCCCCTCAGTCTCCTCTTCTCCAGCTCCAGAGCCCCAGCTCCCTCAGCCTTTCCTCACACGGGAGATGCTCCACTCCCTTCAGCATCTTGGTGGCTGCGCTGGACTCTCTCCAGCAGTTCCCTGTCCTTCTGGAGCTGAGGGGCCACAACTGGACACAATATTCCAGGGGTGGTCTCCCCAGGGCAGAGCAGAGGGGCAGGAGAACCTCTCTGACCTACTGACCACCCCCTTCTAACCCACCCCAGGTACCATTGGCCTTCCTGGCCACAAGGGCCCAGTGCTGGCTCATGGTCACCCTGCTGTCCCCAGGACCCCTAGGTCCCTTTCCCCTACACTGCCCTCTAATAGGTCATTCCCCAACTTACACTGGAACCTGGGGTTGCTCCTGCCCAGATTCAAGACTCTACACTTGCCCTTGTTACATTTCATCAAATTTTCCCCTGTCCAACTCTCCAGCCTGTCCAGGTCTCTGGATGGTAGCACAGCTTCCAGTGTCACCCACTCCTCCTACGCTGGTTCAGGGTAAAAGAAAAAGAAAAGTGTGTCTCAGCATCTTAAACTTAGAAAACAGGAATGGTTCCCAGAGAAATCTCTGGAACCACAAAAGTGGTAGTTGTGAAGAGCCAAGGCCGAGAGCGCAACACTTGAGATAATCCCAGCCCTAGACAGATCACTGTTAAGACACTGGTCCCTTTCCTATGAGCAACCAAATGCCAGGCCAGTGGTCACTGGAGTGAGTGCTCCAGGGGGAATACGCAAACCTGACTTCAGTGCGTCAAATGCACAGTTTTTCAGCCTGACAGGGACTGATATCCCTCCTTGCCTGCTGATATCAGAGGAGAAAGCATCCATCATTCCCTGACTGTGAACTCAGCGTAGGAGAGACGACTCTGAGCTCAGACCGACACGATGCTGAAAGAAACCTGAGTACTGTACAGCCCAGCAAGCTGGCAGAGCTGGGCCTTTAGTGAGCTTCCTCATGTCAAAGCGATACGCATCTACTGTTCCTGAAATCAGAGGGCCGAAGCATATATTATCACATGCATTATCTCACACCCAGCATCTGCAGAGTCCAGAACTTCCTGAAATACCGGCAGAATCGCTATGGACAAGAGACATATTTAGAATTTAAAGACAAGTCTGTACACAACACACACAGTCCTGTATGGAGGTCACCTAAGTACAAGCTCTGATGTAGACCCAATGGCTAGACAAGCTTGTTTTCATGGAAGGACAGCTCATGAGACGATCAAAAAAAGAAGATAATAATCCTGTAGAAACTAATTCATAGTGCTACAGAATTCCAAATTGCTCTTATGACCACCAAGCACAGATAACACTAAAGAGCTTGGAGGATTCAGCAAGTGTAGCATCACCATAAGCACTTTACTGGGGACACATCCCTTCAAAAGAGATTATCTTGATAAAGTGCTCCCTGTTTTCTTTAAAAATCTTTGAGGTTTTTGGTGTTGCGTAGGAGCAAACCAGCAGGATCCCAAAACAAAGCAGCGCTGCATCTAAAAGAAACGATAAACACATCTCAGACAAGAGACCTACAAACGGTGGGAAGAGGAATCTTGCAGTCTCACAAGTCAGGCACCCCTCTACTCCCTCACTAAACGAACAGATACAATTACTCATTCTACAGATGTAGTCATAAAAGCCTCCCAAAAAAGAGAAATATTTAGATTTTGTTCTTCCCCATCAACAAAATCTCAAAGTACCCTGGAAAAGAAGTATTTTCCAATTTGTAAAACAGGAATAGCAGCTCTTTGTTTCTTTGAAAAGTTACTGTTGGCCTATGAAGCTTGAATCGCTTTCCATGTCTGCAAAATAATTGCCCCTCGCAACAAAGCCTGAGAGCACAGGAGTCTCAGCAACTCTTTGATGCCGTTCCAACTCCTCTGTTCCAGGAAAGCTGTTCCATACTGCTCCGAGTATATGATACCTGGTTTTTCCAAAACACAGCATTCCATCCACTTAACACAGTGGTTTTTGGACATTAGTTTGAGATAACAGCAAAAGCACATACTTCATTAATTACTTGTTCCTCTTGTCAACACACTTTTGAGGATGAAATAACCTACGTAATTAGCAACAAATTCCATTTCATTGAAAGAGGGTAACTCAATAAGATGCAGGCTGCCTTACATCTCTTATTAGTGCCATAACATCTGTCTTTAGTTCTGTGGTACAAGCTTCAGTCGAGGACAGGCTGTGTCACATCTGCTATAAAACTACATTCTATACAGCCTAGAATCCAACTGTCTCTGTCTATAGGGGCTTCAGAGTTCAAAGCTAACGTCAAAGTCCCACTTTAGACTTGCATAAAGTCCCCTCCATGACAGAGGTGACAAAGCATGGTTCCAAAATGGCAGCTGGGAATTCCTGTCTTATAAATGCAAACAGTCCCAGACTCTTCTAGCAGTTGTACCCGAGCCCCTGTAGTTATCAGGCGGTTCCTAGTTGTGTTGCCACTCAAAAACCTGGAGCACAAAAGCAGATTGGCATCACTTTTTAATATTCCAGGGAGGCTCTTCTCAGTGATGCCAACCTGCAATGATGCGTTATCCTCAAGTTCAAAAGGCAGTACCACCACCCGGGCAGAAATATCATGCCCAGCCTTTGCAGCTTCACAGAATCCCAGAATGTCAGGGATTGGAAGGGACCTGGAAAGCCCATCCAGTGCAATCCCCCCATGGAGCAGGAACACCCAGCTGAGGTTCCACAGGAAGGTGTCCAGGCGGGTTTGAATGGCTGCAGAGAAGGAGACTCCACAACCTCCCTGGGCAGCCTGGGCCAGGCTCTGCCATCCTGACCATGAGGAAGTTTCTTCTCAAATCTAAGTGGAACCTCTTGTGTTCCAGTTTGAACCCATTACCCTTTGTCCTACCATTGGTTGTCACCCAGAAGAGCCTGGCTCCATCCTCCTGACACTCCTCCTTTCCATATTGATCCCCACGAATGAGTCCCCCCTCAGTCTCCTCTTCTCCAGCTCCAGAGCCCCAGCTCCCTCAGCCTTTCCTCACACGGGAGATGCTCCACTCCCTCCAGCATCTTGGTGGCTGCGCTGGACTCTCTCCAGCAGTTCCCTGTCCTTCTGGAACTGAGGGGCCACAGCTGGACACAAGATTCCAGGGGTGGTCTCCCCAGGGCAGAGCAGAGGGGCAGGAGAACCTCTCTGACCTACTGACCACCCCCTTCTAACCCACCCCAGGTACCATTGGCCTTCCTGGCCACAAGGGCTCAGTGCTGGCTCATTGTCATCTGAAACCAGTTTGGGGTTTGCTCCTAGGAAGCTCAGATCAGCCCAGCTTCCAGGAGACATGCACTTCTAAGACCAGATCCATTCCAGCCAATTAAGAATCTAATTAGAGTAAATGTGTAAGAGGACAGAGCTTTACCACTACAGTAGGTCGTCTAGAATTTCCACTCTAAATCCCGAGGAATGGTGGGGAAACAGGTAGAAACCAGACAAACTAGAACGAGTTAGTTTTAAACAAGTTGTGCTACCTGAAGCTAAAGCAATGAAATTGTTATCTTGCAGTGAAACAAGTGGCTCTGCTGCCTGCAGCACAAATCCTACTCGTATTAATACCTTTTCCAGTGGTAAGAACAACTGAGGACATTCCCTGATGGGCAGCAGAGGCGTGCAGTGTCTGACCTTACACTCCGGCATTTGAAGCTCAGCTGAGATACAGTCTCTACGTTACCTGGCTCTCCATTTCCAAAAGACTTAACTCCTCCAGGTTATTTCTGACAGGGTAAAGGAAGCTGAGAGCTGATAGATTTGCACACCAAGTGCTCCTGAGTTGCTTAACGTTAGTCCTGGTGATCCCTGCACCTTCCTCTGCTTTCCAAGGGCACCCAAATTCAAGTAGAATCTGCTCTAAATATCAATTTACAGCAGATGTGGTTTAAACATGAGCATGAAAACAAAAAACAATGTTAAGTCATTAAAAAATAATTGTTGTCGTCTTCAGCAATTTTTAATTTCCCTCCCTTCACTAAACATCTGGATTTTGTTAGAAAACACTGTAAAGTGATTTTCCAAAACCTTTGACATGCATTTTGCTCAATAGATCCCTAAAGCGTAGAAGGAGAGCTTCACAGTAACAGTTGTCATTTATTAAGCCCCACTCATGAAATTGGTCTAAATTTTCTTCCGTCTAACCGTTTCCTACTGTTTGTGAGGGCAAGGCAATAGGGACTTAGCATGTTAAGATGATGCTCATTTAATAGACGAAAAGGACACTCTGCACCGAGGAAACCATTATTCAAGTAGATTCAGTCTGATGAGCCAAGAAAAAGCTGTCTCTGCAGAACCCAGGACTCTCAAGGTACCTGTGTGATTAAGTTACTTCAGAACAAATTAGCCCTCCATGAACTGATTACGCTGTAAGTGAGCCCGGTAGGAAAGAAAAGCCACTGACAGACACAGAACCATCCTGAGCTCTCCAGCTTTCATCCACGAGCACCAAAAACCCGCCAGTTCCAAAAGGATCTCTGTTTTTTTTACTCAAAATTCACACAGTATGTCAAAGCAGACGCAGCATCTACAGCAGACAACTAATCACAAGAATCCTACACTTTCATTTCCTCTCGTCACTCAGAGCACAAATTGCAGCTCTCTCCCCGACCTAATAATTACTCCTATGGCTGCATTTTGTTCTTCTCCAGTAGCAGCATGAAACCCGATTTGAGCTGCAGGAACTCAGGCGATGACTGCACAGGCTGCTGTTGTGATAGCACAAAGCAGAAGCCAACGCGGCAGGTAACTGGACTTGAAGCTGGAAAGATCTTCCCCAGTCAGCTTGAATCACAGGGGAGAAAACAGATTGTCTTTATCTACCACAGGTTACTAAAGGAAAACTTTGATACCCAGACAGACAGACATAAATACCAAGACATACCACTATAAAAAGGTACCAAAGAGGGGTGTGGTTTGTACTCCGCAGTAATTCAAAAGACATTTGGACTCTTCAGTATTAGGAATAGAAGTGTTTATGTATCACTTGCCAGAAAGGAATACTCACATTGCTTGCTACTTATATTCTCTTACCTGCTGAGCCAATATTTTGGGAGGTCTCAAATACTGTACTTGCTGTCACAACAGATTTCATTCATGCTTCCAGAGTAGCCTTACAGAATCCTAAAGGACCGACATCAAGAACTGTTGCTTCCTAATGCATGTGAAGCTCCTTCATTTTTCTAAGCTTCACACCAGCTGAAGTAATTCTAAAGCATCAGAAAACAAAGAAAACTAAATGCATACAAACCCAGAGTCGTGGGAGATGAGATGACAGGAGTGCTCAGTACCACCAGTAACCTCATGGGTAACGCCAGCTGCCAGCAACCCCCTCATCTGGAACTGGGGAGCTCCAACTATTAACAACCACCTCCAACAAGGAGTTAGTGATGGCTACGGAGAGGGAGGAACAGGAATGAAGATCCACCTGTGTGGGCAAGTGTAGAGTCTTGAATCTGGGCAGGAACAACCCCATGTTCCAGTGTAAGCTGGGGAATGACCTATTAGAGAGCAGCATAGGGGAAAGGGACCTGGGGGTCCTGGGGACAGCAGGGTGACCATGAGCCAGCACTGGGCCCTTGTGGCCAGGAAGGTCCATGGCACCTGGGGTGGGTTAGAAGGGGGTGGTCAGTAGGTCAGAGAGGTTCTCCTGCCCCTCTGCTCTGCCCTGGGGAGACCACACCTGGAATCTTGTGTCCAGTTGTGGCCCCTCAGTTCCAGAAGGACAGGGAACTGCTGGAGAGAGTCCAGCGCAGCCACCAAGATGCTGAAGGGAGTGGAGCATCTCCCGTGTGAGGAAAGGCTGAGGGAGCTGGGGCTCTGGAGCTGGACAAGAGGAGACTGAGGGGGCACTCGTTCCTGGGGATCAATATGGAAAGGGGGAGTGTCAGGAGGGTGGAGCCAGGCTCTTCTCGGTGACAACCAGTGATAGGACAAGGGGTAATGGGTACAAACTGGAACACAAGAGGTTCCACTTAAATTTGAGAAGAAACTTGTTCCTGGTGAGGGTGTCAGAGCCTGGCCCAGGCTGCCCAGGGAGGTTGTGGAGTCTCCTTCTCTGCAGCCATTCAAACCCGCCTGGACACCTTCCTGTGGAACCTCAGCTGGGTGTTCCTGCTCCATGGGGGGATTGCACTGGATGAGCTTTCCAGGGCTCTTCCAACCCCTGACACTCTGTAATTAGCAATCTTAATTACGTCATGATGAGCTAGTAGCAAACTTAGACCTAAAGGTTTGGTAGGCAGAGGAAGGTTTTTCAGATATTATGAGCAGGAATGACAACAGTTTTCCTCCTCATTATGAGACCCAAGTCAATGCAAAGAATGGGCTCTCCTGGAACGTGGTGGTTTTGGAACAAACTCTCTAGTCTTTCAAACAAAATTATTAAAATCTGGAGTAAGACTCATAAGTTGTTAAGGAAAAGTATCACACTTCCCCCCTCCCAACCCCAGATATGTACACACACATAGAAGAGATATCCGAAGAGCTTTCATCTTCCTTTCTCACAGTAACACCAATTTTGAAAACGCTGGAAAAAGTCTTAGACCAATAGTTTGAGTTTTGTAAAACTGGAATAGTGCATACACAAAGAGTTAATAAAACAGGTTTTAAAGTGTATAATGTTGAAGGGATGCACACATAGTCTAACAATACTCTGAAAACAAAGCTTGAGACTTAGGCAGTGCTTTCCCCACAAATATACCCTCAGAACAACAAGCAATTCTACATGTTCTTCGTCACCTCCGGAAGGCAGAATGGCAAAAAACAAGCACTCCAGTGGAAAGAACAAAAGGCACTGATTCCTATGCAATTAGCTTAGCTAAATATACTACCGAAACCGTTCTACTCCAGCTGCCCTTGACACCTGCATAGCAGGGACAATGGAACATGACAAGCATCCTCTTAGGATCTATTGCAGTTTTCAGGCTGACACACTGACTGAAATTCAGTGGTAGTTACAGTTCTTGAGCTGCTGCATTAATGGAATTAGCACAAAACCAGCTTATTCCAGCATCCGTGCCACAGGGGAGACAACACGAATAGAGCCAGTCAGTGTTTTACCCACCTCTGCTGAATTCACCACCCAAAACGCATCAGTACCCTGAAAATAACGTTTCTTTCTACTCAAAGATCCGGTTTACACAGTGACAGACAAGCAACACAAAATAGAACTGGCACCTGTAAAGTTAGGAGGATGGAATGAGAGGCAACTTGTTAATATCCCGTGTAGCACAAGTTCCCACTGTTTCATCATCCTTAAGTAAGAGTTAAATTGAAAGGCTGAGAAGCAGAACAAAACTCGTGAGGTGAAGTTGCATGTTAGCACAAAGCAGCTCACTCTTTTCTCTATTAGTCTATGTTTCTGGATACAGAAGCCATTCCTAGTAAAACACACTTAGGCTCTGGTGTTTAAGATGCCGGAAAAGCCTACAAAAGCATCTTCAAATGTAAACGTGCTTTCTGTGTATTGAAAATTGAAATCCACCACATCGCTGTTCTGGCACACGGCCACCAGCCCTGCCCCAGACAACAGGATAAATACACAAAAGCTCTTTTATAAGGGTTCAGACAAAGTGCAAAAGAATCTATTGAACCCGACGTATCTACCTGAAGCCAAGTCCTCAGAGGATGGGCTTTAATGTCTCAGACCCACTGCTATCTTTGTAAAGGCACCAATTTGTACAGCACACATATTTTATCTGCACTACAATAACAAAGCGGATGAACATTAACCAGATACCTCGCCGTGGCTGCCAGGTGTTTAAATATTTTACAAGGCGAACGCTGAAATACTATCTGCAGTCCAAATGCTTCAGATTATCCAGTGAGAACATGTGGATATTTCCATGAGCTATGTAAAACATGTTTTTCATTTATTACATTTTAAGTAACAGACCAGAGTTACCAACATACAAACATATATATATACACACACATATATATACACACATATATATATATATATACACCACAGCCCTTTTATTTTGAAGGTTGATTTCATCAGGAAGACTGAGCTCGCAAATTCTTTCATTTTGAGAATAGAAACACTAAAAAGTTACTTACAGAAACTTTTGGATTAAAATACTGCATATTTAGCTGTGCTGGGCAAGCCCTATAAGTCTTGAAAAAAACAAGCCCTGATATTGTGTATTTTGATCAATTTAGTTATATACTGTGTACTGTATATACTATATACTGTGTACTGGGGTTGTTCAGTCTGGAGCAGAGGAGGCTTAGAGGTGAGCTCAGCACTCTCTAGAACGACCTGAAGGGCAGTTCTAGCCAGGGGGGATTGGGCTCTTCTCCCAGGCACTCAGCAATAGGACAAGGGGGCAGGGGCTTCAACTCTGCCAGGGGAAATTTAGGCTGGAGATGAGAAAGCAATTCTGTGCAGAGAGAGTGGTCAGCATTGGAATGGCTGCCCAGGGAGGTGCTGGACTCACCGGCCCTGGAGGGTTTTAAACTGAGATTGGCCATGGCACTTAGTGCCGTGATCTGGTCAATGGACTGGAGTTAGACCAAGGGTTGGACTGGATGATCTCTGAGGGCTTTTCCAACCCAGTCCATTCTGTGATTCTGTACATAGTATAAAACAATCCTATACTATGTATTAAACAATGCTCTTATCAGCCTAAGTTAGACGACACATTTCTGAGAATGCTCTGTGTCCTCTCCCTCCCTTGAGATGCATTTTGGTAGAAGCGATGAGCCCCTCTTACAAAGCACCCACTTTCCTGAGCGTCACCACACAAAACCCCGTCCAGTTTTGCCACAATTCTGCTCAATTTTTGCCTCTAGGAAAAAGCGTTTGAGATGAGACATAGGATGACTTTTTCCACGCTGAAATATCCTCCACTACCAGAACTCTAACCCAGACAGTTCTATACATTAACGTATTATTATGTCAATATATTTACTGCTTCTCCTCCAGAAACTACTATGCTAATCTATTTGTTATTCCTCCTTCACCCACGCTAAACTTCAAGTGAAAACACATACAAAATCATTATTAGCAATAAAAATGAACAGCCCATGGTGATCACTAAGGTTTTACACCATGTCAGCTATCACCCTGAGACATACCAATCTTATATTGTGGTGAGAAAGACATTTAAATACTTCTTGTATTTGCATCACACAACTGCTCTATGGGCCAGATAAAACCATCAGTATTGCCAAAATCAGCTGTCTGAACAAGCACAGAAAGGTCAAATTATCCCATACCTGGAGTCAGAGACTATTTTAAACAGGTAAATGGATTAATGATATATATATATCCCTAGAAAGAAAATCCACTGTGGACTTTTCATTGAAACAAATGTATCTGCCTACCACAGAATGACCCAGCAGCAAGGGAAATGAGCAGTAATAATAAGCAAGTTGTTCTCCACCCAGAATCATTAAAAAACAGGGTTCGTCCCACATACCTTGGATGCTTGGGGAGTAGAAATCACATGGACAGTGCTGGGTTTAACTCCATTTGCCTTCGGTCGCTTATAAAGGGCAAATCTGCTTTTCCTGCGTCCTCTGTCACCATTAGGGAGGGAGCCATTATACCTAGAAAGAAACCAAAAGGTTTGGGATAAAACACCACCAGTTTGTGACACAGAAGAAGAGCGGCAATTTGATCACAATATCCTGATGCATGGGAAAAATGTAACACAAAACCAGTAAGTTTTGTTGCCAAAATTATGAGAATGCAAACATTTTTTAGTGATCCATGGTTGAAATTTTAGCCATCGTTAATAAGGTCATCAATGCAAAGAAAATACTGAGATGTTCAGCCACAGAAATACGTCTTCACCTCTAGAATTAAAGGGATTTGGAAGAACAAATCCTAAGTCTTCTCTGTGATTTCAGAACATGAGGAGTTTTTTACCATCCCCACAGGAATGGAGAAGAGGAAGAAAGAGGTGATCTGGAAAAACCAAGTAATTTAGGGGCAAGTAAAACTAAGTGAAAGGGAATTTTAATCTATTCACAAAGAGGTTTTTTTTTTCAATTAGCAGTTGTTTTTTTGTTTTTCTTTTTCTTAAACTCTAATCCTAAAGGCTTCATCTATTATTAAGGGAAAAGGATGCAAGTGTTTTTAATTTATGTGACTATATCTTAAGCCTCGCTAATGACTTCCTTTATCAGGTGTAACACAATAGCCTTTGACAGCTCTTTCATCTCTCTGAGGGCAGAAACCCAAAGGATTAACCGTTCAGAGAAGTCTGAAGCCTCAAGGGGACATGGCTCCTTCCCCAGGGAAATTCCCCCACTGGAAATTGTTCAGCAATGCATAAGCATTTAATTCATCATCACCCTAACCCAAAGATTTAGGACAAGCAGATGCTTCTCATCGCAGCGCTGTCACCTGTAACGTTCCTGATAACTCTCAACTGGTCCATGAAGATCTCTCGGGGCTTTACTTTCCTGCAGAGATGCCTCTTTCATTCCTGATCCTCAGAGATTTCAGACTTTTGCCTGAAGAACTACAGATGTTATCCCACTTATAAATCTCAGTTGTTTTACTGGCGAGCTCTATCCTACCCTGATCACACATATCCCTCTCCTACAGTCTTTGCCATTAAAAGCAAACATCGCGGTCAGGAAAAGAGTTGGAAAAGAAGAAAGAAGAAGATTTAAAGGTAACTAACACCCTGCAAAGCAAAAGAGGTAAAAAAATAAGTTAGGAGAACTCATTTTCTCTTTAGAGATCCACTTGGAAGTTGTTCAGCTCTCCATCCACCACACCATCTGCAGTCCAAACCCATTTGTTTGTAGTGCTGAGAAGGGCTGTAACAGCAGTTCTATGGCAATTGCTGACTAGGAAAAGCAATTCAGTAACCCAGAATTCGTTTTTTCTTATCGTTACACTCCCTATATGTATCTAACTAGTTTGTGTTACACGCAAATGCACTTGGGGAGCCTTGTATCCTTTTGCCAATGACCAGGCAATGAGCAGTGGATGAAAGCAGCCGGTCTCATTGCCAAGGCCGTGACAAATTTAAGTGCTTTACAACATAAAAACAGACTTAAAATATACATTCAACACTTGATGCTAGAGACACATAATAAAACCTCATCTGGGTGCTCCTGCTCCAGCAGGGGGATTGGACTGGATGAGCTTTCGAGGTCCCTTCCAATCCTTAACATTATGTGATTCTGTGAATAAGAGCTTTTCAGCTGGGCTACAACTGAACTTGTTCTCTCCTTCTTATTTTTGTAGGAAATTCTACTGTATTTTTCTCGACTATTAACCGAGATTCCCCACAGCAGAAAAACAACACAATAAATCACTGTTATTTCATTCCAGGTGTATTTGTATCCGGAAACTTGTTATTAACCCTACACAAGAGCAGCATTCGGTTAACACAGCAGATCCTCATCATAAAAGACCAATTCCTAGAAAGAGATATCAATACAACCCACAAGCAACTCAAGCACCAGCCTTTAAAATAGGAACCATTTGATTCTCCAGCTTGAATCTTTGTAGATACATCCCCGTGCTTTCTTTCAAAGCCACCGTATCACTATGAATACACCAGCAAGTTTTAACTTGCCCGAAGACAACATTCTTTCTACAAGCATTTTGATCCGAAAACCTGAGAAAGCAATAACTCCTGCGGAAATAATACGTGAGTAGTATAATCTCTATTTGTGTAACTGTTAAGCAGGACTGAATTTAAGTAGTTAAACTGGAAGTTAAAGCAGGCTAGCAGGGTTATTCTGTTTGCTTTTTCACAAAACAACTGTAACTGGGAAAGGCTACTTGATTTCATTTCAGATCTACTTGGGATTTAATTATCTTTATATAAAAAAAAGACAGAAGCAAGCTGCTCAAAGTTAAAAGGCCTTTTGGAAACTTCAAATAGGAAGAAAACACAAGCAAAGCGAAAGCTTAATTCATTCATCCTGATCAGCACCAACAAGCTTTCATGGAGGTTTTCTTCGTGCCAATTTCTAAGTTTCCTTTTCACCAAAGGGCAGGAGGAATTGAGTGGTAGTTTTATTATTTGTTATGCTTTAATTATAGACCTGCAAGTTTTGGTTTTATTTGACACTGGTAAAAAAAAAGCTAGGATAATTATGTATGTGTTTGTTGAGGGTTTTGATTGAGGGGTGACAATAAAACCCCGGCAGATGTATTGTTAACCCCCCTCTTCCATCCTCCCCCCCTTTCAGCTCTTCCCTCTCCCCACTTCCCACTCAGCACAGGCGATCGGGAGGGAAAGAAGGACAGAGAGAAGAGAGCTGGAAATATTAAAAATGTTTTACTAATGCTACTGATAGGAATAGAGAAAATAATACAAAATACACAAAACCAATCTTGACAGTCTCAGCAACTGCAGAGCCGGCACCCAAAGTCCTGGACTGGACTCTCAGCCAACCGGAGCTGGATTCAGTCTGTCACTGGCCTCAGTTCACAGGGAAGACTCGCAAGGTCCTCTCCTAATGTCACCATAAGGAAAAGGGACGAGATCCTCATGATCTCCCACTTTTATATGAAGTATCACGTGAATGGGATGTTATACACAGTTGGTCAGTTTCTTGGTCACCTGTTTCTCGTTGCCCCTCTGGCGAGATGTCCATCCATGCTTATCAATAACTTCACATTCCATGGCTATGTTCACCAAAACATGGATTTGGTTCTCCAGGAAAATGCAGCTGATATGAAGGCTTTAGCTGACAGGCAAATTCACTAAAAGAGAAACTTGTTTTTTAACACAACCAGGACAGTTCTGCAAGCAAAAGAGCGGCAGAACTCGCCTCCTTCCTCTCCGCAGCCAGCAGACACCTTCATTTTTTCAAGACCAGGACTCTCGACTTGTTCACCACAGCCCAGCCACGGCGCTGGGCCCACACCTTCCCTCGCCACCACCTCCACAATCTGCATACCAAACGAGCCAACATTAACCCCGTGGGATCTTGTCGGAACGCAAGGAGACTCCAAGTTTCCCCACAGCCAACAAGAGCTTCGTAAACAGAACAAACTCCCTGTTGATTCTTCTCACAGGGCCTCCCCACGAGCATCGTTTCTCATCTCCCTACACCCTTCAAAAACCTCCTGATGCACCTTAGGGACCAGCACATTGACTTTTCCCTCTGCAAGATGAGCAATGCTACCACAGACAACCTACAGCTGGGATTCCACATCCCACCAAAGAGCCCAGAGCAAACATAAAACAAACAGGGAGAAATTAAATTTCAGAGACAAAATGAGCATTTCTGAGACTGTCCTGCTCACATGCAGATCTGCAGGGCGCTCCTGAACTTCTCCAGATGTTCCAAAACAGACCAACACAAGTGTTAAAAGCAGCCCTATACTTTTTCCAAATGCTTCTCAGTGACAGCAACACCGGGACAAGCAGCATTATGAAACCTCGTGGGATAATTATCTCTGTTGATAGCGCTATCCCTTGCAAATAAGGGAGTGGTGCTGGCATAGGCTGTGGGCATCATAATTACCAAAGCCAGTTTCCTACATATTTACATCAAACAGTCGAGGACTTTGGTATACAATGACATGCAAACTCCAATTAAGTTTTTCCCATGGTCGGGCTATGCAATGAAAACATCCCTGCGTGGATTCATTGCTGTCTGGAGAGCAAGACCACACACGCTCCCTCCCACAGTCCGAACACCGTGGTGAGTTCCTAATTTCCACAAGTCTTGAGGAACTTACTTGACTACTTGAGGGAACAACGAGTTTTGAGTCTTTTGTGGGACAGCCAGTTACACCAGCTGGTTTCTTTTTAAAGGCATCAGGCTTAACCAACAGCAAAGAGTAAATAAGAGCTTTGTTATTTAGGACAAGAGCTCTCAAAATCTTGACTTCAACACTCAGGGAAGTCATCCCCAAAATTAAGGGGAGTATCTATAGCTACCAGACACAGAAGCTGTTGTTATATATTTAACAATGCTTTTAAAATACAAACTATCATAAAACTTGAATGCTTCTCCACATTTAGGCACCTATCTCCTAAAAGACCAAACACTGACCAAGTCAAACTTCCACAGGTAATATTTCCACTAGACAAAAAGGAGTAACTTCACTCTCCTCACCCACTCCTAATAGTCTTACTGCACATCTTATCATTTTTAGATGTGAACCGTCCCATTCCAGATTCACCTTTCAAGACATGACATTACCACAGCTCTAATAGGCGAGAGAAGCACATCTTTGCCCTAAATAACAAAGCTGCCCAAGAATTAGCAACAGCTTTCATTGTGACATCAGACTTGAGCTAATTTTTCAAGTACATTCCGATTCCATGTTTGGTATCATATAGTAGTATATACTCAGCATATGGCAAAACCTCAGTGCGTGTTTATGCCGTATTTTTACCATCACTGAACTAGTGTGGGCCAGCACAGGGTGCCAAAAGCACCGGTCTCACCTTTAATTTGCTGGTTTGTTCCTGCTGCTTCTCTCCCTGGTTCACATGAAGGGGAAACCAAAGCAGATTTATGCTTTTAAATTTAAACCACATCAATTCCTTGCTCTGCAGTTCACTGCAAAGCCACAGAAGCACTTATATCAGCAACAAGGGAAAAATGGCACGGAGAGCAGGAGAGATTCTTTTGGAAGTATTGCAGGTCTACAGTTATGACATTCACAACATTATAATTCTAAAGATACATTATTCACCTTTGCAATATCCACCCCCTGAGCTTTTCATGACTCTGTGCTGAAGTCCTGACTTACGGGAAAACCTCTTCTGCTATTATCCAACGTTCACAGCATCCAACGTTCAACCCCATGAACACAGATTAAAAGGAAAAAAAGCCACATGCTAGCTTAAAAACAAACAAAGCTTCAACATGTTTAATGTTGAAAACAAAATGAGTGAGCTTGTGTCTTGTTTTACATAATATCACTGCCAAAAAGGACAGGGAACTGCTGGAGAGAGTCCAGCACAGGGCAATGAAGATGCTGAAGGGAGTGGAGCATCTCCCGTGTGAGGAAAGGCTGAGGGAGCTGGGGCTCTGGAGCTGGAGAAGAGGACACTGAGGGGGGACTCATTCATGGGGATCAATATGGAAAGGGGGAGTGTCAGGAGGATGGAGCCAGGCTCTTCTCGGTGACAACCAGTGATAGGACAAGGGGTAATGGGTTCAAACTGGAACACAGGAGGTTCCACTTAAATTTGAGAAGAAACTTGTTCCTGGTGAGGGTGGCAGAGCCTGGCCCAGGCTGCCCAGGGAGGTTGTGGAGTCTCCTTCTGTGCAGCCATTCAAACCCGCCTGGACACCTTCCTGTGGAACCTCAGCTGGGTGTTCCTGCTCCATGGGGGATTGCACTGGATGAGCTTTCCAGGTCCCTTCCAACCCCTGACATTCTGGGATTCTGTGAACTTTTCATATTTTTATTATAATATATTATCATATTTTTATTCTAGATATATTATTCTGTATCAGACCTCCATAAAACAAGCAGTTGCTGCCTGTCAAGTATCTGATCATTTCAGTGAAATAGGACAGTGAGTTGTTCTCAAGCTTAATCTCATCGGGAAGCGCTGTCAAATAGGAAAAGCAAAGATGCATTTTACTTCTGTACCAACAGGATAGCACTGGTTTACTTTTCTCCTTGGAACTCTGTTCTCTGGTACTCTGTATTAAAGACACTCAAACACTCCTTCTTCAGAGGTAGCTTAACAAGAACGTTCCTTTCTGCCTTCCAAAGATGCACTTTCTGCATTGCAGGTACCTTTGGCAAAGCGCACCCTCAACTCAAAGGCTCGATCCAGTCCATCCACAACATTCCTGTTTCAGTTAGTCTGGAAAATCCAGGCCTCCCCACCTTGTTTCAACATCTTTAGAGTTAAAACTCTCCCCAGGCACGTAGCAAGGGAGATTCAGGTCAACGCAAGTACCCTGTGCTTCCCACCGAAGCCATCAAAGAAACCAAAAAAACCTGTTCACAGCAGGTTGGTGTGCTAGAAGATTTGGTTCCCATCTGATTTTTCTTTCTTTCCAAAGGAAAGCATTTAAAGAAGTTATAGCAGCAAACCACAGTAGCTTTACACTGAGTTTTTGTTATTATAGTAGCTGTGACAATGAGTAACTCATGCGTAAGCAAAGGGCTTCCATCCTTTGAGTAACAAGAGCCGCCGACCCAAGAACCTTGGTTTATGCAACCTTGGAGGAAGCCCTGAACGACAGACACTGTCCCACCTCAGACTCTGCTTGCTAAGACATCTCTGGAGGCATAAACGCTTCCTCATCACTACAGGAGTGCAGTTTAGCAAAGCAAATCTTCCTGCAGAGCAAGAAAATCCAAACCAGCAAGTTCCAAAGTCCCAAATAATCTCATCACTTTCCCCTGTTAAAAGCAATGGTTTTGCATCTGTGAACTTGATTATGCCTGAGAAACATATGTTGGAGTGGCTAATCGTGGCTATAACAAGCTTTTTTTCCTCAGAGGCAAGCGTTTGTTCTTAAAACTTGCATCGGAGCAGTCACGTCAACCCCATCAAACACCGCAGAAAGCATTCCCTTCTTAAATACTTTTGGAATACTCGTTAGCATAGCGATCCATCCCATGTGCTCACCACGAACCTCCTGTTCCCCAGCACCATAGTTGAGCACAGTCTGCCTGGTTTACTGCTACCTGTGCAGTCCTAGAGCCTCCAAAGAGCCTTCAGTAAACTGCAGTCTGACCCGAGAACCCCTAGAGTTATTAGGCATATAGTCAGTAGAGCCATTAGAACCCCCTAGAGCCATTAGAACCCCCTAGAGCCATTAGAACCCCCTAGAGCCATTAGAACCCCCTAGAGCCATAGTTTTAGTCATTATTAAAAGTTGCTCCTAATTGCTCCTGCTACCATTAGGAAGCTAGCAATCAGCTTGACCAAAAGCTGTATACGACAGTTATGGTGGTTTTCTGTTCAAATACAGATCTTTCTGATCAGAATCACAAGTATGGATTAGCTGAACACATGGCTAGGAGGTTACGCACGTACAACAGATAAGCTAGAACCTACGTCCCTCCTTTGGGAGGTACATACATCAAATAGAACCTTATCTAGCGAAAACACTGTGAAATCACAGGTGAAGTAGCTGGGGCTCCGCAGGGTGACCTTGCTTCTCCCTTGGTGCTCTGGGACACAACTCGTTGCTCTTCTGGTTCGCAAGTTCCTGGTTGATGGGAGAAAGCTCATTTCTGGCTGCTACGGCCTCTTCTCGTTCTCCCCCAAGCGATGAAAGGATCTGGTGAGCTACAGCTCAGATTAAATCAGGCTTCTTATCAGACTATTCCACTCCACAGCCAGCAGAATTACACACTGCTACAATGAGAGCAACATAATAGTTGGAAAAAAAACAATCCAGTTTGGTTTAGGGAGAATATTTATAGAAAACACAGCTGATTAATCCTCATGCATGTTTAGCTTACATAATATAGGCGACTCAAGACCTGATCTATTATACATTAACATTAAGCTGTGGCTTAAACACTTAAATACTTTAACTACTCGTAGCAGCCAGGAGCACAGTTTTGATGTCTGTGTAAAGTACCTGGTATTTCTTTTGGGGCCAGAGGAATTTACTATGGCAAACTCTTATAATTCTCTTTGAGCGTATTTTTCTTAGCAAGTGGTTTCTTACTTGCCCCGGATTATTCTTCTGGGAAATAATTACTCTGCTTTTGTGAAATCCAAGACAGCGGACCCTTGCCGCCACTTTTCAGAGTTATAAGTTTCAATTGGCATTGTAGCATTAGTATAATTAAAGAAATTCAAGATCGTCAACCGCATGTGTTAATGACAACATGGCAATGGGTATTTGAAGAGGTGGTAATGGAAGGTATTCACTGCATAGGCTTCCTCAAGACAACTACATAAGCAGCACAAAGAGTTTGATTAAAAGCTAATACCTTAATAGAGCCTACAGAACGTGCTGATGCAAACTACTGGAGCATCAGGATGAGTTTCAATTGACGTAGTCAAATAACCTGACAGCTCCAAACAACCTAATAGCTGAAAACCTGCATAGACAGCCCAGTTGCGCGTTACAACCAGAGAAAGGAATTACTATAATCTCACCTACAACATAGGTTTCTTAGAAGCCATTCATAACCATGACACTACTAGGGGAAAAAGAGCAGCTACATTTAATAGGAACCGCCCCCCACCAAAACCCCACATTTAAGATACAATTATAACAATTCCAATATAAATAATATGCCAGAAGAGCATTAGAATGCAAGGGGTTTTCCTTTTAGGAAGCAAAGGCTAAGGGAATCTGTTCTTTCACATAACGACTTCCTTAACAATCCTTATTTCCAACATTTTACTGCTCCCCCAGTGTTCATTTAACAAGGCGGCAATTTTATTCGGCGTTTTAAGCCCATCTCCAAAGCTGTCACCGAAAACCATTCACCACTGCATAAACCAACAGCAAAATACAGGGTAGAAACTAATCAAGGTCATTTCAAAGCATGCTTTTTATTCCAGCTAAAAGAGCAGAAGAGGTGGGCAAAGCACTATGCTTAGAGAATCCTCCTTCCAACCCTCAATCTATAGAGGAAATGCTATTCATCCGAGATCTATAATCTAGCCAAGCACCACTGAATTGTTTGATACAGCGTTTTGTTGAACTAAATACAGATATATGTGATAGAAAGCAAGATGTAGCTTTCACTACACTCAAAACAAGTCAGATAAACACAAAATTCCATTCAAAGCGCTAACGCACAGCTGGGTTTTGATGCAAAGAAGCCAAGGAAAAAGACTGTATATCCAAAACAGAGGTTTAGGATCCACACACTTCTGTTTGGAAACAACTTATGAACTTCTCTTAAATACCAGATCCAAAAAAAAGGCTGCAAGTTTCAAAATTAAGACAAATCAGACTTCATATAACGCAGAGACAAACCTCAAAACACGACATGCCAAACATGATCCCAACCTGTTTCTGCTCCATATGTGCTTGAAGGTGCAAAAGCCAGGAATGAACAGCAATAACACAATGTTACATCTGAAACAGCACCGCATTCAACATTACGGATAAACTACATTTGATTCAAAGGACGATTTGGGCCATTTAAAAAAAATGCGCCATTTGGATAATCCTTTTCCTAAGCAATCAATTGCTTTCCCTAAAACATTAGCAGGGACTATTTGACAGTTCACATTTTCATAACAAAAAGCGATAGCTTTCTTATATCTCCAGTTATCCTCCAAATACAACCAGTTGTGATATCATTTTTCTGCTTCCAAAGACAAAAAATTCCAGAATGTCCATTAGTCACAGCTTTTTCAAACACTCAGGCATGACAAGAATCTTCTTATGTTCTTTCCAGTATCATTTCACATAGAGGAAGAGATAAAATTTGCATCTATTTTGCAAATATAGGTGATCTCAGGCAGTGCACTGAATAGAAAGTAAGACACTCCCGTACTGCAGCCTGAACTGCAACATCTGTGTCAAATCCTATCAATTTTAACATCCCTTTTGGTTTCCCAGGGAAAAGAGCCTGGCAAATGCACAGCTCCCCGTTCATCCCAACTGCTTAACGGAATCACAAGTGTTTCCCTCAGAAACAGAAAATAAAGAATTGCATTCCCTTCTTTGCAGCACTCAAGTACTATTGCCTCTTCTGCAGTATCACTGGCACTACATTATCATCAATTGTTACACTGGGATGAGCAGTGGAAGGCAAGATAATCCACTGTATAGCGTGCTGCAGGCAGACTTCAGAGTAGGAAAAAAACACAACACATGCACCACCAAACTCACAGAAAAACACAAAATCCCAGAATGTCAGGGGTTGGAAGGGACCTGGAAAGCTCATCCAGTGCAATCCCCCCATGGAGCAGGAACACCCAGCTGAGGTTCCACAGGAAGGTGTCCAGGCGGGTTTGAATGGCTGCACAGAAGGAGACTCCACAACCTCCCTGGGCAGCCTGGGCCAGGCTCTGACACCCTCACCAGGAACAAGTTTCTTCCCGTATTTAAGCGGAACCTTTTGTGTTTCAGTTTGAACCCATTGCCCCTTGTCCTATCATTGGTTGTCACCAAGAAGAGCCTGGCTCCATCCTCCTGACACTCCCCCTTTCCATATTGATCCCCACGAGTGAGTCCCCCCTCAGTCTCCTCTTCTCCAGCTCCAGAGCCCCAGCTCCCTCAGCCTTTCCTCACACGGGAGATGCTCCACTCCCTTCAGCATCTTGGTGGCTGCGCTGGACTCTCTCCAGCAGTTCCCTGTCCTTCTGGAACTGAGGGGCCACAACTGGACACAATATTCCAGGTGTGGTCTCCCCAGGGCAGAGCAGAGGGGCAGGAGAACCTCTCTGACCTACTGACCACCCCCTTCTAACCCATCCCAGGTACCATTGGCCTTCCTGGCCACAAGGGCCCAGTGCTGGCTCATGCTCACCCTGCTGTCCCCAGGACCCCAGGTGAATCACCTTTCTACCTCGTAGCACCAAGTAAAATCTAGAGACTGAAAGTTCCCAGCTGGCAATTATCATATAGGGCAGCTGCACTACAGCCTAGTTGGACCAGATGTACCAACCTGGCTGAGAATCACTCGGTGGTTGCATTTAGCATGCAGCACTCACTGCGAGTTATTGTCAGAGTTTCCTGCTTTTAATCCTTCATCTCTAAATAAATATAAAGAAATAAAGGAGCATTCTGTGAGGTAGATGTAGAAATAAAACCAGCGAGACCTAAAGAACACACAGAGGTCTGTTCTTTGCTAACAAACATGTTATGCGCCCTAAAAAAAATACAGGATCAATTATTTGTCATACCCAGTTTTAAAGAACTACCTGAAACCTGATCAGTGTGTGTACCATCAGCACACAGGCGTCACAGCACAGCCAAAGCTGTGGGGTTTGTTTAAAAAAGTCTTAATAAGACAGAAATTAACAGTGCGGCAATGCAGAAAACCAGACTTCAATATATCTTCTTCAGGCTTAAAACACCCTGACAACTTACTAATTCACAGCAACCTTGGGTGTTTGCTTTTATCATAATCTATAACAAAGTTAATCAGTCACCTCTAGCCAGGAAAACATTTGGCAAGGCTGTTCAATGTTTAGTGCTGATCAGCAAAACTAATTCTGATCTCTATAGCTTTTATGGCAGTAAAGTGTTTCAGTTTCACACTTCTACCCACAACATTTTAAGACTTTTCTTCCCGTAAGAGGACTTCCCAAAATATTACATCAAATAAGCATTGACTCCTTACAGGTCTCATAACACCATCATTAATATTTAAGAATTACAAAGTATGTGCATGCACTTACTAAGGATGAATCACAGAATCCCAGAATGTCAGGGGTTGGAAGGGACCTGGAAAGCTCATCCAGTGCAATCCCCCCATGGAGCAGGAACACCCAGCTGAGGTTCCACAGGAAGGTGTCCAGGCGGGTTTGAATGGCTGCACAGAAGGAGACTCCACAACCTCCCTGGGCAGCCTGGGCCAGGCTCTGCCACCCTCACCATGAAGAAGCTTCTTCTCATATTTCAGTGGAACCTCCTGTGTTCCAGTTTGAACCCACTGCCCCTTATCCTGTCATTGGTCATCACCGAGAAGAGCCTGGCTCCATCTTCCTGACACTCCCCCTTTCCATATTGATCCCCAGGAATGAGTCCCCCCTCAGTCTCCTCTTGTCCAGCTCCAGAGCCCCAGCTCCCTCAGCCTTTCCTCACACGGGAGATGCTCCACTCCCTTCAGCATCTTGGTGGCTGCGCTGGACTCTCTCCAGCAGTTCCCTGTCCTTCTGGAACTGAGGGGCCACAACTGGACACAATATTCCAGGTGTGGTCTCCCCAGGGCAGAGCAGAGGGGCAGGAGAACCTCTCTGACCTACTGACCACCCCCTTCTAACCCACCCCAGGTACCATTGGCCTTCCTGGCCATAAGGGCCCAGTGCTGGCTCATGCTCATGGTCAGCCACAGAAGTGATGTATTCCTCAAGCTTTTAATTTCAAGATGCTCAGAGATTCTGATCTCAATCAAACGGATTTTGCGCCACCATTGTCTCCAGATGGGAAAACAGTGATGAGGCAAAACGTGGTTTAATGCAAAGTAACTATGCAAGACAATGTTTATACACAGATGGAACCACTGAAACCCTAAAGCCACGCTGAAGGCTCCATAGCAGTCAAGTTTCTAGGAGGATCAACATTTTCACTTAGCTTATTTGCAGTGCTAATCCAGCCTGCCCACTCCTGATTACTTACAAGCTGAAGTTTCATCAAATCTGCATTTGTACATTCCAACAGATATTAAGTAATGTGCACAAGTGGCACAATGGTTTGTAGAACAGAAAACAAGCTTAAAACCACATACGGTTCTCCCTCATTTTCTTTCCTTTGGAAATCCATCTCTTTTTCTTCGCCAAAACCCACAAAGACAGTCAGCAAACTATTACTATTACTATTTTTGTTCACCAGCTTTCAAAAAATACCAAGCCACCCCATATGTTTCTCTCTATTTATCTATTTCCATTTTTAAAGGCAAGCATGCCCTATGGGGCAAACTAGATCAAGAAAACAGAGCATGTGTTTAAAGCAATGTTTCCCAAAGTACAGGCTATAATTCCAGGGTTTAGAAATAGCATTTGCAAGCCAAATGATAAGTCAGCTGTAGAAATAAAGCTTGTGAACCCAAGATTGAAATTGGAAGTGGGTTCCCCAGCAAAGCACATCTGAGAAGGGCTGGTTTAGAAACACAGAAATCAAGAGATCGATTACAGATGGCGGGCTCACGAGATTCCCTTTTGCCCTCGAGTTTTTGTACCTGACATCACTCTCCATAAGGGCACCTTGGTTATAAGAATGCTGTTTGTAACTAAATAGGGGAATAGTGCGATACTAAGAAATCTTGCATCCCACGCCCCTGCCAATGCATGACAATGATCAAGTACAAATAATCCCATTTTTACGTGGGTTTTGCAGATGCCCAAATTCTTACCTCTTCTCCCTTGCCCAGCTAAAGATACTGCACATGCATTTTAGAATGTAAGAGTACATTGCCTTTCCTCCCTGTCAATACTGTGGCATTATACCTGTAGGAATATCTGCAGACGTCTAGCACAACTGCTTTACTTTCCTCCTACAGCCCTATCAAAAGCAGAGGAAAGGGCTACCGTATTGGCTTCTATTACATAGAAATCTCTCGGGCAAGAGATGCCATCGCTCTATCACCTCAGAGTAGCACAAGATAAGAATTATGTACAGAAACACACCCCAGTCTCTTAATATCTTCATCCATAAACCTCAAAAATAAACCTTCTGGAACTGCTCATAATAATGGAACAACCCCAAAGTCTGCTAGAGAGGGACTCATGTCTGAGCAAACCCCAAACTAACTTCTCCTTTCAGAGTTTCAGTCAAGGACAAAAATCCTCAACTAGGCTATTTTACAACCACTTGGGAAGGGAGACTTTTCACATGCAGATAATTTAATGTTTATGTGGAGTAACACAGAGTAAGAGTCTTCGTTCTGAACTGTGTTCATACATGAGCGGCAAAAGTATGAGGCTGCTAAACTACATGGGATACCTGGTTGCAATTCCCAAAATTAAAGTTTCAGGTTCAAAATGCTTTCAAAAAGCTGAATTTCCAAAATAAGCAGATACTGAGCTAATTCTTCAGGGCCATGTTTTTTTAGTGAAAAAGGAGAGATGAACAGATCCAAAGCAAAAGTACACATCACCATGAGATATGTACTCTCCTCCAGCTCCAGAGCCCCAGCTCCCTCAGCCTTTCCTCACACGGGAGATGCTCCACTCCCTCCAGCATCTTGGTGGCTGCGCTGGACTCTCTGCAGTAGTTCCCTGTCCTTCTGGAACTGAGGGGCCACAACTGGACACAAGATTCCAGGTGTGGTCTCCCCAGGGCAGAGCAGAGGGGCAGGAGAACCTCTCTGACCTACTGACCACCCCCTTCTAACCCACCCCAGGTACCATTGGCCTTCCTGGCCACAAGGCCCAGTGCTGGCTCATGGTCACCCTGCTGTCCCCAGGACCCCCAGGTCCTGTTATCCTACACTGCTCACTGATCCCCTGATGTCCAACAAGGCAGGGGGGTGAGGGGCTCATTCATCTTACAGCTGCTCCTCAGCAGAGCTCAAACAGCACGGGGAAGCTTTGGAATACAATCAGTTCCAGACCACACTTCATTTCCAGTTACAGACTGCAGCCTCACCTGTTGCTCCATCTCTCAGTAAATCACGGTGTGTTCATTAGAGGCAGATGGAAAATGACCGGAATAGGGAGCTCCTAGTGCCAGCAGTTGAGGATGGGCTGTCCTCACCCAAAACGACCGCCTGGACAGCTGGGAGCAGGAACAACCTCAGACATCTGACTTCATCTGTTTGGGTCATCACCCCAAAACCAATGCCTTGTTCTGCCTCTGTCCAGTGTCTGTGCCTTACAGTCTCCAAGAGGCATCAGATCCTTACACAGTTTATCCCACAACACTTAGATAAAAGCAGTTCCAGAGGCCACGAGCAGTTATCACAATCAGTTTGAAACAAGCAACCGTTCCGAACTTCTCTAGACTTCAACTAGGCTGAAGTTCTGCCAATACAACTGCACACCTCAACAGTCATTACCTGGACTTTTTTTCCTTCCAAAGCAAAGAAAGATAAAACAAACAACAAATAATAGGAAGCTAAAAGGTACTGTTAAATACTGCTTACTATACCATTTAATTTTGACAACACTTGTCAAACTCTGTACATCAAATAAGACTCTTTTCTCCAAAAACAGGCAACAGCGTATGTACAACCTAGGAGCAGAAGAAGAAATGAAAGATTATCGCTAACCAGACCGCTCTTTAGACTTAGTAATGAATATAAATGAGAAGTTATTATCATTTCAGTACACAAAAGCCTGCTTACAGTCACTTACATAGGCTCTAATTAGTTCATGCACAAGAATGGTGGCGGCTGCACATTTGGTTTTAATGAATAATTGTTATTTTTACAAATGAATACACTTACTTTCCGGACACTAAAGAGCATCATAGATGCTTATCTACCAATAAGATGGTTTACTCAACTAAGGGTTTTGCTGCCCTGCCTTATGCACGACAAACTGATCTTTAATGCTTTTCTCTAACCACACAAAGCATCGCACTTTTACCACCTGACATATTCACAACGATTTTCATCAGTTCATAAAACTGTGACAGCTGTTTTTTCTCAACTGCCACCTCTGCCCAAAACTTACAAACCAGCCCATATTCTTCCTGCCTTCGGTCTGAATAGAGTCTGCAACTGGAATTCAGCCAACCCCAAATCCAGTTCCTTCCTGCCTGCACCAGCTACGAAATGCCCAGAGGAGAAAGAGCAAATCACTTTTGCCACAGAAAGATCCGCTTACCCTTTAACAAAGCATTATTTTACAATTGTTCTCTCTATGCTGAAGGATTTCCAGTAGGTAAAGCCTTAATATAAACCAGTCTCCTCCAAGAGGTTTAAAGTACAAAGTAGCAATATACGATCAGAGGCCAATTCCTGAATTGAATTTAAAGTCACATTGAATGTAATGAACTAGGAGGGTACGTTGAGCTTGACTTAGACCCTGCTAATCACTTAAACCCCAGCTTAAGTGCTCACAGAGGGAACTGCACTTGATATTTTCTAGTCTTCCTGCATCCTTACATGGAAAGGTATTTGCTATATTACACCAGCCTCTGCATGCTGGAAACTCAAAACTTGCAATAAAACTAGATATATAGCACTCGAGTGTTGCAGCTGGGAGTGCGATTGTGCAACCCAAGAGATAAGGCAGGGCTGAGCCAGCAATGTAACCAAGTATTTTGTGCTTGAACATGGAAAGTAAGGCACAAAACAGGAGTCAAAAGTTAAGGCTTTTTTTGCTCTGACAGCAAGAATATTGTGAAAGTACTGCAAAAAATGGCATATTTATCTCTCAAAGGTAAAAGGAGGTACGTATTCTGCGGTTTTAGGAAAGCTCTGTCAAAGTCTTTAAATGGGTGCAGAGGCTCTCTAGCAAAAAGAATTATTTAAGAAATGCTTTTGGAATCGTGGAAAAAACTTTCAGTGCACATCCCTAAAAACAAATGAGAGGTTTGCGGTCTCTATCCCGGCACCTTCAGCAAGACATCCTACCTAAGGAAAAAAGTCTCACCACAGTTAAGAAGCCAAGAGCATTGCAGCTTCCACAGCCACTGCCCACCCAGCTCCTGCGGCCTCCAGGGACGCCGGTGCTGTCCCAAGAGCAGCTGGCTGGCCAGGGCTGTTTAAAGGCATCTCCTGTGCTTCAGGCTTTTCATTAGCTCAGTGAAGACCAGCTAAAAACAAAAGGCATGTAAAACACACAAGACTGATCTGTTTGGCTATTGCCAAAGTGCCTTCTCCAGGTTTAGCTCTGATGGAAGAAGTTCCTCAGTTATTCATATCAACCAAAGCTTGTCTCCTCGCAGATCTGCTCCAGCACCAATTTGTTCCATTTGCCTAAATTGGTGGTAGTTTCTTAGCAAAAACCACCGAGGTACTGACAGCTCATTTAATTAAATATTCGGGCAGAATCATATTAGGGAAGATTTCACAGAGAAATCCTCCATCTCTCCTGCTGTTCTGCCAGAGGGGCTACAGACCTGCAGCGAGGTGTAGCCTTGAGACCCCACCTGGAATCTTGTGTCCAGTTGTGGCCCCTCAGTTCCAGAAGGACAGGGAACTGCTGGAGAGAGTCCAGCGCAGCCACCAAGATGCTGAAGGGAGTGGAGCATCTCCCGTGTGAGGAAAGGCTGAGGGAGCTGGGGCTCTGGAGCTGGAGAAGAGGAGACTGAGGGGGGACTCATTCATGGGGATCAATATGGAAAGGGGGAGTGTCAGGAGGATGGAGCCAGGCTCTTCTCAGTGACAACCAATGATAGGACAAGTGGCAACGGGTACAAACTGGAACACAGGAGGTTCCGCTTAAATTTGAGAAGAAACTTCTTCCTGGTGAGGGTGTCAGAGCCTGGCCCAGGCTGCCCAGGGAGGTTGTGGAGTCTCCTTCTGTGCAGCCATTCAAACCCGCCTGGACACCTTCCTGTGGAACCTCAGCTGGGTGTTCCTGCTCCATGGGGGGATTGCACTGGATGAGCTTTCCAGGTCCCTTCCAACCCCTGACATTCTGGGGTTCTGTGAACCTCTCCCACCACACACATGGTTCTGGAACAGGACTTCTGCCCACAGGTTCTGATTAAAGGCCACACACTAAACTCCTGAACTCAAAACTCACTCCTTGATACACTGGGAAAACATTCCAGCAAATGTTAAGATTCAAAGTGGGCCTTAGACATCTGCTAGCAGAAAGGTGAGGACAGCTACAAGGTCACGAATCCTATCTAGTTTGAAATCTTTCTCTCCAATGCCAAAATGATTTTTGAATTCAACGATTAAGTTGAATTCAATGAGAGCAAACAGCTCTCAGAGGGCAAGCATGGCCTAGGAGGAAGGCAAGCTGAAAGTACAGCAACATTCTGCTTTATTACTCAACGTTCCACAAAAAAAACACAGTTATCTTTGAGATGCTGAACACAGGACATGCAGGGAAGCAGAATCGTACAGCTCTTAGTACCTTTCAACAGCTTGGTCTCTCCCACAAAAGGATGACATATGGACGTTCCTCCTGTTTCAAAGGCCATGACTCCACCATTACTAAATCAGACATCCACAATCAAAATAAAGTCATGCTGTTGCACGTGAAGAAATACAGCTGTGCTTATATCGGAGTTTCAGCCCATTAACCACTGTGTCCAGACTAAACAGTTCGTTCACTCTCCCTAAAGGCACGTGCTACAGAGTTTGCACATTTGGTCTCCGGTTTATTTGTAATACACAAGAGGAGATTTAAGCTTTTATATGCTCCAATTTGTTTAGTTTGCTTTCATACAGTGACCAATCGTCTTCACAGTCGGAACCACTTTGTCTTTATCCATGACATTCACGTGCCTTAAGAAGATGCACCTCCTAAGTTTGAAGCCTACCTGTTTAGGCGTTATTAAAGCCTAAAGTTTGGAGAATAACATTATTTCATGACAGTTTATGAACTTACCGGATTCTAAAATTCAGACAGCATCCATATTTGAGGGCAAAGAGTAATATGAAAGCCTACTAAACGCATCTCTATAGTAGAAAATAAAGGTTGCCTTCCAAAAGTGTTTATAAAGACCACGCCAAGATTTCTCCCTAGTCCTCAATTCCTTGAATGTAAAGAGGAAACAGGAGAATTTTGCAACAACGGGGATCACTTAACATTACAATACTCAAGAAGGGGATCATGTTTCTTGGCCTTCTTTTTAACATACTATGTGTCAAGTGCTTCTTTTTGCCTGTCCCCATTCCTTTGGGGAGGCAGCACAGCAAACTGAGAGTTTAAGTTAAGTTCGCACTTGTCTTGCTGTGCAACTGGGTGCTTCTGGTTCTGTTTGATAAAATTAGTCGCTACAGAGTAATGTAGCTATATCATAGTTAACGTAAGCAATAAATATGACAGATGAACATTAGGTCTTTATTGCCAAATACTTCATAAGGGCCCATGTGGTCTTCATACCGCTCCCTAGCACAGGAAGCCGCCTGCTACATTAAATTCGGAACAGTCCCACATCTAGTTCATCCTCCTTGACTCATTGCTAGTTTTATCTAGAGTGAGGCCATAATACGCAGTGTGCCTAAGTCCAACATTAAAGATGGGAAAAAACAAACAAACGAAACCACTTAAAGCAAATCACTTCCAGAAGCACCAACCAGGGCTGGTTTGCTTTCCCTCCCTATGGCAGAAAGAAATTGCTATTGATAGAAGCACAGCAAACAGGTCCTTCAGCAGTCAGCACCTTCATAAGCAAATTCAGCTCAGCTCAGCTCAAAACCACTTTGCTTTTAATACAACAAACTCTTCAGCGCTGTAGATGTTGTCTGTATCCATTTTCACAACTGCTGTTTATAATCGCTTTTGTCTACACATTTCTGTTGTGAAACAGAGAAAAGCTTTTAGCTGAATCATACTTTCTTCAGCAGGAGCTGCTTCTATGAAGCTGCATGGACCATTCCGACCGACCTCACAGGACTTCATCGTCTAGCCTTGGAAGAACTGAAAAGTTCAGCTTTTACGGCTCAGAAGCTCCCTGTATTTAGGAACACAAGTTCTACTAATCAGAACGAGTAAAAGCGACATCTAGACAACGCAAGCCCAGCGTCACCGGTTTCACGTATCACGCGTAACCCAAGCGTATTGAAATGCCGCGTCCCTCAGTAACAAGACTGAATGTTTATATCGCAACTGTTGAAGCTTTGCCGTGCAAAGATCATTCTCTTGTACCTTCACCTCTATAACTCTAGTGCTGTTTGTGGGAAGGGCAGCAGAAAGCTGTTTATTTTGAAGAGTCAGTCAAACCCAAAGCCAGCCCTGCTAAGCTATTCCCCACACACACCCACAGCACATTCATCTGCTGCTGTGGAAGCCCCTTCTGCTCTTGCCTGTACTATTCCCTTAATATGAGGACCGAGACCTATTCTAAACCACTGAGTAATAGGATTAAAACAGTCTAATCCCAGATGTTACTTACAGTTTGCCTGAGAAGTTACAAATCAGTCCCCCAAAGTATGTGAGTGATGCTATAACCTCAAGACCCAGTGCTAACCAGCAGATGCCTAAAAAATAAGAGGCAAAGGTAAGGAAGGCATAACGTTCTGAAGTGCATCCTGCCAAGAGGGAAACAAGTCATCTAAAAGAAAAGCTGGACCCCTCCAACATAGTATTAGCATGTGCAGGTGATAAAAGCGAAACATGCAAGGACACATTTAGTGACCTATTTATGAAACAAACTGAGCAGCTTTGCCTTATAAGTCTCTGGAAGCAGGCATGCTCTGTATGCCAGCATCCCCATTCCTGTCCCTCAAGGTTTAAGCTTGTGACAAGTCACATGCAAGCTTTCCAGTGGTGATCTTGGGACAGAGTACAAATAAACATATTTCTTGTTAAAAGGAAAAGCATCCTCGGTACAAATGAGATGTAGAGTATCAGTACAAGCAGAGAGTACACCTGGAAACCAACTAGAGTTTCTGCTTCAAGCTGGGAGCTCAGACAGAATCCTCCTCTATTTTGCTTGCTTTGCCAACTAGAGGAAAACAAGCCACAAGTAAAACGGTGCAGAACAACCAAACAACTCTAGTGACACCATGAGAAGCCCTTCTACTAAACACAAAGACTGTACAACACACTAGAGGAGTCTCCTTGTGAAGGTTTCATGCTCATATCCATCACGGATACCCAAGACAAATTCAGAACCAAACCATGCGCAGACAACAGCAAGAAGCCAAACAACACAAGGCAACTGCAGGTTCAGGCTACCTAAACAGCTGTTGCCTACAGGCATGTCTGTAGTGGTTTGCAAACAGTTGTAAAACTTCTCTGCTGGTCCTCTGAACTAATAAACTACCTTCAGCAAGGTGTGTTGGTTCGGGCACAGTGCCACCTCCTCATTAGCTTAAAGGAAAAGAAGGTTGCATCTTAAAGTATCACATCGATACGTGCTATTGAGGAATAACAGCAGAGCAAGTTAGAGAGCAGTATTAACTCCATAAAAAATGAGTAAAAACCAGACATAATTTAGTTTGAACTGGATAATAAAAAGTTCCTGACCTGTTAGGAAAAGCTCTGTTCTCAAGCAACCTTGTAATCACAGTTCAAAAACAGCCTGCTGTTATGATAGAGCATCAAATGGCTTAAGCAAGACGCTGCTTTCAGCAGCAACAACAACCACAATCTTAATAGCCTAGAAAGCAATTTCTAGTTTTATATGCATAGTTTTAAGGAGAGTCAAGTGGACTCTCACAGCATCTACTCATTTATAAATTTCAACTGAAAATGGAAAACTATGCATCCCTAATTATGCCAAGATTGGAAAGGAGCAGCTATTTGGTTCTACAAGGGAAGTGCATCAGTCAAAGGCAACGGCGTCTTACATTTCTCAGACTTGTTTACTCAGAGTATACAGTTCGTTTCCCATATTTTAAGACAAAAAATTCATCTTCCACTTGGACATGTGCAACTCACTGCCTGCACATGCCAAAGGGATTACAGCTTAACTTCCAGAATGCACTCAGTTTCCTTTCTACAACAAGCATTAAACACGCAGATCTTTGACGCTCCGATTTGCTTCGACAAATACGGATTTTTGCTTCTAGAGTTTGAAGTTTCTGCTTTCTGATTTTACATGGGTATCGAGATGTGTGAATAAAGCCCACAGCTGGATACAAATCTGTACTCTGAGACAGTCAAAAGTACTCCAAGGAATAGCATAGGCGCAGAAAACCAACTCGGATATGTTTTCTTTCTTGGCTTAAATGAAGCAAAACCATTTCTCTGTGCTGCCATTCACTGAAAAAAATCTTTCCTCAAATATAACCCTTTCTACTATTTTTTTCCTTACACTGCAGTTAATGTTCTATTCAGCCACAATACTTTTGGTGTTTGATTAATATACTTGCAAGCTCTGAACTGGCACTGATCACATATTCTCAACACTCAGCGTATGAGATCCATCATAAACTAAGCACAAGACATAAAGGTCTCCAAGAAGCCACTGTCAATATCAAATCAAAAAATAAATCAGTTTCTCCTTCGAGCTATGGCTGTTGAAGCAAATGATTCTCAGAGAGAATCATGACCTTGAATGTATTTAATGGGTGGTACCACTATTTGCTATAGACACTCCTTTAAATAAAGCCTGAAGTCCATTTTTAAATAAGGCTCAAAAGCAGAGCTCAAGTCATCTGAGCAGTTTCACCAATATATCTACACCACATAGCGCAGAAAAACCGCAGAATCATTAAACAAAGCTTCAACTTGATATCAAACAATTTAAGTGCAACATAAGTTGACAGTTTAATGCATTAATCAGGATGACCCTCCTGCTGCATTTGGTCCATAAAGAGTTATCAAGGATAAGCAGAGAGACCATATCGCATCTGCATTTGCCAACACTACTGAAACTGCATCGGCTTCTTCCTGAACTGCACAGCAAGACATTAACAAATGAGTTCCATGAAGAGCCAGGCAGGTAAGTTAAACACTGGAAATGTGCTTAAAACGGGGAAACACTTCAGGAACTTTATTTAGCCCATCAAGGAGGCAGGAATTAAGAAGCAATGTTGATTCATCACAAAAATAAGAAACAGAATCACAGAATGGACTGGGTTGGAAAAGACCTCAGAGATCATCCAGTCCAACCCTTGGTCCAACTCCAGTCCATTGACCAGATCACGGCACTGAGTGCCATGGCCAATCTCAGTTTAAAAACCTCCAGGGCCGGTGAGTCCAGCACCTCCCTGGGCAGCCATTCCAATGCTGACCACTCTCTCTGCACAGAATTGCTTTCTCATCTCCAGCCTCAATTTCCCCTGGCAGAGTTGCCCCCTTGTCCTATTGCTGAGTGCCTGGGAGAAGAGCCCAATCTCCCCTGGCTAGAACTGCCCTTCAGGTCGTTCTAGAGAGTGCTGAGCTCACCTCTAAGCCTCCTCTGCTCCAGACTGAACAAGCCCAGCTCCCTCAGCCTCTCCCCATAGGGCTTGTGCTCAAGTCCCTTCCCCACTCTTGTTGCTCTTCTCTGGACCCGCTCCAGCACTTCAATCTCTTTCCTGACCTGAGGGGCCCAGAACTGAACACAATACTCCAGGTGTGGCCTCCCCAATGCAGAGCACAGGGGAAGGATCACTGCCCTTCTCCTGCTGACCACGCTGTTTTTGATACAGGACAGGATACCATTGGCCTTCTTGGCCACCTGGGCACACTGTTTTAGACACAGGTGTCTAAAAATGCAGGTCACTTCAGAGGAACAGAAAAAGACATGTCTGAAATCTAAATTTGCTCCAAGTATAAAGTGGCCTATCAATCAGAACAACTTCTCAGAGGTTACTGGAGAATTTCCCACTATAAACACATGCAGTGGGTTGACTCTGCCCACCAAAGCTGCTCAATCACTCCCCTCCTCAGCTCAACACGGTGGAGAAAATATAACAAAAGGCTCATGGGTCGAGATCACCCAGCAATTACCATCACAGGCAAAGCAGGCTTGACTTGGGAAAATTATCTTAATTTATCACCAGAGCAGCATCATGAGAAAAAAAACAAATCTTAGTAAGAAATACTACACTTACATGCAACACACCTATTAGAAACCCCCTCCCAAACTCCTTAGAATTGTTTGTAATGCACCACTTTGAAAGTATGTAATGTCAGGTATAAAATCTTTTCATCGCTAGAGATCTCAGCCATTGACTAAAACTCATGTTGCTTTGGTATTCGCCCTTCCACTGACAAAATTCTCATCAAGTTTCTGAGAAGTTAAAGCTGCACCGTGCAGTCCCAAAGGAAGAGACTGAATAGCCCACAGCTTTCAGTGAAAAACAGAACGAATTCTTCAAAATGTGATTCAAGTTGGGGGGAAAAGGGGGTAGTAGGAGGATGAGGATGGAACATATGGCTCAAGACACTAACCAGGTACAAGTCCAACGGAGGTTACTGGCAAAACCCATTAACACCATGACATTCTATGCAGTATCACCTTAAACTCCTTCCAGCCTCGTGTCGAATAAAAATATAATGGGGCATTACTTTGATGGGACTTCAAATACAGGAGGGTTTTTTTGTTTGTTTTTCCTTTTTCCAGAAAAAAAATATTAGAATATGAACGTTTCTGCTTCACCAAGAAATCCACAGCGTTCTGTGAACAGATGATGCTCCGAGCAGATGCGCACGAGCAGATTCACAACCAAGCAGATGATCTCTTCTTTACCAGCCATCTTGACCTGTCTGGCTTGATCTACATAAACTGTTTTGATTCACTACAACACTGATTATGTAAACCTCGACAAAAATCTTAACCAGACATGCGCTTCCACATCGCTGACAGAAAATATGTAACAGACTACAGGGGGGACGTTATTAGAAATGTATTTGCTGCAATGACTGACTTAGGATGCCTCAGGCTTTACCCTTTGATCACATTAACGCGCAGACAAGCCATCACAACTATTGCGAGACAATACAGGAACACGTTCTGGTGGGAGAACTTCCTACTGCCAAAAGAACGCCTTCCCCTTGATTTAAAGGCCAAGTATACAATGACCCTACTTTAATCCTGCTAAAACAGAATAAGAGCAAAAAAGAACGGGCAAGTTTTGTCATCTCAAAAGCAGGACTCTCAGCACTTTGCCAGGTGCGCCAATTCCTTTGTTCATCATCCTTTTCACCACCTAATTCAAAAGTCTCACAGCTCAAGACAGGAGTTATTCATCAACATCACAATCAAGGCTTTTTTTTTCCCCCCTAAAACCACACATGTCTGAAAAGAGCTTTACAACAATATCTGGCTGCGATGGCACTCTATCCATTTGAATCAAGCAGTTGTAACCAGAGCTGCGACGCTTCTGCTGGTCCACAGGTCTCAGTGTCGCTATGGGAGGAGAGCAGATTTACATTGTCTTGTTTAAGTGGAACTCCAGATTACAAGACGCTAATACAAAACAGGTATTAAGAATATTTGTTTTTAGAATACTGAACAGATGCTTAAGCTGTTCCAAGAGCTCCTAGTCACAAATGTTGAGTCACCGAAGAAAAAGAGAGATATGTTTGTATTATTTATGGCACTACATGAAGACATCTCTGATTGGAAATGCAGTAATCAACTCCTAAAGCGTCAAATGCATCGTAAACCCCCAATCTAATGTCCAAAAATGGAAAATGTAGTTACTGAAGTCATGGTATTTCCTGGGCTGCTTCTGTCACGTCTACCTATTTCTACATCCCATCCACCACAGGGTGTCAATACGCTGTGTCAGCCACTGCCCTATTGTCTGAGTGCAGCCTATAGACACGTCCAATTCAGCTGCCAGTTTGCAGAATTCTCGCTCCTAATTGTACTACGAGGACAAGAGGATTTGTTTGCTTTTTTAGTACGTGTAACACTCAGAAGATAGAACCTCAGTAGTTTTAGAGAGCAGCTGATACTCAAATAAAACTAAACTCAGCCTTACAAAGTTTATTTACATTTTATTGGCATGTTTCAATACACAGCAGCGAAGACCAAGGCCTTTGGCAGGACCACTAAGCTGCGATCAATGCATTTCCATATTAAAGGAAAAGCACACCAGACTTTGCTAGGTTAAGATCAGAGCCAAAACATCTCATACTTCTGTACTTTCAACTGCTGCTAAAAATAGTAAAACAACAGAAAGGAAAATGCTTCCAGCTGTGCACAAAAAGCCTCTGCAGCGAAACATCAATTTATGCACTCTAATTTTATTAAAGATTCAACATTATACTGTGACTTTATTGTCATGGACAGTGCTGCACAGCTGAGGTTACCCTCCATTTCCACAACTGAAAAAGCACGAATGTTCCTTTATTCAATTTAGTTTGATATGGATATTTCTCCCGAATCAAGTTACTCGACTCAAACCCATGTCTTTCAAGTGCCACGCTCATGGTAATAGCTGCATTTTATTCCATGGTAACTGTATCTTGACCTAGTCTCGTGATATGAAACATTTAGCATCCGCTAAGGAAAAAGGTTCACCATTGGACACAGGAGTACCCAGTTTGACTGTTGTTTTTACCTGCTCCCAGCCATTCAAAGAGTTGAACACGGCTCTTTATGAAACGACTCGACCAAAACAAAACAAATAAAAACCCTAACAAAGGAGAATAAGGTTTTCTACGACCTTGCAGCAAATATGTAACAGATTCTGGGGGAGGCTGAAGAACACAGCAAGGCTGTAACTGTTCTGCTTCACGGTTGGCTTGAAACCTCGCTATTCTACTTATTACTAAAAATTATTCAATTAACCATACGTTTCTCCATATTAAACTATCAAAATTAAGCATCTCTTAGAAGGTTCACAAGGGCTCTCAGCAAGCGCGGCTTAGACGCATCTCCCTCATCTGCTTCTACTGCGTTCAGCAGAAAGGCTTCCAGCTTTAACAGCAGGGCAAGAACATAATACCAAGAGGATTACTTGAAGATCCGCACCAAGCTGAGAAAATAAACATTCGCGCTACGAATCTGAATATACGCGCTTCACCCTCCCAACCCCCCCCTTCCCCGGCTTTCCTCCCAATTCCAAAGTCATCTCCCCTGCAGCCCGTCTCTGGGAGCGGGGGAGAAGCCGAGAGGGGGAACCCAGCAACCGGGTGCGGGGATGAGCGCGGCCGCTCCGCACCAAGGGGAGGGACGGGGCCGGGGGAAGGACGGGACCGGGGTCTCAACCCCGCGCAAAGTTTCTCTCCAACCCGCCGCCGCAGGCCCCGGTGCCCCGACATCCCTCCCTCCCCGCTCCGAACCACCGGAGCCGCAGCTCCGCCGGCGGGGACGGGACACGCGGCCGCCCCCCCACCCCATCTCCCGGCGGGGAAAGGCGGGAAGCGCCGCGTCCCCCCCAACCCACCTTCCCCTCACCGCGGGTCTCGCTTCTCGCTTCCCCGCCGCCCCACGGCCGGTCCCCGCCACCCGCCCCGGCGCCCGTCCGCAGCGCTCACCCCAGCACCACCAGCTCCCCGTACTTGACGGGCTCCTTGTTAGGCGCGCAGTGCTCCTCCTGGCTGGGGGAAAACATGGGGGCCGCCGCGAAGTACACCCGGGGCCGCCGCTACAGTCCCATCCGCCGCCGGGGAGCCGGTCCCGAGCGGGCTCCACGCTGCGCCCCGCACCGAACCCCGCACTGAGCCGCCGGCCGCCCGACAACGGCCACTACACCCGGGGGGGGGGACGAGGGGCGGAGCGCCGAGGGGGACGTACCAAGTCGCCGCGGCAGGGGGTGGGAGGAGCAAATTGGCCCCGCCCCTCACCCCCGTCTCCCCGCTCCCATTCACCGCCTGCGGAGGGGGCGCGCCGCGGCGCCCCGCCCCTTTCTTCGCACCCTGCCCCCCCCTCTCAGCACCCGCGAGTGGTACGGCCTCGCTGTGTTATGTAAACATAGAGTAAAGGGGACGGGGCCGCTCTTAAAGGGGACGCACTCCAGCGGGAGGAGTGGGGTGGGGGGGACTGGCTCACAGTGTGGGGTTCTAGATCACCTCCTGCCCCTGGCGGGTGTCTGGATGCCGGGCGGGGGTCTTTAGACCCACACCTGCCTGGAGGCCTGGTTCTAGATCACCTGGGGCTGGGCTACCTTCTGTCTGGACTGCAGGTGCTGGATCAGCTCAGGGTTCTAGATCACCTCAGGGTTCTGGATCATCTCCAAGGATTTGGTCACCTCCTGTTTGGGTGGGTGGTTCTGGGCTACCTGTGGATGGGGTGGGGCTCTAGATCACCTCCATGTGGTTCTAGATCAGTGCAGTGCTCTGCATTCCCTCCAGAGAGCTCCTGTGTCACCTTCTGCCTCAGAAGAGGGGGGGTGGTCCAGGCCACCACCTGCCTCCTACACCTTCCCTGCGGTTTCCAGTGTGGTGGTCTTGAGTAGCCACCATCACTTTAAATTAGAAAAAAAGTAGATTCAGACTAGATATAAGGAAGAAATTTTTTATGATGAAGGTGTTGAGAGCCTGGCCCAGGTTGGCCAGAGAGGTGGTGGATGAACCATCCCTGGAGACATCCCAGGCCAGGCTGGACGGGGCTCTGAGCAACCTGAGCTGGTGAAGATGTCCCTGCTCATGGCAGGGGTGGCACTGGGGGAGCTGGGAAGGTCCCTTCAGCCCAAACTATTCTACGGTTCTGCACTTGTGGCCGACGAATGACTTCTCTCCAATCTCTCATCCCTAGATGAGGAAGGAGCTGTGGAGCCCATCTTCTGGACTCTTCTCTCCATTGTCTTCCTCTGAGGCTGCAAAAATGTCCCGTCTTCCCCCCACCCCGCCACATTTGGTCTTCAGGAAGAGCTTTACAAAGCCAACGCTTTTCAATGCTCTGACTCATCTCTCCAGGCACAACTGCTGCCTCGAGCATTACAGGTCTGCTCCAAAGCTGAGCTGGGGCTGCTTTATTCCTTCTAAAAACTTACTCTCCAATAAAAAAGAAGGAAAAAGTCATGAATGAAAGCAGGTGACCACACTATTCCCAAGCCCGTGTCACCTCCCTGAAAACCCACAGCCGGCGATGCTCGAGCGCAAACGCATTTTCACACCATTGCTGACAGATTTACGCGAAATAAGTCATTAAATCAAAATATCAGTGGGCAGACCAAGATCTTGTGCTATGCAAAACTGGGCTAAAAAGGCATCAGGGTGCATAAAAAGTCCTGAACTTTTGACAGTGACTCCCAAAGACTTTCCCACCCAGCCCATCGCTGCCTCAGCATCTCCCCCAGCACTCGGAGATTCATTTCCATTCTTCTCGATACCCAACGCAAGCACAAAACCAACAAGATTAGCTCGACATCGATCCGCGTTGGGGATGGAAATTCTCATTAGCTGCTATTTGAGGTCTCCAACCTGGGAGCCCGTTAACGAAGAGAAAGGAAATTGCAGCGGCCACGCTGCTCCTGGTCTTCACCAAAAAGCCTCCCCTGGGCCGGTACAACCAGACTCAGGATTGAGTCCTGTTCCTTATACCGAAAGCTTTCGCTCTGTCTGAAATTGTATTTAGCTATTAATTTTCCCAATAATGTTATTTTTCTGTCGTTTCTGGTAAAGAGGTGAAATGGAAAAACCCAGTCAATCTCATAGGGCTGCAAAATGGAGATCTTCCCAGAGGCGGTGTGAAGAAGACAAGATTTTATTAAAGACAGAGAGCTGAATTATTACAGATTTATCTTCTTTATTGCCTTAACAAAATAGAAAAGAAAGCCGGGCTGTAAGTCACTGTCAAAGAAAACAAATAGGCCCCCGAAAACAGCGTGAAAAACAAACCTCCTGGCTTCATCCTCTTCAACTTCTCCCATTTCTCCCCCCGAAATCAAGACCTTTGCGGCAGCTTGGCTTTCACACGGCAGAAACAAATCGTAATACTCTTCCAAAAATGCTCCCAAAAAGCTCAGCTCAGCCAGGCTTCCCATAAGAAGCTGGATTTACAGCATCTTCTGCTGCTCCCCCAGCCCCCCACGGGGGACAAGGAAAGACCTTGAAGATCTGATTTTTCCCCATTTACCCAATTTCTCATTTTCTAACACTACGTTTTTTGGAGAACATGGAAAAGTTGTGTAGAGTCTTGTGCACGAGGCTCAGAACCACAAGGTTCCGCACCCTTTTGCCGGGCCGGCGCATTTTGTTGTTCAGCATGCGAACCAGCTCGTTTGCTGTATTTAAATACAGAAGTGCAGGAATTGTTAACTGCAGAAAATGCACTGGTTTGCATGGCTGAAAAAAAATTATTAACTGCAGAAAATGCACCAGTTTGCATTGGTGAAAAATAAAAGTGCAGGCCAGGAAAAAAGAGCTCAATGGGATTGACAGGGGGATATTTGCACCTGATGCATTAGTAGCACATGGATGAGCTGCAATGGGTTGAGGAGGAACCCCCACTACATACCTTTGGGGGAGATGGTCAGATAACACTTGCCACTTGGGTTCGTGCATTATTGTTTTTCCTTGGAGATGTATTTCATCTGTACATGTGCGGTCTCTTCGTCCTGCATCTCCCCGCGGGGTATTTCAGGCTGACAAGTGAAGAAGGAGGCTCAACCCCAGCCCCACGGGGTGTTTTAAGGGCTGCTGGGTCTTTTCTTCCCAAATCAGAGGTTTTCTTGTTGCAGTTCCCAAGGACCTGTTGCTCCTAGCACTGGAAACCTGCTTTTCATTTTTAAATCCCTAATTTTTGACTAATGAAGCAGAGCATGGAGCAGCTTTGCCGTGCATCACGTGGCTCCCCATCCCGCAGAGATCGCAGCCCCGAATCCCAGCACCGCTATTTCCTCCAGCTCCGAAAATTCCTTTTGCAACTGGTGCAAGCAACACTTTGCTGGCATTTTTCCCTAAATCCATTGAAATAATTGAGAAAAGTACCCACAGCTGCATTCTGCTATTTTTCAGCTCAAAATGCCTTGCGGTCTCGTGTCGGGGGTGGCTCAGCATGGCTTTTCAGGGGGATGAAGAGAGGTTTGCTTGTTTTCCCCTTGGAAGTGGGAATTGCAGATAACATGTCAGAGTTCCTTCCCAACATCGGAGTTTACTCCCAGGTTTAGCACAAGCAGCTGCTTGGCTGGAAAGGAAAGGAAAGATATCCAGCCAAGCCAGAAGAGCATTAAAATCAATGTTAAAAAAAAAAAAACAAATCCCAAACACAAAGAAATAGTACGTGCCCATTTATTTTTAAAATGTAATGAAAAGTTATTTTAAATGCAGGAAGATTAATAAGCCTCTAATTCAGCAAAGTACTTACAGATGTGCTCCACTCTAAGTAAGTACTTTGGCACTTTTATGAATCAAGGTCTAGCGACCGGGCTTCAAATATAAAGAAACTATTGAAAGATGCAAATAACCTTAACGTCATACCTGTGGCTTATGCTGCGCATGAAGATCGCAGTACGTGGGATCAACACATAAATAGAATCGCAGAATCACAGAATGTCAGGGATTGGAAGGGACCTGGAAAGCTCATCCAGTGCAATCCCCCCATGGAGCAGGAACACCCAGCTGAGGTTCCACAGGAAGGTGTCCAGGCGGGTTTGAATGGCTGCACAGAAGGAGACTCCACAACCTCCCTGGGCAGCCTGGGCCAGGCTCTGACACCCTCACCAGGAACAAGTTTCTTCCCAAATTTAAGTGGAACCTCTCGTGATCCAGTTTGAACCCATTACCCCTTGTCCTGTCATTGGTTGTCACCGAGAAGAGCCTGGCTCCATCCTCCTGACACTCCCCCTTTCCATATTGATCCCCAGGAATGAGTGCCCCCTCAGTCTCCTCTTCTCCAGCTCCAGAGCCCCAGCTCCCTCAGCCTTTCCTCACACGGGAGATGCTCCACTCCCTCCAGCATCTTGGTGCCTGCGCTGGACTCTCTCCAGCAGTTCCCTGTCCTTCTGGAACTGAGGGGCCACAACTGGACACAATATTCCAGGTGTGGTCTCCCCAAGGCAGAGCAGAAGGGCAGGAGAACCTCTCTGACCTACTGACCACCCCCTTCTAACCCACCCCAGGTACCATTGGCCTTCCTGGCCACAAGGGCCCAGTGCTGGCTCATGGTCACCCTGCTGTCCCCAGGACCCCCAGGTCCCTTTCCCCTACACTGCTCTCTAATGGGTCATTCCCCAATAGGGATAGAGTTTTCCATTCCCAGCTCTATATTGTTGCTGTTCATAGAAATGTTTCCAGGAGGGGGATCAGGTTTATGTTCAGCCACTGGTGCAGATTCTTAGAACTGGGGAAGTTGATCTCTGGGGTCAGAGCAGCCCGGCTTTGGTGCTTCAGAGTGCGGAATAAACCCCAAGAAAGGAGAAAAGTTGCCTCAGCTCCAAGGTTGAGATCAACCAGGCATGGAATGGGTGGGTGCAGATGTCTCAGGCTGGAAAATCTCCAGCTCACGGGTGACAGAGGCTCTTGAGCAGCCACCCAGGGGAAGCAGCAGAAGGAAGAGCTGCAGATGTTTTAAAATTAGATTTGATAAATATACTACAGGAGAAATATTATGCGATAGTTCACACTGATGCAATACTCAGCTTAGGATATTTCGGGGCTCCTTTCAGTCCTGTGTGTCAAAGGGGTTCAGTGCCTAACATATTAGGCTAAAATATATTTGCTTTTCCTCACATTTGGGAAACTATGTGCTTTGGACCTGCTGTTGTCTTAATTTTTCACCATGCCATGTAATGGTCTGGATTCACAGTAACACCTTAGACTTAGAGAGGGGAATTAACATTAAAAAATAAATGGAAGAACTGAAAGGATAAAATACTTTCAAGTATCATGGCAGCAGCTTAAAGATATGTTACAGGCTCCAGCTTAACCTGTAACACCCTGTAATAAAGACCCTAAAGGATTTTTAAAAGCAGAGTAGTGTGAAAGGTTGTTCGGATCAAACAAACAAACAAAAAGATAGCCATCAAAAAGCTACGTCTAAATGAGGAAAACAAAATACAGCATAAACACTGGCAAATAGAAAACCACAGTAAGGCGAGTGGAGAAGATTTGGCAGAACAGTTTGCCAGAGGCATAAAAACACACGTGGAAACACAGCAGAGACAGAAAGTCTATCAGGGACTCACTGGAGCCAGTAAGCAGTGCAAGTGTGGAAGGAGTCTTGGGTGAAATAAAACCCTGGTGGGTTGGGTAAATGGTCCCTTTGTGTGTCTGGAGACTCCCACAGCAAAACCCTCTTCATCACGAATGGGTCTGACCGGTTTCTTAATTGCAAGTGTCGCCACACAGAGATTTTGGAATAAACGGGTAACTTGAGAGAGGAGCAAACAGCCAGGGTGAGATGTCACTGGCCCAAGACTCATAAAGAGATTCAAATGTGATTATATGAATAATTAACAGTATTTGTCTGCAGTGGATGGGAAATAGCACACTTGACACTGATTCCTGAAGAGGTGAGCTTGAGAGCTGTGACCCAATCAGTCTGACCTGCACTAGGCAATTTAGTAGAAAATATAATCAAGTATGGGTAAATATGGATAAATATGGATGTATTTGGCAGATCTGATATACCTGGGAAAGGGCAATGGGGGGTTTGCAGAAAGAAGTCACAGTTTCTAATGCATTCACATCCTTTGAAGCAGTCAACGAGTATGATGGAGAAGGTGACTGAATGTGTGTCACCTACCTGGGGTTCACGAAAGCTTTGCCACCGCAAGAGCTGCTAAAGCATTAGGACTAGCATGAGATAAAGAAAGGGCTTCCTGGATTAGCAGAAACCAAAGGCGGGGAATAGGTTCTCATTTTCAGCGAGGGGAGAGGCTGTTGGGGTTTTGTGGTGCCGTGGGGCCCTGGCCAGGCAGCTGACTCATAATGGGAAAGTTCGCTGAGGAGCCCAAGATGTTAAGCTGACTGCAAAGAGTTCTAGAAGGACCCAGCAAAAAAAAAAGTCCAAGTAAAGTACATAAGAGAAGATGACCTTAGCCATATCTGTCTAATGACTGGCTCTAATTGAGCTATTATCATTTGAGAAAGACATCCTGAGGTTTTACAGTCACTGTAGGTCCTTCTCCTGAAAGAGCCGCTCGGGGATCAACGTAGGTCTAACAGACAAATAAAATGTACCAAGAAGCTTCTGTACATCTTTTCCAATGAGGGGGGGTATTCCAGGTGAACAGTCTGTATGCCTTTTCCTACTGTGCCCTGTAGCTCACCCATCCTACCTGGAGCACCGGCACTGTGCATCCTCTTCGCAGTTTTCCTCCTGAGGGAGTTTTGATGGCTGAGGGGGAATAAACACCTTTTGTACATGTTTTCCTAAACCGGTATCACTTTTCTTGTCCTCTCCCTGCAGCCCAGAGCCGAGTGCCCTCTCAAATCACTGCATCCCTCTTTACGGGCTGCTCGCTCCTGCCCCAGTTGCTCAGCTGGGAATGGACTTTCTTCCTCCAAGATGTTGCTCCTTTTTGCTTTTAAATTTCTTCTCCATTTGAAATTTAACGCTAACACAGTGGTGGGAAGTAGAGGATGAGTTTCTTTATAATTTAGTTACACCTGATTTAGGGGAATTCTGATAATCTAACCTTCATCCCAGCAGACAAAGCTGGTGAGATTGGTTCCCTGGGCTTGGCCCGCATTATCCTACTATGGGAATCATCCCTGGCAATGATGCTCCCATCCCCCAGGAGAGCAGCTTCGGGAGCAGATGGTTGGGTCCACATCCACAAAGAGATATTCAGCCATCCCATAAATCAAGCAGACTTCCCCCATCAAACATCCTGAGAACACCCAAATCATTGCAGGATGTAAGGTGGGAGAGGAGCTCTGCTTTTCAAGAGCTGGGGCTCTGGTGAAGCTCAGGTGTGTGGTCTCAGCCTGGCTCTGGTTTATTTTACACCAGCTCCTGTTGCAAGGGCTTGTCAGCTAATTGCACTGATCCCTGTATGTGCTGAAAGCCTCATCTAGCGCTTTTTAAAAAACATTATTAACCAAGGAATCTGCTTTTCGGGGGATGCTCGAGGAGTGCTGGGGTGACAGGACCTCTGCTATGTCAGCACCGTGAACCTCAGACCCGAAACTTTCCCAATTTGCAGGCGTTGAAGTACTTCACCCACCAGCAAAGCGTGAACACCCACAAAGCCACTTAAAATTAAACAGCATTTATATGTATTATGCTACAGAGAATGAAATGCATTTTAGAAATTATTGCGTATTAGAAAAGAGAGACGGCCCCCTGGCTCCTGTTCATCCAGCAGATGATGAGTAAGTTACAGAAACATCCTCCACATCTCCAGCGTGGTCCCTCAAGTCCACAGCCAAACCCCCCCCCAAACTCCTCAGCACTGCCTTTTGCAATCTTTGCAGCACTGATACGTGCATACGGTTTTAGAAGAGAAGAAAACCACCGTTTTGCTAAGGACTATAGGGTCTGCGGTTAATAACTACTTGGGAGTTCAGACTCCACTGGCGGTTAAGACCTAACAATTAATCAGTTTGCACCTCTGCGTCTTGTTAGGGTAAAGAGGTGCCAGGTCATATCTGAATATGTTAAAAGCAGCACTTGGCCTTCAAAGTATATACATCAGTAAAGCCTTATAACTACCTCCTAGCATTTGACATTCTTTTCATTACTATAATTTACTAAGTGCATTGCCAGGTGCTCCTGGCGGGATTCCAGGCTGCCTTCAGCCAGGCAATGGATAAACTCAGAAAAAAAGGCTCTCGCTACCCCCAAAACCTTGAAATCCGAGCAAGAATGGGGAAAAAAAAGAAAGAAAAAACAGGAAAATAAGAAAATAAACATCCCACCAAAAAACAAAGGACCACCAGCTGGGTGCAGATGTCAGGAAGATGCAGCGAAAGGAATAACGTCCCGTTAAACCAACGTGCAACTGCGGTTCCCGAAACCCAGAGTCCTGCCTTCCTCCTCGTCGTGGGAGCTTTCCCACTTATAGATGGTTATAGATGGTTATAGATGGTCGCTTCGCCTACGCCTGCTCGGCATGGGTAATTAATAAGTCATTAGCCTGGTAAGCTGAAAGGCTCACTATTGTCAGGATTGGCCGAGATGCTGCTGGAGTTGTCGTTATTATGGGCTCTTTAGCAGATGGATGTTCAAAACTGTATTTCACTGCAATAAGGTAATGGCTGAGAAATGCAATTCTGGTAGCCCCGTGATTGCTACTGCCTTTCGGTGGAGTCGTTAGGAGATGAAGATGCCTCGTACCTCGTCAGATAATGCCTTTCCTTAACAAAGGAGCTGAGTTATCTTAGAAGAGGTTGAGAGCTCCTCGCCTTTCAGAGAGGGAAAGGCACTGTTATGTGTTGCTGAGATTTACTAGTTATATTAAATTAGGGAAGGTTTTGTATGGAAACACTAGAAGAAGCTATGAAAAGATTGCGAGACATGTTTTCGTGCAAAAAGAGCACACATATACCTGCTGTTGCCATTAAGAGAGAGAAGATGAATGAAAAAAAGCCTTTGAGCTGAAAGAAAATCAACATTAATTCATTACTAAGTGCTAGCGATCATACATATAGCATACATCCAACTACAGCAATGGAAAATACTTTATTGAAGGAATAGAAAGAACAGGAAACCACTTGCTAATAACATTTACCATCTGCCTTTTGGAATGTAGGACTCCTCGGTTCAGATGTTTTAGCCAAACCAAAGCAGCCAGGAAGGCAAAAGCAACCTTGTAAATCCACATCTGAATAATAAGGAACTGCAGGGCTGGTGGCAAAAGCTCATTGACTTGATAGATGGAGGAGAGGGTCTAATGACTTTTGCTCTCCAGACGGTGAAAGTAACGTGGGGTGGCCCTGTGGCCACATTTCCAGCCCCCTGTGGCCAAATTTCCAGCCCCCTGCCAAGCTGATTATACAACAAACATCCCAAACCTGCTCTGAGAAAGAGACACGTACCATTTCCTTCTCCGCAGGACGTTGAACCCGCTGATTTCCAGGCACTTGGTGAAGCCAACGTTAGGAACACGCTGACATCTTTACAAGGAAGAACAGGATGTGACAGCCCTGTGTGCGAGCGGGGAGTTATTTGGTGTTTTGTTAGCCTGGTTTTTGGGAACAGATGGGAACGCAGCCATAGGAAGCCTCCTCGTTCAACTTGCCCAACTCATTAGCGAGGCCCCTACACAGCCGAACCCTCCGCTTGTCCCATCTGCAGCAGCCAAACCCTCGGTGACCTCCAAACCCACCACCTGGGACCCCCAACCCCTCCATCGCCGCTTATAAATCTTTACATTTGAAATGCGCTGCCGATCGATGATTTCAGGATGCAAATGGAGCATATGGAGACCATAGCAAGCAAAACAAAGGCAGAAGCCACGGGCCATTTCCATGATCAGAAAGAGTTTCTAGTTATGCAAAGGTCACTGTCTGAGCGTGGTCCTACATTTAAATATTTTAGTGTCCCTGTGCCTGGATCATCCCAGAAATGTTTGTGTGTAGGGGGGTAAATGCAGTGGTTTTGGTTAGATAAGGGAACACAGAAAAAGTGCAGATGTCTCTGTCTCATGAGATCTTTAAAGCAAACTCAAGCATCTTGGGGGGTTCACTTTTCCCCCCCCTATAGTTATTTATATATACATATAGTTATTTTTTTTCCCCTATAGTTATTTATTACTGTTTTTTCCCCTTATAGTTACATGGTCATGCTTTGACTCCTGGTTACTCCACGCAGTTTCCAGCATGAAGTCAGGATAAGCATTCCTGCCTCCCCAAATGCGCTGTGCGCAGCGCCGAGGGATGCAGCGATGGCAGCTCGGTGCTGCGGGCTGTCACCTCCACCCCGCTGACCCCGTCACCTCCTCGGTGCCCACAGGGCATGGCTGGCACCATCAGGCCAAAGGAGACAAAGTCTTTCTTTTTGTTTCCCCCTCCTCCTCGTTGTGAATGTGTAACAGTGAGAAGGCCCATTGTCCGCAGCAGGTCGGTGGGAAGCACAAAGGGATGGCTGTGCTGACCTCCTTATAAAAATTCAAGGCTGTGCCCATTTTTCCTGGAGGTTTTGAGCGGTTTGCACACACGTATCTTTGTTTTACCCCCCCCCCGCAACCCTGCAACCCCTGTCCAAAAGCCTCCAGTCCCAGCCCAGCCCTGCTGCCCACACAGAAACCAGCACATTCTGACATACCCGGTCAGAACTTGGACAATTAGGGAGAAATGCTGAAAATTCCTTCTTGGAGAAAACGCTGCTTTTCTTCCTTGTGATGCTGCCAGTTCAAAACTTCAGTGCAGCTCAGTTTCTAGCACCGGCAACTCAACTTTTCCCAAAATCAACCCCTTGAAGCTTCTCTGGCCATTTCCTCACCGCCGCAAGCGCAGGGAAGGGTGAGACGCTGCGATCCTCAGGAAACTACTTTATATGTGTAATTTGGGGATTTTCATCTAAATATCTTCTCTGTGACCACTGAGGTCCCTGGCTGGAGTCTGTGATGTTTAAAAAGGGTTAACGCCGCGGCAACCTTCAGCCAGATGCCCCCAAAAAAGGTTTTGACCTGGCTGTGTGCTGAGTACTTTGCCCTCCGAAACTCTAATTCAAATCCCTTTTGCTTTTCTATTTGCAGCCTTCCTCCCACCCTTTTCATGCATTTAAATGCTGCACCCTCTGCAGGAATAAACAAATTCTTAAAGAGCTTTCAATTTAACAACCTGACAATTTATATTATATTTTTTTGGGGGGAGGATTGGTGCCCGTGGTCATTTAGGGGAACCTGGCAAAGCCCAAATTCGGCAGCATATCCAGATTGACACAGGGTTGTTCTTTCTCTGCTCACCTCTGAAAATTTGGGATTTAAGCAATATTTGGGACTGAACAGTTACACCGTTGGTGAATACAGGGGATGTGCTGGGCTTCTTCCCTTAGCCACAAGCAGGATGAAGACCGAAGGGCTCCTTCCTGTCAAAAACAAGGAGAATCATCTTGTCATAAGCTATTAATATGGAGCTGCATTGGCACTTGGCAGCAAACCACCAAACCCACAAAGTTGTGTTTAATTTCCTGTTAGAGGACAGACTGAATCTTCTTCACTCAGTTATACTGAGATGATATTTCAGCACCGAGCCCTGGGAAAATGCCACCGCTCGCTCATGACAGCCCCACCGCTCCAACTTGGGGTTGCTGGTGTTGTCCATCCTCTGCTCCTCTAAAGGGAGTTTCAAGAGCTCCTGTGTGTCGAGATGGCCCACGTGCAATGAATCCAGAAGGTTCCTCACCCCTCACCTCCACCCCACCAGCCCCAAGAGCCAGCCCGAGCCCTGGCGCCCATCTCATTTTGACCCCATGTGCATGCCAGAATAGCAAGAACAACCAGAAATAACCCCTTGTTTTCCCCAGAAAAACAGCCAGGGTGGATTTTTGACTTTCAACAGGGTTTCTTTGCCATCCCAGCCCTCAGGTTCCCATGCAGGTTCCCATGCAGGCTGGGCTTTGCCTGGTGCCTTCCTGCCTTCCCCAGCTCCCCACCGGACATGAAGCCTTCCCCTCGCATCCAGGATGTCGTGTTCTATTTTTACTCAAATCCCTTTAACTTCTTGACATTTTTAAGGCAGCAACCTGGAGGAAATGGATTATCCCACGGGGGGTACCGTGTGACTCCAGCCTTTGGTTAAGAAGATAAAACTTCTTCTCAGGGTTCATTGCATTCCTGAACTGGCTGCAACTTCTAACTCACGTAACAAGGAATACAATGCCCAGTAAAACTTCATTATTAGTCATCATATCCTTCATGTAGATGGGGAACAACAAGGAACAGCTCTCATTTGAGTATCTACAGCCTGGGAGACCGCGACAGCCTTTTATCTCAGCTCGTTGAGTATCTCTTAGCTTGCTCAAGTCCCATCAGAGTTAGGAAGCTGGTTAGCTGCCTCGGTAGACAGCTTCTGTTGCATGGTGACATGAAAAACGGGACACAAGGATGCACTGTGGTCTTCTACAAACTGCAACGACTGAAGGGGGGATCTCTGCTGGTATTAATTTTGTCCTACAGACACTGTGTAGAGTATGAGCCTGATATTTCCTTCTTTTTGTTCTGCAACTGTAGAGCTTAATACTGCTTTTTTTTTTTTTTGGCCTATTTTGAACAAAATTGCTGTTAGGTCCCATTTCTCCTTTGTTTCCAGAACGCAGGGATGTGCAAAACAACCACCGCCTTAGGAGTATCTGAAGGCAGCAAGAGGAGAAACTCCAGAGTGGCTCTGGGGAGAACGCTCCCACGTTCCTGAGATTCCTCTTCCAACGCTCCACAGACAGACTCGCAGTTCTATTTGCAAGAACTGGGAAAGCTTCCAAATTTCAGCCTGCAAAGCCTTCCACTAAAAAAAAATTTAAAAATAAATTTAAAAATACGCATAGGAAAACTACATTTCCCCCTACCACAGAGCAAGAGAGACCCTTGCAAGCAATGAAGCCCCTGCAGATGCACCCCCGTGAAGCACAAGCGTTCACTGCCGATGCATCGCTTCCCAGCAAACATGTGGGGCCCAAGATTTCAATTTACAAGCACAGCTCTGGTTTGTGTCTCCAGGGATAACCTGCTCTTCATCTGCAGGAAAATTCAAGATGGGAATAAACAGCGCTTGTTGGGAACAGGGTCCCTTGGCTGAGCTCTTGCACTGATTTTTCTTGTGTCTCGATGCCTCCAGCACAGAGCAGCAGCTGAATCCCATGCACCTGGATAACAGACTCTTGCATTCATCCTCGGTTTTCCAGCAACTGGAAAATAAATGAGGGAAAAAGGAATGTTTCTGCTTGGCGAGTGTAGGACACGTGTAACCCCGCACGTCTGCAGCCAAGGCAATGTGGGCAAGCACTTCCCTGCGAGGTTTGATGCCTTGATGCGAACACTTGGGCCGATGTGAGCAGTGGCTGAGGAAGATTTGACCTTTGTTCCTTCATGTTTTATTATCCTGCTGGAGCTCAGAGAAAACACTGACCTCGAAAGCACAGTTACCCATCTCTCCAAGTTCTCCACTTTGTCTTGTTAGTGACACCAACAGAAGAGAAATAAAACCTTGAACCAATGGATATTACATTGTTTTAACCTAATTTGGCACATCCTGAGCACTTGCTCTGCTGGCCAGACAGACAGGTAAATTCCACTTTTCCATATTTGATCTACTGGAGCCATGTGCTTTCAGACCCAGGGGGGACAACTCCCTGACCTAAGCAAGGCAGATGGGTAGAACTGATGGACAACCTGTGTTTCAAAGACAGAACGGTTAGAGAGGAGTTTGGCCGGGGCCAGAGTCATCTGGGTCTGTCTGTTGGGCTGCACGGCCTCACCGTGTATAAGCAATTAACACTGGTGCACAGAGGGCTGGCAGACCTTGTTTTGCAAATGCCGAAGTGTTGACACTTCACACCAAGGTGCATCTTGTGCTATTGGCAAAGAAGAAAACCCTCTGTTAAATTCACAGGGTTTTCCTGTCAGAATCAGCCTAGCATTGATGTCCATGCTCATATCTGCACTGGAGTGCATTCATCTAGTTGTCAATAATCACAGAATCACAGAGTGGTTGGGTTGAAGGGACCTCTGTGGATCCCCCAGTCCAACCCCCCTGCTCACGCAGGGTCCCAGAGCAGATCACACAGGTGGGTCCAGGGGGTTTGAATGTCTCAGAGAAGGAGACTCCACACCCGCTCTGGGCAGCCTGGGCCAGGCTCTGCCACCTCCCAGCAAAGAAGTTGCTCCTCATGTTCAGATGGAGCCTCCTGTGTTTCAGTCTGTGCCCATTGCCCCTCACCCTGGCGTTGGGCACCACTGAACAGTCTGGTCCATCCTCTGACACCCATCCTGAGATATTGATCCCATTGATCAGATCCCTCTCAGCTTCTCCAATACAGCCTGCTTGCAGAAAATCAAAGGAAGGGAAAGGGAGGACAGGCCTGGCTGAGGTGAGCTGGGTGAGGCTGGACTTGGGGGTCACGGGAAGGACCAGTGTCCAGACCTGACTCTGGCAGCACCCAAACCTCACACATCTCAGGTCCAAATGCTGATGTTGTTAGGAGGTTCTCTGAGCAGCTCAGACCCACAACACAGCCTTCTCCAGCCTTCTGTACACCCAAACCTTTGTTGTGCCCAGAGCTGGTACCCAGGCATCATCCTACTAAATACTGAAGTGCTCCCATCGCCCCTTGGTTATCATCTTCACATGCAGACTATGTAGAAAGGGTGAAGGCAGGTGCTTAAAGGTCCCCCAATCACCAATGTGCCCATTTCCTGCAGGAAAACCTCTGTGCCTTGGAAAAATCTCCCCTCCTGGGTGCACCTTTTGCTTTGAACTGGAGCTCCCTGATAAACAGCACACTGGGTCCCACCCCCACCTTCCGAGCAAAATCCCCTCCGCTGCACTTGCACGCTGCAGCCAAGCCCTGCTGAAGATGTTATCAGGAAAGGGAATTATTTGCTACTGGAGAATGTACTTGTGCCTCGCAGCTATTCGGCTGCACAAATATGTGGAGTGTTGCTGATAATTCACCAAGGGAAGTCTGGAAAATGGATTCTGCGACGAGATAATTCCGCTTGTAGACTTTTATTTTATGTATTTCTGTTTCCTTCCTCCTTCTCCGCTCCCCCTGCCATTTCCATTTCCATCTAAATGGGGCCTTTGTTTTTTTCTGAGTCAATATTTAGTCACTTGTTCCTCTCAAGCCTCCTGGCTCAGTTTCTCAGAGCAGAGCATTCCCAGGGGAGAGCCAGGCCTGAGTGAGATGCTGGATGTGGTGCCACACAGCTCCTCCAAGTATTCGTGGTTCACACTTGAAATGACTTTTGCATATGGATTTGTAATTAAGTGAGCCAAACATTATTACAGGCACCTAGAAATAAACCCCATGCCCCACATCCCATATGCTGATAGCCATGCTAATTGATATTACAAAAACCCAGGACTGAGCCCACCTTCAACAGTGATTTGCATCAATGTCGTGGGCAGACTGAAAGTTCACACAACTTCCCAAAGAGCCTTCTCAAACAAGGATGCATTTCCAGCGCATCCTTTTAGATCCTCTCTCTTGCAAAAAGTTGCATTAACTCTAGGAACAGACAAGGAAACCTGACCATTAACAGATCGATTTCCATTGAGGTATCAGCCGCTCTTTGTCCAGCTATTGTCAGACCAGTTGATGGTGCTCGGTTGATTTACAAGGCTCCAGCACTTGTAGCCATTGCTTTTTCTTGCTTTTTGCCTTGAAGGTACAAGTATATATGTGTTTGCTTCTGGGCTTGTCTATATGCAAAAGCATTATGGTCTTATCTGCAAGCTGAGCTACACCAGCTGGATCACAAAGCTTGCTGTTATTTTAATACAAGACACTGTCACATCATATGCTCTAAACTGGATTTAATATATGTTTGTAAATAAGTAGAAACATTAAGTAGGAAACAAACAAACAAACAAGATCTTTTTAGGCTTGCATAAAGCATCTGCACAAACCTGTGCTGAAATAAATACAGGTTGGATTACAACCTAGGAACATTGTAGTTTTTCTAACCAGAGACTCAATCACAGCTTTCCAGTTCCACCATGTGGAGAAGCCTGTAAGGTGAGGCATCAGACTGATTTCACCATTTCACATGGATTTTGGGGGTGGGTTTGCCTTGCTCCAAGCCTGTTCTACCTTTGCTCACGTCAGCTGCAAACGGGACTTGGCTTTGTGGCAGGAAACAATTTCCTAGGGAGCTGCAATGGCCAAAAACGCAGGGATGCAGAGTTGAGTGCATCTCTTGGGTGAAAACAAGATTTCAGCCACCATCTCAGTGCCCTGCCTGCGTTGCTCAGCAGAAGCATCCTCACCTTATGAATTGATGGGAAAATAGAAATACTGGAGGGGTTATCCAGAAAAATAGATTTGGTTTTGGTGTGAGAACACCAAGAGTTGTCCAGGGTACAGATGGTCCTATCTGTATGTATCAGTCCACAGAAGCACCAGAGTGGAGATGGGCTTCACTGTGACCAGAAAAGAGCAGGGGAGAGCTTGTGGAGAGAAAGGGAGGGGAAGTGCTGCCAGACACACACAAGGAGCCCTTGGGTGCAGGCTACGTGCAATGGTGGCCAAGGAGCTCAGGTGCACCTGTGAGGTGTTAGATCACAGCACCACAGAATGGTTTGGGTTGGAAGAATCTTTAAAGTTCATCTAGTCCACCCCCGTGCCATGGGCAGGGACACCTTCCACTAGATCAGGTTGCTCAAAACCTTGTCCAACCTGACTTTGAACACTTCCAGAGGGCTGGGACATCCACAGCTTCTCTGGACAGCATGTTCTAGTGTCTCACCATTCTTGTAAAAAAGTTCTTCCTTATATCTGATCTAAATCTAACCTCTTTTAGTTTACAACCATTGTGCCTTGTCCTGTCACTACAGACCTTGATAGAAAGTTTCTCTCTTTCTTCTTAGCCCCCTTTATGTATAGAAAGTCCACAACAAGGTCTCCCCTTCTCTTCTCCAGGCTCAACAACCCCAACTCTCTCAGCCTTTCCTCACATCAGAGCTGTTCCATCCCTCTGATCATCTTCATGGCCTCCTCTGGACTCACTCCAACAGGTCCATGTCCCTCTCAGGTTGGTGGCCCCAGAGCTGGACCAGCACTGCAGGGGGTCTCACCAGAGCAGAGCAGAGGGGCAGAATCACCTCCCTTGACCTGCTGGTCACACTTCTTCTGAAGCAGCCCAGGATATGGTTGTCTTTCTGGGCTGTGAGCACAAATTGCTGGGTCCTGTTGAGCTTCTCATCAACCAACATCCCTAAGTCCTTCTCCTTAGGGCTACTCTCAATCCTTTCATCCCCAAGTCTGCACTGATATTGAGGATTGCCTCTGTCCAGGTGCAGGACCTTCCACTTGGCCTTGTTGAACCTCATGAGGTTCACATGGTCCCACAAGTCCCTCCGAGTGACATCTCCTCCCTCAAGTGCATCAACTGCACCACTCAGCTTGTTGTCATCCAGAAACTTGCTGAGGGTACACTTGATCCCACTGTCTATGACATCAATAAAGATATTGAACAGCACCGGTCCCAATATAGTGCTTTGAGGAACACCACCAAATGATCTCCAGTTGGACACTGAACTGTTGACTGCAGCTCTTGGGACGTGGCCATCCAGCCGATTCCATCACCTAGTGAAGAGTTGAATTTGCATTGGTAGATGACTGTTGGAGACAAGGTTTGAGCAAATGTCCTGATGTCTCCTGCCTAAATAGCTGGTGGAAAGAGGATTTTCCAGATGTGCCCTGCACTGCTGTGCCAGCCCCTTCCACCCACCCACCCCTTGGAGGGAAGGGACGTAGACACCCACCTCCCTCCTACCCCGCTTTCCTCTGTGAATTCCTCTCTGATGACCACCACCAGCAGAGCGATGCCTTCTTCTGCCTCTTTTCAGCATGGCCACCTTTCCTTGCAATATCAGCATTCTTCAAAGCGAAAAACATCCCTGCGCCCTCTTCCCATGGGGTGATACGTAGCAGACCAGAGCGAGATGCGCCCATTTCCTTCAGCTGAGCTCTTCCAAGGATACACATGGGTACGCACGCAACTTTATAGACACACTTATTTAATTCTGACCGAAGTAACTTGAATCCAAGTGATGTGATTTGAAAACATTAGGTTGGCACTTGTCTCTAAACCCCTTCTGCTTCCTCAGCCATTGACCGCAGCAGGATGATTTTGCAGCTGGGCTCGGTGTAATTCTTCTACCTGACGTCTTGAAACCAAGCAGAGATTGAATTATGTAACAATACTGTTTAAGCACTAGCAAAATGCACAATTTGATTAATCTTAGCAATGCGCCGACTCTGAGATCTAAAAAAGACAGCCACGTGCGTTCTAACAAAGTTAAAGCCCAAAGCTTTTCATTTCATCCTAATGGATAGCAAAGGTCGTTCTCCATTTGATAAATGATGGCAACACTGCTGCATTTGTCTTCTGGCTGGCAGTGCTGGATTCCTCTGAAGTTCGTGTTAATGAGATTCCTCCTACCACAGGAACAAAATCCTCCGGTGAGGCACAGGCATTGGATTTATCATGAAGTGTACCTGTTCTGCATGCACACAACTGGATAAATGCAACGTCCCATCTCGCTGGCGAGGTGCCCACAGCAACTACGTACTGGTGGAATGACGTTGTCCGTGACATAAATCCCAAGCAGTGGGAACTAACTCTGCAACTAGACGTATTTCTTCTCCCCATGACTCAATTGAGCAACATTTTTCAGAAGGAATATGTATCAGCAAAGAATTAAAGGATAGATTCTATATTTCCCCCTTGGGAAAAAAATGCTTAAAATAAAGCTATCAGCTGGAATCCTGGAGGGCTGGTATTTATTTTACTTGCAAAACCACTCAGCCACATCCAGAAGCCACGGAGTTCCCAAGCTGGAACGTAAATTAGCAGAGATATGTGCATGAGCTTAACGTGTCTCTTGTGTCTTGCATGGTGAGAGGTGGATGAATTAAAGCTGTAGGAGATGTAGGACCCTTCTTCCAAAATAACATAGGAGCCATGGGGGAAGAATGAGACCAGACAGCAGCCAGAGACTGAGATCCTGCTGCAGAGGAGAAGGACAGGGTAGGAAGCTCAGGGAGCATGTACAGGTGCTATAAAATCCCCAGAAGAGCAAGCACTGTGTGACAGCCCTCCTCCTCCTTTCTCCTTCTCCTTCTCCTTTCTCCTCCCTCTTCTCCTTCTCCTTCTCCCTCTCCTTCTCCCTCTCCTTCTCCTTCTCCTTCTCCCTCTCCTCCATCTCCTTCTCCCTCTCCTCCTTCTCCCTCTCCTTCTCCTTCTCCTTCTCCTTCTCCTTCTCCTTCTCCTTCTCCTTCTCCTTCTCCTTCTCCTTCTCCTTCTCCTTCTCCTTCTCCTTCTCCTTCTCCTCCTTCTCCTTCTCCCTCTCCTCCTTCTCCTTCTCCTTCTCCTCCTTCTCCTTCTCCTCCTTCTCCTTCTCCCTCTCCTCCTTCTCCTTCTCCCTCTCCTCCTTCTCCTTCTCCATCTCCTTCTCCTTCTCCTTCTCCCTCTCCTCCTTCTCCTTCTCCCTCTCCTCCTTCTCCTTCTCCTTCTCCTTCTCCTTCTCCTTCTCCTTCTCCTTCTCCTTCTCCTTCTCCTTCTCCTTCTCCTTCTCCTTCTCCTTCTCCTTCTCCTTCTCCTTCTCCTTCTCCTCCTTCTCCTTCTCCCTCTCCTCCTTCTCCTTCTCCTTCTCCCTCTCCTCCTTCTCCTTCTTCTCCTTCTCCTCCTTCTCCTTCTCCCTCTCCTCCTTCTCCTTCTCCATCTCCTTCTCCTTCTCCTTCTCCCTCTCCTCCTTCTCCTTCTCCTTCTCCTTCTCCTTCTCCTTCTCCTTCTCCTTCTCCTTCTCCTTCTCCTTCTCCTTCTCCTTCTCCTTCTCCTTCTCCTTCTCCTCCTTCTCCTTCTCCCTCTCCTCCTTCTCCTTCTCCCTCTCCTCCTTCTCCTTCTCCCTCTCCTTTCTCCTTCTCCTTCTCCCTCTCCTCCTTCTCCTTCTCCCTCTCCCTCTCCTCCTTCTCCTTCTCCCTCTCCTCCTTCTCCTTCTCCTTCTCCCTCTCCTCCTTCTCCTTCTCCTTCTCCTCCTTCTCCTTCTCCCTCTCCTCCTTCTTCTTCTTCTCCTTTCTCCTTCTCCTTCTCCCTCTCCTCCTTCTCCTTCTCCTTCTCCTTCTCCTTCTCCTTCTCCTTCTCCTTCTCCTTCTCCTTCTTCTCCTTCTCCTTCTCCTTCTCCTTCTCCTTCTCCTTCTCTTTCTCCTTCTCCTTCTCCTCCTCCTTCTCCTTCTCTCTCTCCTCTTTCTCCTTCTCCTTCTCCTTTCTCCTTCTCCTTTCTCCTCCTCCTGCTCAAGGAGCCTAGCAAACTATCAGCGAGACAGCAGGAGGAAAAGCCCAGGAGACAACATCTCCAGAGAAGAAATCCCAGCCACAGCATCAGCTGCCAAACGGGGCATGACTAACTTGATCCCTTGTCCCAGCTCTTTACCCCAACACTGTGGGGTTTGAGGGCTGTTCCTCCCAAAGACATGTTGCTTCTTCACAAGCATCCACAGATCCCTGGTTTCTTGGGCACTCAAACGTCCACATACATAACCCTTTCTTTGAGATGGAGACATCCACCTATAGTTTGGCTCTGGAGACCCCTATTTTTTCCAGTTGTCTCCTTCTGCAAAGGCAAGACAGTCCTTAGCACTGATGAGTGACTTGAAGTGATTGGGAATGCTTCAAACACAGGGATTTGTCCTTAAATGACATAACCCATTAACAAGTGCAAATTAACACTATTAACAGGAGATCTGAGGGAGAAGGTGGCTTCAATTTTCATACAGGTGACACATAACTGAGTACCAGAAATTTAATATACAGATAATAGTCCTTCAAATCCAGCCTTATCAACTGCAATTGTTCAAGTACAGACCAAGCCCCTCAAAATCCTGAGACTGGCACTAAAAAAATCAGCAGATTACAGAAAGCATTCCTTTGTTGTTGTTGTTGTTGTTTTTTTTTAATTTGGCATTGGGGTTTTGAGATTTCATATTCTAAAACTGCTCAGTACCCACAAAAAATGAACTTTACTTTTAAATAACCTATTCGGGGCTTTTTTGCAGGTAGTGGAGGAATTGAGTTAGGTAAGAAGCTGTGGGCAACCTGTTGCTCAGGTACCCAAAAGGCTTTATTTTACTGTATCAGGTAGCATCTGCATTGTTCTCCCTAACCCGGACAGCTTGTGGGCAGCGAGAGGTGCTGAGGAGTCACTCAGGCACTGGCCAAGCAACATGACCCATGTGCGACCATCATCTTTGGGGACCATCCCTTATGGCGCAGGACCTATAACATGTGAGAGAGGCACAACACGGCCAGCACATGCGCCACCAAGGAGCAGGAGTGGTTTTAAAATGGATATGCCAGGGGAGGTTTAGATTGGACATTAGGAAAAGGTTCTTCACCCAGAGGTGCTGGACACTGAACAGGCTCCCAGGGAGGTGTCACGGCCCCAACCTGACAGTGTTCAAGAAGAGAATGGACAACACCCTCAGACACATGGTGTGAACTGTGGGGTGTCCTGTGCAGGGAGAGGAGCTGGACTCAATGATTCTTGTGGGTCCCTTCCAACTCAGGACATCCTATGATTCTATGATCCTGCTCTCTTTGCATCTGCCTTTTCACCATGTGCATCACCACCATCTTTCTAGGCCCCTTGTACAGAGACAGGACCACAACAAAGGACTTGCACTGCCTTGAACGGTCACACACAACTGCAAAACCCCATGACTTCAAAGCCCAGTGCACTCCTGGTCTAGAAGATGGCCAGCACAGGGCTGAACATTGCCCCAGGGGATCAAACAAACCCCTTGGCCCCAAAATTAAAGGGCAGCAACTGTGCTCAGAGCTGACACATGATGAGCCCTGCTGACCACCGAGCCCTTCCCATGCCAGGCAGCAGACGTGCACACACAACAGCTCCTTTCATCCTGACCTCCAAAAGCTATCTGTCTGCTTTTGGGCAGCCACACAGCCCTCTCTGTCCGCATGACTTCGCTACCCCCTCCGTGCCCCTAAACAGGCAAAGAAATCACTGTAGTAAAATTTAAAGACCTGCCAGAACCCAAAACTTCTACTTATTAGACATAATCATTATCCTATAATGACAATATAGTACATTATAATTTGCAAGACAGGGGGAAATCTTGACATAAATTGCTTGCCTCGCGGATTCACCAACCTGAGTGCAATTATGGCACATCAGTTAATGTGGCATAGATACTTTATGTGCAAGTTGAAAAGGAAGAGGCCTTGGCATGAGTTTCAATACCCTCACCTGTGGTGCAGGACCCACCTGAGCAAATCTCCGCACCCACCAGACTCAGCCCATCATGCCTGGAGTCTTTATTTCCACCCCAGAAATGCAAAATGTCCCATTCACAGGCCAGGACTCACCTCTCCAACTAAAAGGAGCCAGAAATCAACCTGCATTGCAAGGACTCCACAGCCTAAGCAAACCAAGGGACCAGTTTTGAGTCAGAAATGTACATTTTGGTGCACACCCTCTGACCAAATTGCTGCCGCCGGGTTGCTCCAGGGACAGGCTGCAGCCAGGCAAAGGCTCGCTCCAGGTGCTGCAATGCTGCGGCAAGGGCTGTCAGGGCTGCTGGAGATTTGAAGCATTAAAAGACAAATAAGATTTACTGGAAGTTGCTGCAGTTTCAGCAATGCTGAATTACAGGGCTCCCTCCGCACTGAATGCAGATGCTGCTATAGGAACTGAATCTATTTCTTGGGCAGGGGGCTCCTTCAACCCCCAGCAGACATCTCCACATTTCCTACCCTGGTCCTTTGTCTCCATCCCGGGCTCTGCTAATAAAACATAAAGCTGCATTTAAATCTGAAGCTGTGACAGTCCCCAGGACTCGTTAAAGGTTATCACGGCTGAATTACTCATCCCGGAGGGGAAGGCAGAGGGAAGCAGCTGACTCACATCACAGCAACACGGAGAGGGGCCGGCGAGACCGGAGCCCTGATTTTCCCCCAGCATGGGGCTGCTATATGATCACAGGTCACGATTTTCCTCCATAACTGCTCTTTTTCCTCACTGCTCTCCCCAAATGAAGCTCTGACAAGCACGAGAGGAGGCTTAAATTCCTATATGCATGTGTGTGCATGTACCTGCATGGGGACCTGCCTGCTTTTCCAGCTGAATATATGAGATCTCTGGCAGCCTCCCCATGCATCGCGTAGCCCAGGGGGTCTAAGCCTCTTTCCAAAACTTCCCCCACGTGCAGCACATCCCATCCTTACCCCAGCTCATTTCCTGCTCTTTACTAAGGGAAAAGCCAGCTGACAGGCATGTATATAAATTACCCCAGAGCCATGAAGGCTCTCATCACAGCCAGAAACCCCCGGTCACCCTAAAGGACGTGCCAGGGCCATCTCCCTGCCCTGGGCAGGCTCAGCCCCACTCCCAGTGTGGTCTGGGGGAGTCTTGGCTCTGCTGATGGGGAAGGCAGGCTGCAGGCATGCTGCAAGAAGAGGTCATTTCTTGGCATGGCGCAGCATCAGATCTATGTTTTATGCCTTCTGACAGCATTAGCCAGAGCATCCAGATGTCCAAAATATCTCTGGATGAACAGACCCATAAAGCTGAGCAATTCTTTCTTGGTTTAGGGCATGGCCAGGGTGTAAAAGCAGGCCCCTGGAAGTTGCTTTTACTCAAGCCTGACCTTTCAACCTTGATTACTTTATAGCAGCCATTTAACAACATCCACCATGTTCATGTAAACACCATGGGTAGCACCTCCTGGGACCAGCATTTCTGTGGGAGAGCTGGGAAAGGGCTGAAGAGAAGTCGCTTCTTGATTTACCCATGAAATGCAGCAAACCCACCTCCCAGCAAAGCAGCCGTTCCTTTTTTTTTCCAGCCGTCTGTGTTATTTTTGTGTCATGTTGCTAGTTAAAAATACCCCTTGCCAGCAAGAACGGAGTTATTTGGGGCACCCTTGTTTATCTTTCTTCGGAAAGAGCACACAGAGCTGTCAGCTGCCTCCTTCCTCCTAAAAATCATCTTCCACAAAAAAAAAAACACACGTCTTGTGCCTGGTCCGTGGCTCCGGAGAGGTGCTTGTGGCCATGGTGGGCTTTCAGCCAGGCATGATGTCACCAGTGAAAAAGAAGGACATAAGTGCCCATCAGATGTAGGGACATCTCCCCAGTCTCTTCACTGAACATTCAAGTCACAGAATCACAGAATCACAGGGTGGTTGGGTTGAAGGGACCTCTGTAGATCCCCCAGTCCAACCCCCCTGCTCACGCAGGGTCCCAGAGCAGATCACACAGGTGGGTCCAGGTGGGTTTGAATGTCTCAGAGAAGGAGACTCCACACCCGCTCTGGGCAGCCTGGGCCAGGCTCTGGCACCTCCCAGCAAAGAAGTTTCTGCTCATGTTCACATGGAGCCTCCTGTGTTTCAGTCTGTGCCCGGTGCCCCTCACCCTGGCGTTGGGCACCACTGAACAGTCTGGTCCATCCTCTGACACCCACCCTGAGATATTGATCCCATTGATCAGATCCCTCTCAGCTTCTCTTCTCCAGCTGAACAGCCCCAGCTCTCTCAGTGTCTCCTCATCACAAAGATGCTCCAGACCCCTCAGCATCTTTGTGTCCCTCCCATGGACTCTCTCCAGTAATTCCTTGTCCTCCTTATACTGGGGAGCCCAGACCTGGACACAGATACTTCAGATTTTGCCTCACCAAGGCAGAGTAGAGAGGGAGGACAATCTGGGGCTTTGGAGGGGGTTCCTACAACCATGTCCCAGCCTGCAGGAAAAACAAAATGATCTGGACATCAAGGCGAGGGCACCAGGAGATTCTTGCTCACTGAGTATCTCCACAGCACCAGATGCCCTGAAGACCCCAGGAGCTGCAGCAAGAAGCCAGCAATGACCATAAACAATCTGTTGGTGAAGCTGGAGCTGGCCCTGGAGCCAGCACAGACCCAGTGCTCCCCATGCCCACAAAGCCAACACCTCAGAGGGAGAAGCAAGATGAGAAGGGTCCTCCCGACCCCTCGCTGTGGGTGTGTGGGGAGGGGGTGCCCATGAATCCCAAAGTCCCTTTGGGGCCCTGAACAAAAATAATTTGAAAGAGCGGTTCATTAGCAACTGCAGCTGATCACTAATTGCAACCAGGGATTATCACCCCAACACTCCTCATGCAAACAGCATCCTGTAACTCATTACATCGGGCAAAATTATCTCCCCAGCTCCTTGGCAACCTTTCATTGTTTTTATTTACTACAGGGCATTTTAAGACCTGAAAGCATTCCTGGGGAGACTGTAGCACCCTGTGCTCAGCAGTGCCATGTCCTCATCAATGAATTAGGCCTTTTTGCCCTCTGACGTATCGCTTTTTTTTTCCAGGCTAAAGTAATCAGGGAGTAAAAGCCTGGAATCCAACCACAGGGAGCGCAAAAATATTTAAACAAGCTGGTTTAAATCAGGGCTTTGACTGGCTTTTGTAACCTTCTCTTTGGTCAAGGCTGTTGCGTTTTGGAGCAGAAAGCAGAGGATGGGTTTGCTCCCTCTGCTCTCAGGGCAGTGTGGAGGCTGTTGGATATTCCAGAAGGAAGGGAATTTATTTAATCCTCTTTTTTTTTTTAATTCTGGGTTTTTTTAATTATTAACCTGCACAAGGGGATTTTGATCCAACCACAGTCAGCCAGGCTCCCACTGCTCATCTCCCCCCATCCTGCAGCTGCTGTCGCACACAATGGTGCAGAGGAGACCATGGAGCACCAGAGGTGACACTGACCCTCCCAGTGCCTCCTCTTTCTTAATTTTTGGGGTTTTTATTCTACCTTCAGGCACCCAGAGAAGCCACATTGCTCTCCTCCCCCCCCATCCTGCCTCTTTGCATCACCCGGACACATGGCAAAGCCAAGCCGTGCACCCAACAAGGGCTGGAGCAGCCTGGTGTCCCTGCTTTCCACGGTAAAGAATGACTTTGATTAGGAACTATGTCTAATTAACCATGTGGAGCTGATTACTCAGCTGACTGTCAACAGCCTTTTTGCTCCGGTTTCGAGTTTTCCCAGCTTGACCCCGCGCCTGCCCCGTACGCGCTTGTGCAGCCCTTGAAGCTCGGGGAAATAGGAGTCACACCAGGTCCTCCAGGTTGGCCTCAAGCCATGAGATCTTTTGGAGAGAGGTGTGTAAAACCTCTCCTGCAGAGGACTGCCAGCCTCCTGGAGAGGAGATTATTGTCATCCTCATTTGAATTTTAAAAAGCAAACAAGCTCCGTTGTTTCAGACATCGCATTTATACGCGCGGCGGTAAATAATGCAAGGTTTGCTCTTTTTATCAGCTTGCTCGGCAAATCAATTGGAGGACTCGAAAACGTATTGTCATCACAAACGAATGAATTCATTAATGCCCATTGTTTGCCTTCATGTTTTAATCGAATGCAAAGCAAATATACATCCAAGGAGTGTTTGCTGAGACAGTCAGCCCGAGTCAGGCAGGACTGAGATCTCCTGCTGGGTTTAATTTACCTGGAAGGAAGAGGAGACAGACATGAGGAGGTGGCAAGACCTCAGTGAAGATGACTGGCAAGTTTGGGGCTTTCATCTCCTATGCCTATCCCAAGGGAAAGAAATTGGTCTTTCGGATGTGCCATCTGAGACAACAGCTCCTTGGGAGGCACCTCAGGAGCAGAGGGATGTGTCCAGCTGAACTTTCATCTCTTACAAAACCTGGTGGTGGGAGAGATTTCATCCTGTTTAAAGCCTCCGCACAAAGCACTGATGTGCAAACCGTGTTTCTTTAAATACTCAGTGCACCCCTGACAGCCCTCGCTGTATTCCCTTTCCGTGAATCACCGAGGCCCAGCCAGAGCAGCTGCACTGGTGGTTAGATGTGTTCGGCAAATATGTTCTTTGGCACCAAGCTGAGCGGTTTCTTCGCAGCACTTTTGATGTGCAAAAGGGGAAAGATGCAAAGCGTCAGCTCCCTTGCCATCACACAGCTTCGGGAGCCGTACCTTGTGGTCCCATCCAGCCCCGTGATGCTGCTGGCAGTGATGCAGCGGGACATACCAGGATGTTTGTGTGTCCTCCTCCTCGAGGAGCCCCCTGTTCCAGGTTTTGGAGAGCAGGGTCAGATCCAGACATGATGCAGGACTCAGCTTTTGTGCCCATCTCCACGCTCCTCCTGGGACTTTGACAGCGGGAACGAGGGGAATTCATGGCATTTGCCACACATCCAGGTACCTGTGACCACAGCTGGCTGGAAGGCATTGCAGATATTCCTCTTAATAGACCTAAAATCTTAATAGAGTTGCTTCCTCCCCAATTACTCGGCAGCAGAAACGTCCCTTCTGCCGTCCCCATGGTAAGTCATCTTGGCATGGCCCTTTATGGTGTTACATAGGGATTAATCTGGCCCCATATACTGCCTGCCTCAAACTGAGCTGCCGCCAAAACCAAGCTCATTTGCACATATTTATTGTCAGAAAAAAATAGCCGCTCACTGATCCAGAACATTCATCTCTAAATATTTACAAAGCATTATTTATCTGAACGAGAGAGACGTTTTTCCACTCAACAAACCAGGCATATGGTAGCGGCGTGCGATAGGAGATGAATTGTGCCGAGTAATTCTAAACAGATTTAATGCCAGCAATAATTATTTTTAATCAGACAGAAAGTTCCCTGGGTGATAACCGAACATCTAGCATTTTAAAGTAATTGCATCAGCCCGCGTTGTTGGATACTATTTGTTCAAATATGCTTGTTGTGCCTTTTGATACTTCAGAGCAACTTCAACCCCGCTTTCCACCTCCCTTGGGGATTAAAAAAAAAGGAGGGGAAAAAAACACAAACCCCAAGCCCTCTGTCATTTATTTCAAGCATGTCTTTTAATTACAACACTGCATTTAGATAGTGTACAAAATATTCCGGGCTGGATGCCTATTTAACAGACTCCCTGGTTGCTGCTCGAAGCTGCTCGGCAGAACACTGTGAATCATTATAAAATCTCCCACTTCATTACGTACCAAGGAAAATGGAGAACAAAATGTACTGACAGAAGACGTTTAAGGAAGAATGAGACAGGAGGAGGGATTTTGCCAGGCTTTTCATTTTCCAGAGGAGTTTGATAGATGCTACAGATGGAGCCAGCAGGTTCCCAGCCCCAGATCGCCCTCCCCTGCACTGCAGGTCAAGGTGGTTTGTGTAACCCCCCTGTCCCCACACCGACACTCCACAAAGCTCAGAAATACCCTTCCAAGGGCTCCGAGCTCCATGTATTTGTTTTCTTTGTAATGCCAGGAGAGCACACCTGGAGAATGTATAGAAACCTTTGCCGTCTCTTGCAGACAAATCGTAGAATCACAGAATGCTTTGGGTTGAAGGGACCTTCAAAGCTCATCCAGTGCCACCCCTGCCATGAGCAGGGACATCTTCACCAGCTCAGGTTGCTCAGAGTCCCATCCAACCTCAGTTTCAGCTGGGATAGAGTTAATTTTCTTCCTAGTAACTGGTGTAGTGCTGTGTTTTGGATTTAGGGTGAGAACAGTGTTGATAACACACTGATGTTTTAAGCTGTTGCTGAGCAGCACTTACAGCAAGTCAGGGACTTTTCAGCTTCTCATTCTGCTCTGCCAGCAAGGAGGCTGGGGGTGCACAAGAAGCTGGGAGGGGCCACAGGTGGGACAGCTGCCCCCAAATGACCAGAGGGATATTCCATACCATATGACATCATGCTCAGTATATAAACTAGGGGGAAAGTTAACCAGGGGGCTGCTGCTTGGGGATGGGCTGGGCATTGGTCAGTGGGTGGAGAGTGATTGATTGTATAGTGCATCATTTGTTTCGTATATTCTTTTATCATCATCAACATTATTATTATTATTATTATTATAATTTTCTCTCCCTTTTCTCTCCTGTTAATACTGGTTTTATCTCAATCCCCATCCCACCACGGGCAGAGTGAGCGAACAGCTGCGTGGTGTTCAGCAGCCTGCTGGGTTAAACCACAACAAACCTTGAATGTTTCCAGGGATGGGGCATCTACCATCTCTCTGGATGACATGGTTAATTCATTTTAATGACGGTTTTATGCCCTCTGCTTGTCACCTCCTAATTTCAGTTGCGGGAGAAGAAAGGAGGTGTTTGGCAATGGAGCCTGTGTCCCTCTGACCCCATGCCACATCACCTTGGTTTGTCACAGCCACAACCAGGGAGGGAACGGCAGAGCCATGCTCTTGCACAGCGACCAGTGCCTTTCCACCTAGCCTTGGGACCATAACCACATTTGGGACCTCTCTGGAGCCCCAGGCTGGCTGGCACAGCCATAGCCAGGCAATCTGAACTCCCTCACCTCTTGTTTTCAGCTGGGGAGGTGAGGAGCGATGGCAACGCGATGCCAAGGACAGGCTGAGCTGGAAACACAATCTCTCCGCCAGACGGGGGAAAAGGAACAAGATCCAGGGAGCTGAGCAGGGCACACAAATAAGGCTAATGGCATATTAATGAAAAATAAGATCTACCTAGGAATGGTTCGTCCATCTGGCGAATAAGCTCCTGTAACAAGCTTACGTGCTGCCCTTACCTGGGCTCTTAGTTACGTGCGGGAGGATGCAGCAACCCCTGGACCCTCCCCGACGGTGCTGGGTTCAGGGTTGGTCCCCTGTCACCAGGAGAAGAGCAAATCCCCATGATCAGCCCCCAAAAGCAACATCTCAGAAAAGATTAAGTTGTATTTCTGGCAGGGCTCAGCATTTCCAAGTCCCCTACAATTACAGTGACAATTACAGGGCTGCTAATTGCTGTAGTCAGTAGTCAAGAAGGCAGCGTAGGGTCTGCTGCTATTTAAGGGTTTATTCATGTAGTTTCCAGCTCAAGGGGATTTTGATTCCTGCTGAAGGATGTAACCAACACTGGGACCCCAGTGCCTAAACCTGCACAGACACACTGTGAGGGGTAGTCCTGGCCCTGAAAAATCCACAGTCACGATCAAAGGTGCAAGAGAGATGAGGAAAAGCAACGTGGAGAATGCATGGGACAGCTTTCCATTTCTGGTCCACAGGAATATGAGTCCAAAAGGAAAACGCTTTGGGCCTGATCTACTCACAGATGCTCAGGGCATCAGTCTCCTTGTCCCAGAGAAAACTTATCCGGGAGTATCACGAACATCCACATCACCTGGGGACATCTGGCTGGAGATGTGTCTCAAAGCCTAATATCTCTTCCAGGAGAGCAGAAGAGTTCAGGAAATACTTTGCAGCCTCACTTGAGGGATCCAGCACAGATCCCATAAAGACAGGTCCACTTCACTCACCCCAATGCTTTTCTCATGTTAACGTGGTTCTGATAAACCAAAGGAGGTGACCACCAAAGCCGGGAACACAGCTCATGAGAAACAGGCTTTTCATCTTCAGTTGCAGGACTGGTAACAAAAAACACCTTACACAGTGAAAACTATCCCCTGCATGTGAAAATCGCTCTAACCTGCTTCTAAATGTGTTGGACATCTCTGGTTGTCCAACTGCTGGCATTTAAAACAAATAAATGGGTTTTTGCTTACAGCCCCGCAGCCTTTGCACTAGGCTGAGCTGAAACACAGTTGTTCCATCAAGTAGGAAGGTCAAGGGGAATCATCTTTTGCCTCTGAAGTGATATCATCAGGCTGGGAAGGTCTAGGACTTGAGGTTTAATACTCAAGATTATTTTAGGCAGGACAAAGACAGCTGCTTCATCCCAAGGACTTTGCCAAGCGCAGGGAGACGGCTCTTGTTCTCCACCTGGACACTGGGGTGCACCTGGGGAGAACTTTGGGAGGTACTGAGATGAACCTCCCACGCAGCCTTGGGTTTGACCATAAATACACCCAGGAGAGACTCACCTGCCCACGTCAGCCCCAGCAGGACACAAGGCACAGGACCTGCCAAAAGCCTCCACCAACTCTACATTGACCTTGACTTTCGAACAAGCCTCAGCCCCCCAGGGCCTGATGGTGGGTTTGCTGTGTTCCTGAGCAGCTGGGCTAAACCTTGTGATGGTGCACAGATTTACCAGCACGGAGGTGAAATGATCGCTCTTTATTGCCAGCATCAAAGCCATGTTTTTTCCCAACACGCAGCATTATCAGCGATTCATTATCCCTCCTGCCCACCCAGCCTCCTCGTCCTGCCGTAATAAGACGAGTGGCAGAAGTCAAAGGCATCATTCTGGGGAAAGCTCTGAGGAACTGTTCCTCCAACTTGCCCTTTTATAATGAGAGCCATCTAATTTACATACTCATTTAACGCTATGTTCTACATCTTACAGCACATCCCAAGTACCTTCTTCCTTTATCTGAAACCCAACCCCTTTACAAAATTCATGTTACTCTTAAATCATAATTAGGTCACTGTGACCCCACATGAGCTTCAGCAAACCCTTTTGTGCCCAAAGAGCGCAGCCTCCGAAATGCTTTATCCAAACACCCTCATCACATGGTTAAGCATGTTCCAGTCCAATGAATTAACAAATCTGCAAGCTTCATCTGACTAACAAAACCAAAATGCCTAGGGAAAAGAAATAGGGAAATTATTCCTAGATCTGTTCCTGCTGTGGAACAAACACCCTTTCCCCCCGAGGCAGCCTCTCACACTTCCCTCACATGACCCTTTCCAAAATCCCAAATGTGGCTGAGAGCCCGCAAACCTCCCTGCAAGGGCCCATCCCAAACAGCACCAAGAGGACTTTATGATTCAACCATCTGGAGGCTCCCAGCTTGCTGGAAATATTCAGATTAACTGGGGGGGAAAACAAAGCAAAAAACAGTCAGTTTTACCCATTTCTGGACTGTTGTTTTATAAAGCATTAATGCAATATTGTGGTTCCCATGACGGGAGAAGTACAAGGCAGCTCAGGGTGGTTTTGCCGTGGCCACGCTCCCCTCGCATCCTTCTCTCAGGCAGAGCTGAGCATCCCCCACCACCAGCATCCTTCATCCTGGTCCCTCCAAGCTCCCGCTGCCTCCTGTCTCCCCGGGGCACAGCGTCACACAACGCGCAGCACTGCTTGTCCCACTTCTGCAATACCCACACCCCTCCAAACCCTCCAGTCCATGCCTGCCTCACCGGTTGAAGCTGTGCTGGTTTTATCACCCTCTGCATGCTCCTAAAACACAGCCCTGGGACCCCCCCGTGTTGCCAGGGCACGGCTCAGCTCCCCAGCCCAGCTCAGGTACGGCACACAGCCGACCCCTGCACGGGCTCATTAACTCTGCCGAGCACTCGGGGACTAATAATGGCATTTCTGCTGTTGCTTCTGTTCATCAGCACAGCACCCAGGCGAGCTCATTTGCAAGTGGCTTTGCGTTGCTGCCCCTCTTTGTACTCATAGCAGGGATTTTGCTGAAAGCCCCAGTGATAATCCTGACATAAAAAAATCACAGCATCACAGAATCCCAGAATGTCAGGGGTTGGAAGGGACCTGGAAAGCTCATCCAGTGCAATCCCCCCATGGAGCAGGAACACCCAGATGAGGTTCCACAGGAAGGTGTCCAGGTGTGGTCTCCCCAGGGCAGAGCAGAGGGGCAGGAGAACCCCTCTGACCTACTGACCACCCCACTTCTAATCCACCCCAGGTACCATTGGCCTTCCTGGCCACAAGGGCCCAGTGCTGGCTCATGGTCACCCTGCTGTCCCCAGGACCCCCAGGTCCCTTTCCCCTACACTGCTCTCTAATGACATCCATCCAGCCTGGTGCAAGAAGGCATTTTCAGATATTCCAAATGTGGGTTTTTTTGCAAATAGCATGCCATAAGCATGGAAAATAAAAATAAAAATCAGGTGGTGCTATTAATAGTCATTATTAATATCACCATGAGCTCAGGGTCACCGGGACACTGTGGATGCTCACGGTAATACACACCAAAAGGGATTTCCCAGCTCAGCCTCCAGTTTGCTGCCAGTAGAAACAGCCCTGTCAGATCTTTCATCAATTTAACAAGCTCTGCCTCAAAATTAGTTCTGAGGTCTTTCACCCCCAGCAATCTTATTAGCCCCGGTTGTCCCAGAATCCTGTAACCGTGCGCTGATCTCCTCCAGATTTATTCCTGCCCAGTTCAGAGTGATTTGTTTTTCTGCTGACATTGCCCTTCGAGTTAAATCAGTTTGCTTCCCTCCCTGGTGTTTACATTCCCCTGTATTTATAGACAGGAATCACGTCCTCTCCCAACCTCCGTGGCCAAACACAGAGGACATTTTTCATCTCCTTGCCCAAAATAGGTCCCTTTCCCCCTGCCTTCCCCAGCGACGCTTTGCTGCACCTGCTGCGATTTAAACTCAGTCTTTTTGGAGCACAGACCAGAACTTCATGGCACATTCCCAAAGAGGTTTCCCTGACGTTTTGCAGGGCACTCAAATATTTCCTCATCTCTATTTTGCGTATTACACTTTAGAATCACATTTTGCTTTTCCCCAGCAGCATCACATACAAGTTGCACATGGTGAATGAACTGGAGTCTTTCTCCTCCTTCTAATTGGCACTCACGAGCCCCAAGTTTAGCAGAAAATCTGCTTCGTTCCTCAAACACTTGAGCTCACCCTTTGCAATATGGCATTTTCCCCTAATTTATATCGCCTATAACCCATCCCCTTGCTTTCCCAGCCCTTCCCCAACCCACAATACAAACAGTGACCCTTAAACCCACGCCATAACCTCCTCTCAGCACACAGCCGCAGACACATCTGCTGTATTTTCCTTGCCTAGAAAGTCTGCTCCCATTCAAAGGAAGAAATCAGGTGATGGGGGTTTGGCCTGTTGTCACCTATGGCAAAACCCATGCCACTCTGCATCCATTTTCTAGTACCTGCTGACAGCCAGCAAGAAGAAACACGAGGAAGAGCATCATGATACAGGGATGTCAGGCCAGGGGTTTAATTTTCATATCGCTCATTAACTCGCCCAGAAGCAAGCTTGCTGCCCACACTTCATAACTTCAGTTATTTCCTCCTTCCCCTTTCATCCCACGGCCTCCCAGCCTTGAGAGCTCGGGAAAATAAAATCATCTAGCTCTTTCTTTCCCCCTTTTCATGTATTTTCTGTTCTCCAGTCAGATGATACCACCTCTGACTTCTCTGTCCACAAAGGGCTACCTTAAGTATTCGATGTAAACGCTGCAGGGAGAAATACTTACTCCATTCCGGGTTATTATCTCACCAGAATACCATATATTATCTAGCAATCTCCAGCTGAGCAGGGGGTCCACTGTATCATTGCATTATCTTGTTTGGAGCAGACAGATTGCTCACTATGTGGTTCTGCCCACAAAGAAGGATACATCAAAAAAAAATATAGAAAGCATCCACTTAGGCTGCTGATAATATCCTGGTGGAAAAAATAATAATGAAGCAATTGCTAATGGCCTGGGATTCATCACGAACACACAGAGTGTCCCAAAGCCTGGTTTGAAACTGCGGCACTTGGTGCCTGTAATACTCTGCGTGACTCTGCACACACACACGTCAGTGAGGGATGCTGAGGTCCATGGTAAAAGGCAGAGTTTAAGCCAAGAAGGCCAATGGTACCTGGGGTGGGTTAGAAGGGAGTGGTCAGTAGGTCAGAGAGGTTCTCCTGCCCCTCTGCTCTGCCCTGGGGAGACCACACCTGGAATCTTGTGTCCAGTTGTGGCCCTTCAGTTCCAGAAGGACAGGGAACTGCTGGAGAGAGTCCAGCGCAGCCACCAAGATGCTGAAGGGAGTGGAGCATCTCCCGTGTGAGGAAAGGCTGAGGGAGCTGGGGCTCTGGAGCTGGAAAAGAGGAGACTGAGGGGGGACTCATTCCTGGGGATCCATATGGAAAGGGGGAGTGTCAGGAGGATGGAGCCAGGCTCTTCTCGATGACAACCAATGATAGGACAAGGGGTAATGGGTTCAAACTGGAACACAGGAGGTTCCACTTTAATATGAGAAGAAACTTGTTGGGGGTGAGGGTGTCAGAGCCTGGCCCAGGCTGCCCAGGGAGGTTGTGGAGTCTCCTTCTGTGCAGCCATTCAAACCCGCCTGGACACCTTCCTGTGGAACCTCAGCTGGGTGTTCCTGCTCCATGGGGGGATTGCACTGGATGAGCTTTCCAGGGCCCTTCCAACCCCTGACATTCTGGGATTCTGTGATCAGAGTTGTTCAAATGCATCAGCGGATGGTGCCTCTCATCGTATTTCCTCCCAGAGATCAGAAAGTTTGCACAGTTTAAAAATATAAAATGCATACATTATAATACATACAATCCTTTAAAATACATTTCAGTAGACACCCAGCACCATAGTATTTTGCTGCAACAAGTTTGCCACCACCAAGCGTGTCTCATTGCTTTCAGCATGTTTAGGGCTGGCAAGTCCCAGGAGTTTCAGGCTGGTGGGTAATGGAGACACAAGGCTGAGAAACAAAAAAACAAGCTGCCTCCATGGTCTCTGCCATCACAGGTGGGGAAAAGCCCTGCTGGGTGGAGCAACATGGAGCCACTCGAGGCCAAAATCACAGCTCACATCTGCAGAGGCACCAGGCAATGGGGCGTTGCTCCCTGGGTTTTGTGTTTCTCAAGGGAAGGGACCTCACGAGCATCTCTGTTTTCCAGCAGAACACACCTCGGGGACTTCACAGGCATTTCGTAACTACACCAGTGCAAGTCATTTATGGACTTAAAGAGATAAGAAATTTTTCATGCCCACAGTAATAAATTCCTCCACTCAATTAGCCTTGCAGATCTAAGAAAAGATAGCTCTTATTTCTAGAGAAACAAAACCAAGTATCAGCATCTCTGCAGCAAGGATGCACTCGGTGAGGCTCCACACAAGATGCGTTTGCAGCAGTGTGATGGGCACCAGCACTTCGTCCTACGAGGGGCAACAGGATCCAGGTTGTCAAGGAGGGCAATGAAGCGAGAGCAGGGGCAGGTGAAGACAAGATCCTGCCCAAAGGCCAGGAAGGCGTTGAAGTTATCCACCGAGGCAGGAGGATGTATTGCGGACACAGTGCCTGTCCCCAGCCGACCACTCCTGGGATTCGCCCATCACTTGCCTTTGCTGGAGGGAACAGCTTGGAAAAATCCATGTCCCATGTCCTCTGGGACAATGGTTGGGGACAGAGTGGGTGCTGTGGCTCTGCCTCCAGTGAGCTTAGTGCCAGGAGAAGAAGCAAAGCGATTTAACCTGCTGAGTATGAGCTGCTGGGCAACAGGGAGAATTTCAAATGCAAAATAAATGCTGCAAAATGTTTCTAGCCAACGCCTCGCTCCCCTCCGTGAGCTGGCTGGACTTTCCAAGGCTGTGTCCGTGTTGCTAGACAAGAGGCTGGGACACAGCAGTGTCCCCAGGAGCGAGCGGCTTGGAGCTTGATGTCCCCACCATGTCCCCAGTGCCTTTTGGCAGGGTGTCGTGGGTCACGTTGCAACCTCAGCCGCCAGTCACAAATGCAGTATTTTCTGCCAGTTGCAATGGTGATAAATAACAACCCAATTAAAAAATAAATAAATGAAATAAAGAAACCCCAGGCACGCAGAGCCCATCCTGCAGCCCGGAGTAAAGCAGCCACTGCAGTCCCCTTTGCCTGGCAGAGAAACAGGGCAAAGAGACAGAGGACAGAAAATATTACAAGGGGTTCTGGCTGCTCACAGATTTTCATATGCCTTCCCCAGAAACATGTGGTGATGGGCCAGTATCGGTGCAAGATGCTGAAGGAGACGGGCGAGGGCTTAATCTGGCACATTCCCGCGCAGGGCTGATCCGATCCCCATGGACATGTGCGCTCTTATTTGATTAATCAGAGATGATTCCTTGCTGCTTTCCCTCTCTCCCCATCTTCAACAGCAGCTCTCTGAGAGGACAAAACCCAACGCGTGGCACAGCAGCCAAGCCGGGTGTTCCTGCAGGAGCGGAGCATCTGTCCTCACTCCTTTAATCTCCTGCATTAGCTGCACAGAGGTCAGGGATTAGAAAAGGTCTTGCTCTGCAGGCGCCATGCAGCCTGGAGGTTTCTATCCCTATTGCACAGCCCGGCTTTGTGTGGTCCTAATACCCTGCAACAGCTTAAAGTAGTATTTCCCCTGGACCAAGCATATTTTAGGGCATCTGCTCTGCAGCTTCTACTTGGCCACGGCAACGCAGAGAGGTGGTGGCAACCCCAAATGACAACTCACAGGAAATTCTGGTTTTCCTGTATTCACCAGCGACTTTATCCTTTGCATCCTTTGGTCCTGGATTGGGAAGGGAAGGCAGAGATCCTGAGTGCTACTGGGCTGGAAAAAGTCCCCGTTGGTCTAAGGGATGGAAACCAGCAACCCTTGCGTGCTCCATCCCTCCTGCAAGGCTTCACCCTGGCAGCTGATAGAGAGGGGTTAATTAAGCTTAACCTTGAAAGCAGGAAGATTAATATCCCCACCAACTCTCTCGTTATCAATGACCATTGCAATTCCAGGTTCTCTCATTTTCCATGATAGATCCACGAAGCTTCGAACAGGTTAAACCTTGGCCTTGGAAAATCCTGATGTTGACTGGTTCCTGCAGCAGATCCTTTTGTCAGATCTGACACATCCTCAGCCCCTCAATCCTACCCAAAAAGCAGGCATTGTCCTGCCCATACCCCTCTCCCAGATAACCACCATCATCCCTGTGCCCCTAAAGCCAGCTGAATGGGGCATCCCCATCCGCCTGTACTTCAAAATCCAGCCTCCAATTAAATAATCCTGCATTTGGTAGGGAAATAATTGATGCTACTTTGTTTGCGAGTTATTGCTTTTGGTAATGAAATCCTCTGTTCCAACCCAATTAGCATGATATTCTGAAAAGGCAAAGGATGGTGCTATTATAGCACAGGGAAAAAAGTAGATAGTGTATTTGGATTGGAGGAAAAAAAGAAAAAGAAAGGTCACCCAGACATCATAACTTTACAGCAGGCCTTGCCCCAGCCGTGTAGTTCTGGACCAGTCAGACAGTGTTTGAGCAGAGGAAGGAGTTGCCAAGGACCTGAGGATGCTGCAAAAAGGCACCGCACCCCGAGACAGGGTTGCATCCCCGTCTAACCCCTCTGGGATGTGCCCCGGGAACCCAGCCACCACAAAACATGGAATCACAGAGTGGTTGGGGTTGAAGGGACCTCTGGAGATCCCCCAGTCCAACCCCCCTGCTCACGCAGGGTCCCAGAGCAGATCACACAGGTGGGTCCAGGCGGGTTTGAATGTCTCAGAGAAGGAGACTCCACACCCGCTCTGGGCAGCCTGGGCCAGGCTCTGGCACCTCCCAGCAAAGAAGTTTCTGCTCATGTTCACATGGAGCCTCCTGTGTTTCAGTCTGTGCCCGTTGCCCCTCACCCTGGCGCTGGGCACCACTGAACAGTCTGGTCCATCCTCTGACACCCACCCTGAGATATTGATCCCATTGATCAGATCCCTCTCAGCTTCTCTTCTCCAGCTGAACAGCCCCAGCTCTCCCAGTGTCTCCTCATCAGAAAGATGCTCCAGACCCCCCAGCATCTTGTAGCTTTAATGCCTCCCCCAGGTTATGAGCATCCTGTACCAAGCTGCATCCCCAGGCAGGGAGGGTTGGATGCTCATCTCCCCGGGTTATTGGAAATGGAAAGATAAAAACCGCAGGGCCTGAGCCTTTAAACACCGTGTGCGAGCGGTTTCACATCGGTAACTATCACTCGAGGGCTGCTAACGGCGGCTTCAGCTTTGCAAAGCTTCACGCTTACATGGAGTTTATCAGGCTGTAATCCGGGCTGCGTTGCATAATGGGTTGCGTTACATGTAATCCATACGCTAATACGTTCTGAGTGGGAGCCAGCGTGGATATTAGGCTGTTTACCTCGGAAAAACAACACACCCTTCTGCAGGTTCTCCCCTAAAGAAAAGCTTAGAGAGCTGCCTTTGTAAAATAAACCACGGCTGGGCAATTCTAGGCAATAATTACTAGTGCATGTAACAATTACTGTGTGTAAATGCATTTAGAATACTAATATATATCTATATAGCACATAGTATATAGCAAACAGACCAGATAGAAAATATATAGTATATAGGCAATATATAGCACATTTCTGTGGCTGTGTAGAAGGACTCGAGCAGTGAAAGAGTATTGAGGTAGGAGGGTGAGGGCAGATGTGATCCCAGAGCAAATCCTGACCATGGGGTAAGGAGTTCGGAGCAGAGAGCCCAGGAAAAAATGCAAAAGCAGCAAATACAGTTAAAAACCACCCGTGGCAAAATAAAGCTGATGGGATTTATGAAGAGTATTTTAAGTTCTAGGCTCTGCAGAACGCATGGGGTTTGTGCTTTATGAGATTTGCAGCCAGAAGAGGAAGAAAGTCACGGGAATTGGGAAGGAGGGGAGGACACAGCAACTTCCCAGCCCCTCTCACCTCCCATCCAGGGTGCAAACACCATCCAAATGCCAAACAAATAGGCAAACACCAGCATTTTCCTGCAGACTACAGGGTAATGAAGAGCAGGAGATGTAACCTGTGTTGAAAGAGATGTTACAGCTGTGACAGCTTCGTCTCTGTGCCTCGGGGGGACAAAGAGCTTATCCCAACCCACCTTCTCCACAAGCAACCTTGGCATCCAGCCCAAGCTTCCCCAGGTTGAACGCAGTTGTGTTTCTTCACTGTAAATGTATTTGCAGCCAAAAAAAACCCCAAACAAATGGTTTTCTAATACCAGAAGCTAATTAGCATTTTACAACCTAAATTATCTCTTCCTCCTCCCCCCGTTTTCCCATAGTCTTGTTTTATCTTGCTAAGATCAACTGTTTGGGTGGGGTTTTTTGCTGTTGCAGGACCAAGTCAAACTTTTAGACCAAAGAAAAAATTCTCAGCTAAGAGTTCATTTGAAAATAACCTTCTCCGTGATTTTTACAGAGTCAACGCATTTCACATTAAATTTCACATATCATTAAAATTGAAGAATTTTTGACCATTCTACTGCCAGTTTCTGTTGAGGGTACCAATGTTTTACTTATATATATGTATACTCCCATATGGCAGCTATTACCATCTGGGAACAGCCTTTTACTACAGTAGGTTCATGATGCAGAGAAATAAGCACAGTTGTCAACCTCTCTAATAAATATGAGAGTTGCTGTACAGATCTGAGAGTAAAACACTGCCCCAGATTCCCTACTAAGCTCAACACTGTTAGGTTTCCCCTGTGTTTATATTTCTGTTCCCTTTTCATAGCCATAATGAATAAAATGTAAGGTTGAAGAAGAGGAACAATGATGCTTAATCTATGGAGAAAAGCAATTTTTCTTTGCAAGGAAACCCACTTGGTGAGTCGTTCAGAGACGGTCACAACCACAGAGATGCTGGTACCAGAGCTCAGCCCACGTGGGGCTGTACAACATCATCTCCACAGCAGGAGAAGGATTTTGGGTCCAGAAGAGCATTTCCAGGCTGCTTCTGAGTAGCTCTGAGTGTGAACTGAGTAACTTCTGAGCTCCTAATTTCACACCTGGGCACACTCCCAGTTTGGTTTTAAGTGCAAATGAGCCCTAAAGCTTTAGGTCTGATCTTCCCATCACCAACACCTTTCATATCTAGCAACCAACCATGAGACCAGCATCATGCAAAAGGATACAGTCTACTTACTAGCAGTCTTTTTCTTTTCCTTTTTCTTTTTTCTTTTCCTTCTCTTTCTATTTTTATTTCCTTTTTTATTTTTCTTTCCTTTTTTCTTTTTTTTCCTTTTCTTTTCCTTTTCCACTTCTACTTCCTTTTCCTTTTTCTCTTTCTTTTTCTCCTTCTTTTTTCTTCCTTTTCCTTTCTTTTCTTTTGTTTCTTTTCTTTTCTCTTTTCTTTTCTTTCCTTTTCTTTTCTTTTCTTTTCTTTTCTTTTCTTTCCTTTTCTTTTCTTTTCTCTTTTCTTTTCTTTTCTTTTCTTTTCTTTTCTTTTCTTTTCTTTTCTTTTCCTTTTTCATTTTTCTTTTCTTTTCTTTTCTTTTCCTTTTTCATTTTTCTTTTCCTTTTCTTTTCATTTCCCTTTTTCATTTTTCTTTTTCTTTCTTCTTTTCTTTTCCTTTTCCTTTTTCATTTTTCATTTTCCTTTTTTCCTTTTTTCTTTTCTTTTTTCTTTTTCTTTTTCTTTCCTTTTCCTTTCTCCTTTTCCTTTTTCCTTTTCCCTCCCTTTCCATTTTCTTCTTTTCTTCACCCTAACAGAAGGCCAGCACCTCCTTCCCCTTTGGCACAGCACTGTGACATTCTGGTGAGAAAAGCCCTTTGCCGGCTGCTGCTGTGTCCGTTAGTGCCAGGTCCCAGGCTGGAAAATTCACCTTAAACATATATTTAAGGCAAACCTGCTCAGCAAAGCACTTGGGCACTGAAATCACCAGGACTTCGGTACATGCTCACGTCTTTGCTGTAGAGCCTGGGCTAGCACGGTCACAGAGTCCCTGGAAAGGGGGTTATTTTCCTTCCCTTGCAACCCAAAGCCTGAATGTTTCTTAGCCCTGGGATGTGATGGCAGCTGTGTTTGAAAGGAACATCTTTAACTCAAGACGGTTTGCAATCTGGGGCAAAACCAGCAGGAATGCCACCTGCCTTTGTCTCCCAGACATCCCTACACATTTTGCCCGATTTCAGGCTGTTCAGAAATGTCAATATCACAGAAAATCATAATAAGCATAACCTCCCTCTCACGCTGCACTTTGCAATGCTGTGACTCTATGCTTGGTGGCTATCATATATTTAAAAGGCTTCCAGTGAGCAGCTGTGCATCTTCTGGTTTGCTGCACAGAAGTGCTATTCTTTCAGCAGTGTTTGCCCTTTGTGTTCCCAGAGCCACCAAATCCTCCCTCCCGCTTCCCACAGCACTGTGCAAACAGGACGGTGATGGCCAACACCGCGTCGTCAGGACACATAGCACCACTGACACCTCTTAAAGCTGATGGAAAAGTGCTTTGCAGGCAGTCTCCTCTTCTGGAAAGGGTCAAGGGTCTGCCATGAACCCAAATGGAAATGGAGAATATCTGCTTTCAAACAGTCAACATCATCCTGTAGTGACCCACAGTCACAGCCGTGTCTGCCCTTCCAGACAGCAAACCTTGCCAGAAATAACATTATAAATTCAATTTAATAATTTAATCTTCTCTATCTTTTTTCTTCAAATTAAGAAGGGTTTTCTTAACGTCCTCGATGATTATGTTGCATCGCAGCCAAGACATCGTCCCATTGCCTCATGCACCCTCCTGCCCCTGACTTCAAACATGGTATAGAATCAGAGAACTACAGACTGGTTGGGTTGAAGGGACCTCTGGAGATCACCCAGTCCAACTCACCTGTTAATGTAGGGTCACCAGAGCAGAATGCATCCATGCATGACTAAATGGGATGTGACATAACACCAACCTGAAGCATACAGCCAGAGGCATTAGCTGTTTTATTTATTAATTTTAAAGCCCCTTTTTACTGGTCCATTAATCACACACACATAAAACAAGCATATTTCTTGTGACTGGTTAGCAGCACGGGCAGCAAATTGTCTGTCCTTGGCTGCCAACAGCAGCTCGCTCTTCCAAAATTTATGTCAAACTGGCAAAAACTTCCTGTGATTATTTCATTTGTTGAGTTTCTGTGGCTGAAAACAGAAGAAATTCTGTGGAATGTAAACCTCTGGGGCATGACTTAACTACGAGAACTAAAATTATGGGCTGCTGTTGGATTTCAGCTTGGCTTCCCTCCTGGTTAACCCTGGAGACCCTTGCCAGAGGCCCCAGGAGAAACCTTAACACCAGGGAGGTGGGTGGTCAGCAACTCCTCTTCGACCTCAGTAGGGCTGGGATATTATCCCATGCCCCTTACAGATAGAATCATAAAAATCATTTTGGTTGGAAAAGACCCTCAAGATCATCGAGTCCAACCATAACCCAACCCTGGCACTGCCCCATGTCCCCTAGAACCTCATCTCCATGTGTGTTCAACCCCTCCAGGGATGGTGACTCCACCACTGCCCTGGGCAGCCTGTTCCAATGCCCAACAAAATATTCCAACCTCTTCCTAAATCCTAGACTGGCTTGATTTGGGATTCTCATGATAGCCCAAAAGCTGACATCCTGCATTAACTACTATGGAAATATGTTGGGAGCTTCTCCAAGGATGAGACATCCCGTTTGGCATAAACTTTCAAATGGCTCTGGTACCCACAGAAACACAATTTCGCAGGAAGGCTCAGCAGCAGCGATGCTGAACTCAACCCTGGTTGTTTGGAGGTGGCTGGAAAACATCTCACCTCCACTAAAGCTCAGAAAGGCCACGGGAGGCAGAAGTCAGGCTGCTGGGGCAGCGTTCGGAGCTGGTTCACCAGGCAGAGGAGAGGAAAAGCCGAGCACTCGCTGGGGTGTGCGGCCAGCTTGCCAACTGAGCTCATCTGCGGCAGCAAACAGACAGAGATTTGCAGTAATTGAATGGAATAATATACTGTACAGCGATTTTAAATATTTTTCATTCAGAGATAAATTAGGCTTTAATTAAATCGTGTCATTTAATGTACTGCCCAATAGATATGGTAATTGCTTCTTTTAAGAGGCAGTACGGTAATATCTACTCATTTGCAAAGGGATAATGATGCTAATTTAACCTAGTGGAGGTATAAACAGCCTTGCTGTGTATCACACCTCAGTATGACGAACCCAAAAGTTCACTTTGATCACAGCAGCTACATTTTGTGTATCATCTGATCTCCCTCCTGCTCCAAACCAAACCAGCCAGGAATTAGCACTGGTTTCAAGGGGAGACACCTGGGTCTTGCTCCTTTCCTGCCCCAAAGGCTGAGAACACCTTCTTACAAGGTTTCGTCTTTGAGGATGCAAAGAAAAAGGTGACCCTGGGCTGTTTTCTCTGTATCTGTGCAAGGCCACCAGTTTAACTGGAAGTTTAATACCAGAGTTTGCGAAAAGCCTGAAATAAATCAATTTGGGTTTGTGGCTTATGTTTGGTATAGGGCTTATCCTGAATTACTCACAGGTATCTCCCACCCTGGAAAATCCCAATGCCTGAGTAGAACAAGCATTTTCTCAAGATGTTACGGTCTACTTGTAAATGTCTCACACCAATCAGCTCCTGGAGCCCCACGTGTTGGATATCACATCTCCCTTCATCTCCATCCCTCGCCCTGCGCCCTGCTGAGTTAATTCTCCTCACTCTGTGCTGCCCTCTCCTTTCATCCCTGCTTTAATGAGCTAAGTCAGAGTTAATGATGTTCCTCTTTAAAGCAAGAGTTGTAGGAACCGGGTTAATATTTGGGGCTGTTCTCTCAGGGTTCCTGCAAACTCAGCCTAAGCCAACAGAGTAAATTTGCCAGGAGCGCCGCATTGGCGAAGCAGGGAGTTCATGATATATCTATACTAGCAAAAGGAGCTCTAGAAACATTTGGATTTTACAGACATCATCACTCCAAACAACTTGAAGTTTACCCACTGTCAATTTTTCTTTCACAGACTGAAAGTTTATTTTGCAAATAGAGCAGCTAGAGACTTGTAAATATATAAGTATATATACATATACATATATATATATATATATACACCAGGTTGGATACCTGGGGAGATTTTTGCAGCTAGCCACACTGAATGCCTCAACACAAGAATCGGGATGGCAGGGTCGAATCTTGAACAAGGTGAACCCCAAAATAAGCTCCGTGGCGCTTGCTGTGGCGGCTGAGGATGAGGGATGGAGAACAGTCCCCACTAGTTCATTTTAACAAAGAGCACATTTTTCTGGCTCTATCACGGGCTTGCATATTTTAACTCCTATCTTCTGTTCAGCAGCTAAAAAGAGACTTTTGTTCCAGTTTTGGCTGCTGCAGCTCGTTTCCCATTGCGGGGCTGTCACACAGGGACTATTCTTACAACCACCCTCCTCCCCATGATGGGGGAAAGACGGGGGTTCATGAGACGCCCCAAAGCTTCTCCCCGAAACAGGTGGGGGGGTTTCTGCAAACATCGACTTTTACAAGCCCATTACTGTTATGTCTGCAGTGAGGAAGGAATATGAATCAGTACCGAGGCTAAATTAGCTTTCTGCCCACAGTTCTTCCAAGGAATTCTTACAGAGATATATTTGTATTAAGTAAAAGAGATTAGAGAAAACCGTATAACTGTAATCCATCATCCACAATTAGATATAAATGAGGATAGGAGCAAGAGAAACTTTCTCTCTTGGAGTCTTTTTTCAGGAATATGCTTTTACACACAAACACACACATATCTGTAAAAGTGTGTATATATATATACACACACACAGAAACATATACACACGTATATTCCTAAATTTAAGAATTTTTGTTAAAGGCAAATCCATATTTCTGTATATACATTTATATATGCAGAATGTATCAATACATATTACATATACACATATACAAACAGAGATAGAGATAGAGATAGAGATAGAGATAGAGATAGAGATAGAGATAGAGATAGAGATAGAGATAGAGATAGAGATAGAGATAGAGATAGATAGAGAGACAGAGACAGAGACAGAGATAGAGATAGATAGAGATATAGAGACAGAGATAGAGATGAGACAGAGATAGAGATGTATGCACATCTACACAAGCAGCCTAAAGAAAAAGAGAATCTGCCCATATTGCCCAAGACGAAACACATTGTGACCCAGAGCCAATTTTATCCCAACATTTCACCTCTTTGGTTTTTGTTGTTATTTTTTTCACCCTTAAAGAGTCAGCTCCAGGAGCCAAGTGAATCCTAACAACAACTTTCTTCCAAAAGACAACCAGAAAAAGCTATTCAACCAAAAATTCTATTCTCATGATCAACATTTCACCATCAACACCTCTTCATCAACATCTAGCTGCCACATCGGGCTCCCAGTGGGGCTCAGGACTCACAACCCTCAGAGCCCCCCACTATTGACTCAGGAAACTGCTTCATAAGCAAAAAAAGACCCTTCAATTTAACCAAGATATAAATCATTGCAAAACTCAAATTTCCAGGCCAACGCAAGCCTCAGCACCCCTCTTGCTGCCTCTCTCACCTGTGCTGCAGAAAGCACTTGCAGGAGCACTAAACTTACCAAAACCATCTAAAAAACACCTTATTTATTTGGAAAGTGTGGGAGGTGAAAGGTTTCTTTAAGTAGATTTAAAGCGAAAACCATTAGCACTGCATTGTTCATTCAGCTCCTTTATCCATGACATGAGAACAAAATGATCTGATGTAAGCAAAACTTCTGGTTTCATAGCAACAACGAATATATATTTTTGTGGGGAAATATAGTGCAAATCAGTCCTTAGGTGCATAACTTGTGATTACTTTGTTTCCTGGACTAAAGTCTGTTGAAATACTATTAAAATATAGTTTAACTAAATGGCTTCCTGAAAAAATAGTAATAAATCTGCTTTCTAGTTTAAAAGTGCAGTTAGGTTGTGAAAAAATAATAATGAGGTTGTGAAAAATTATAATGCTGTTTAGCTCTTATCATGAGAGCTTGCAACAATTTTTGAAGAAAATAGGGTGGATTACGCTTCTTTCAGCACTGGGAATTGAGAGCCAGGTCCAAGGAAATCATCCTGATGTTGGTCTGAGTGTCAGAGGACACGGCAGAAATGCAGCCCAGGTTTCCTCAGCTCAGTGTCATCTTCTGGCATCTTCCAAAATGAGACACATCAGGTAAGGAAACAGTGGGAAAACCTTCTAGAAGTGCTTAAACAGCTGAGGAAGGGGTGAACTTTTTCGAAAGTAATTTGGGTATCTCAGTAATTTGGATATTGCTGAAGTTGGGTCCTTCCCTGAGGTCTATAAACCTACACATTTCACCACTGGTCTTCACAGAATCACAGAATGTTAGGGATTGGAAGGGACCTCAAAAGATCATCCAGTCCAATCCCCCTTACGTACCTTTGCTGAGACATGGGGGCTGAGAAGTGCATCTCTTGTGCTTATATTACTATAATCTCACAATGCATAGCCTGTGACACAATCCCCTACTCCACAGACACCCTGACCATCCCGTCCTGCCATTGCCACCACTACCTAATGGCCGCTGTCCTTTGGAAAGCAAAAATAATAGTCGTTGCCCTTTGGAAGGCAAAAAGTTCATGCATGATCTGAAGCATCTGATCTATTTAAGACTAGACATGTCCACTGCATTTTCTAGCTCCAGGTTATTATGCAAAAGATGAATGGTAGAAGGTTCTTCTGCCCTTCAAATCTGGGGTGAAAATGGCCATGGGTTCCATGATGTGCCTCAGCTTGGTGCTCCGGGCAGGCAGCCGATCTGAGGGACAGATGCCAGTTTTAGAGGAAGAAACACAGTTTATTATGCAGAGGTTTTTAGCCTCAATCTTCAGGCACATACCATCATCCAACTTCAGATACATGGTCTTCAGTCCAGCCAAGGAGATGCTGGTTAAATTTTAGGTGATACTGGGAGAAGCAGAAATTGGACTCTGGTTTCTGGACAGTTCATTTATAGGCTAATTCAACAACCCAAACATCCCAATTAAAGCAAAATTTAACCAGTTGCCTTCAATCCTTTCCACTTTCTACAGGCTGCGACTTCTGGAGTCTTCCTTTCCCATGGGGAAAATGGGGACAAAAGGGACTTGATGTCCTGATGCAGCTGCGTGGGTTGGGGACACTTGGGTCACAGCAGTTCCTCACTGCTCCCAACAAAGTGCTCGAGTGCTTCACTACGCTTCTCCATAAGAAAAAATGCTCCTGATATTTAATCTGAATTCCCATGCGACCATTTAAAGCTTTTATTTCTTTTCCTGTCCCTGATGAACAATAACAGAGAAACACTATCACAGAATATAAAATATTAAACACCTGTTGTAAATATTAAATTAGATACAAATACAACCTGGCAAAGATAATACTCAATACATTGCTTACATTGGTACTGATTAATATTGGAGATTAAAATTAATACTCACATAATATAAACATCAACATGCTTTTAGCATACAATTAAGCTGAACAATCTCATCAGCACAAAATGTTCTCATCCTTGAAAACAAGACACGCTAAAACCAAAGCAGGTCTGAAAACATCACTGAAATCAAATCCCAAATGCAAAACATCTGGATCATGAAAGATGGTTTGTTTTTTCCACTTTGGAAAAGCTTTTTCCCAAGCTGGAAGGTGGTTGTTCAAAGCAAGGGCAGCTGCATGCTGCCGTGGTTGCAGACAGACAGACATCCCACCACACTGGGCAGATGCAAACAAACTGGGCAGAGTCTGAAGGGGTGAAAAAAAGACAATAAGAGGTTGGAAAACCTAATTAAATTGGGAAAAAAGACTGAGGTAAAACCTCCAAACAGTCCTCAGAGGTGTGACAGCCCTTTGGAGAACTTCTCCATGTCCACTGGAGGTGGGACAAGAAGTGATGAATTAAAGTGCGGCCCATTTGGGTGAGACTTGAGGAAATCTTTCTAATGACAAGGTTAATTAAGCAGAGGTATAGATTAGCTGGGGAAGCAAATGAGTCTACATCACTGGAAATCTTTAAGAACAAGTTAGACAAGCATGTAGGAATGATGCAGAACAGAGTGTCACCTTGGAACAGGCGTTGTGTTAAATAGGCATCTATTTTCTCTGATTCCTCCTATCCTCTGCTTTTTATCTACCCAGGAGTCAGTCCAGCTGGATTTTAGCCACATGGGAGCTAAAAGGTGCATTAGCTCCTCAGCAATCTCTCAGATGCCAACCAGCATGAGTGGAGACCAAACCCAGGAGATCCCTGCAGGGAAACCTCTTCCCGCTATCCTTGTCCAGGATGTCCCACCGCTCAGATGGAGCACCACTCAGTGCTCCATCTAAAATATCCGTGACTGATGGCTCTGCAAGAAATAAGGCAAGATGTAAAGCAGAGAAGGCAAAATGTGGGTATGTAATTAGGTGACGGCGCATGTCCTGGCAGATGATTGCAGTGATAAAGCATGCCATATGCTCCGGCTCCTATGTAAGTCTTCCTCGGTTGACATCGTTATGGAGCATTTAAAAACATACGCCAGTCCCTTATGTCTTCTCCGTGCTTTGTAAATGTTGCCAAGTGCCAAATACCTAAACACAATTAACCTCTGACATTGCATTGAAAGGCTCTGCCACATCCACAAAGCACAGGAAACTTCTCCCACATTTCCAGAATGATCCCAAGATGATCAGAGGCTGGAACACCTCTCCTATGAGAAAAGACTGAGAGAGTTGGGGTGTTCAGCCTGGAGAAGAAAAGGCTCCAGGGAGACCTTATTGTGGCCTTTCTGTACTTAAAAGGGGCTGATAAGAAAGATGGGGACAGACTTTTTAGCAGGGCCTGTTGCAACAGGACAAGGAGTGATGGTTTTAAACTAAAAGAGGGAGATTCAGGTTGGACATGAGGAAGAAATTGTTGGCCCTGAGGGTGGTGAGAGCCTGGCCCAGGTTGGCCAGAGAGGTGGTGGATGAACCATCCCTGGAGACATCCCAGGCCAGGCTGGACGGGGCTCTGAGCAACCTGAGCTGGTGAAGATGTCCCTGCTCATGGCAGCGGTGGCACTGGGGGAGCTTGAAAGTCCCTTCCAACTCAAACTATTCTATGATTCTATGTGGACTGCCTCCATGGTGGGGAGATTGCCATCCAAGGCCACAACAAATGTATAGGTGCTGCAGCATCCTGAACAGCTTTTTCCTATAAAAGAATTGGTGAATCAAACATGTCAATCTGACCCTAGATTTGACTTAGCAATACAAGACCCAAATGAGACAGTGCATCCAGGCAGAGCCCCAAGCATCCCAGCCATGACCTGGATCTCAGCATCTAGAAAGCTGCCAGTACAAATTGTTAAGCAATTCAGAAGTTATTAGATCAGAGGGAAAAAGGGGGAAGAGAAATTGCCAAGAGGGTTTTTTTCAAGAGCAAATTCTTGTCAATCCTTTCAGCTCTTTGACAAGAAAACCAGCCTGGTTGATGGAGGGAAGCCATGGCTGTGACAGATCCTCACTCCGGGGAGGCTCCTGGCACTGTCTTGGCTGACAACTTTACAAACAAACAAGAGAAACCTGATCCAGGTGAGGCTGTAGGGCTGGGGCACAACAGAGGGGAGAAAACCTGTGCTCAGCAAGCTGTTATCAGACATTCCCTGCCAGGCTGTGAGAAGGATTTGAAGGGGCACCCTGACCCCATACATTCAAAATTTGCATTAGCCACCTGGATGATGTGTTATAAAGTGTGCAGATAACTCTGGGCTATGAGGACGGCAAGATTTTTGGAAAGCAGGTAATTAGAAACAACCTTAACAAATGCATGGTGTTTATTTTGAGTGAGCTGGACAAAAACCAGAGAAGTAAAGAGATGTGTTTTGAATGGATAGACCAAAATCCAATAGCTTTTGGAGAGGTCTATAAGCCAAAAAAATTAGCTCAGGAGGTTGTGATGGGATCCAGGTTGGGATGATGCTCAGGAGGCAAAGAGTAGGCACACGGGCCACCCTTGGGAGGTGACGTCTCTCCTTGTACATGATGCTTCAGCTCACTGTGATGCACCACAACTTAAGGATAACACACATGAGCTGGAGCCAGTCCAGGAAAGAGCAACCAGACGTGGTCTGGAAACAACAGCTGACACAGGAAGGATTAAAGAATTGGGGGCTGCAGACTTCACCATCTGGTATTTAGAGAACAAAAGAGGGGGGGAAAAAAAAGCTCAGGTTTTGTCTACTTTACCCAGAGACAGAGTGATAATTGGATACACTCAGCTGCATATTTCACAATAAGCAGCTTCCCATCAGTGGCTGGATCCCCAAAGCCCTGCGAAGCTGTGATTTCCCCAAGCAGCACCTTCCCTTCTCCGCAACCCAAAACAGGCCACAAAGCTTTGTCACAATTTCCCTCTGTCATGCTGATCACTCTCAGCTGATTCTTAATTTCCGAAGCTTGCCAAAACACCAGTGATGAGATGCTTTTGTTTCTATTCATTTTATCAAAGTTGTGCTAAGAATACATAGGTGTATTTTGCTGTACCTGTCCTGGAACAGCTGTAGACATTGCTCTTCATTCCGTTGCTGCTTTCCACCATTTTTTTGCAAAGTTATTTTCCAAATCACTTCTTTGGAGTAGCTTTTTTCCCTCGGGTGGGTTCTCTGAATTTGCTTCATTCCCAGTGGGGGTCTGGGCACCAGCGCTGAGGAAGCAGGATAACGGTGGTGGGCAGAACAGGCCTGGTACCTATTGTTCTCTGCATCCGCTGCGCTTACGGGAGGAGGAAATCAGCCTTATCTGAAGCAAAGAAAGACAGCAATTAGGAAAATTATTAGGAAAAACTTCCTGGCAATAGCATAGCAATGCATGGGAACAGACACCACAGGCAGCTGCGGAAACAGCCGTATTTTCAAGAAATGGGCTTATGGGAGATGCTCTCCCATACACCAGCTCCCGCAAAGTTGTGTCCTCATCCTCTGTGGTCCACACCTGATCTTCTCCCATCCTGATTCACAGGGTTCCTGTCTCTTCCTACCGCACCACATCACTTCTTCTGGGATCCCTGCATCTCTTCTCCTTTGAAGCACCATTCTCCAGGGTCTCACCCTGACCCCGGGGATATGCTACACTTAGCATCCCTCTGAAGGTTAAGGAGATGATGCACCTTTCCAAAGGGCTGGGAGAAGGGCAGCACCTCTTGCAAGGCAGCAGGGAGGATGGAGGGACAAGGGCAGGTGTTTCACCTTCCCTCACGAGCAGCATTTGGCAGGGGAAGCTGCACGGTGGTATCTGCTGCAAGGCCACCACTGCCACTGCCTCTTTACCAGCAGCAGCAGAAGAACGTGCTCGCAGGGTCTGCTCTGGAGCCCACTCAAGCATCGTTCACGTGCAGGGGACCCATGCTAGCAGAAAAGCCACCTGCTGTTCCCTTACAAGGGCAAATAAATCCATTTTCCTTCTGCCAGCCCTAGCAAAGCAAGCAACCAGAAAACCCAGAAAGCCGTAAGCTCCCTTTATACCAAATTACTCCCAATAAACAATATTCGAGGGAAGAAAATGAGGTGCTGTGCTGAGCCCCCTGGCTACTGCAGAGCCAGCCCAAGCAGCCAAAGGCAACTCCTGACAAGGGGGCTGAGAAAGGGCCACCACAGTTTAGCAGGTAGCTGTGGGTGAGACCAAGAACAGAGCAATCTACTGGCACACAGGTGGCTCACAAATGCCATATCTAGTAGGCTTTGCTTATTTATTTGTTGTTGGGGGGGAAGGGATCAAACAATGAAAGATGTTGTTTACTTGGGACTTTTCAGGTGTCTCTCTGCCCCATGTTGCCCCTAATTTGGGACAAAACTGGGATGCTGAGCTGCAGGGCACACCTGAGTGTGGAAATGTGTGTTAGCATGGATGTCTCAGGAGGTTCTGCCACTCAGCATCCTGCCTGCAATGAGCACACGTTCCCTAAACAGCCAGAAAACAGGGAAGGAAGGAGGGAAGGAAGGAGGGAAGGAAGGAGGGAAGGGAGAAAGGGAAGGGAGAAAGGGAAGGAGGGAAGGGAAGGAGGGAAGGGAAGGAGGGAAAGGAGGGAAGCAAGGGAGGGAAGGGAGGAGGGGAGGGAGGAGGGGAGGGAGGAAGGAAAGGGAGGAAGGGAAGGGAGGAGGGGAGGGAGGAGGGGAGGGAGGAAGGGAGGAAGGGAAGGGAGGAAGGGAAGGGAAGAAGGGAGGAAGGGAAGAAGGGAGGGAGGGAGGAAGGAAGGGAGGGAAGGGAGGAAGGGAAGGGAAGGGAGGAAGGGAAGGGAAGGGAGGAAGAGAGGAAGGAAGGGAAGGGAGGAAGGGAGGAAGGAAGGGAGGAAGGAAGGGAGGAAGGAAGAGAGGAAGGGAGGGAGGGAGGGAGGGAGGGAGGGAGGGAGGGAGGGAGGGAGGGAGGGAGGGAGGGAGGAAGGGAGGAAGGAAGGGAGGGAGGAAGGGAGGAAGGAAGGAAGGGAGGAAGGAAGAGAGGAAGGAAGGGAAGGGAGAGAGGAAGGAAGGGAGGAAGGAAGGGAGGAAGGAAGGGAGGAAGGAAGGGAGGGAGGAAGGAAGCCCACAAAAACAAACAAACAAACAAAACAAACCAAACAAACCAAACAAACCAAAACCAAACCAAACCAAACCAAACATGCCTCTCCTCCACCTGTGTCCTTGCTAATCATGTCAGCAGATATCTCATCCCATCAGGGGTGACAGAGGGAAGCCCTCCTTGTCCCGGCAGGTTGCCGAGCCCTGTGGTGTGTGACAAAGCCTGGAAGCCATTCGGATGCCCACGACGTGGCACGAAGCCGTACGGATCGGAGCCAGAGAGCGGCCTCACAGACCTGCAGGCAGGAGGGGGCCACCGGGACTTTGCCAACAAGCTGCTCCTGGCACCATCCACCGCTCCCCAGCATCCCTGCCCTCCCGGCAGCCTTTCTGCTTTGATATATCCATCTATTTGATAGCAAACTCATAGCTGTGCTGACATCATTGCTATCACAAGTGCAACGTTTAGGAATTGGATCTCTTGTTCTCCGATATTTACCACTTCTTAATCTCTCCATTTCCAGCTAATAATATTACACTGCTCATTTCCAATTGGAATAAATAAATAAATCCCAACCCCAGGCTGAGGCTCCCTGGGGTCTTACAGGATTGAGGTGGCTCATATCAGGGAAAAGCCACAAGCTGCAAGGGAAGGAAGCTCCGGCAAAGACGTATTTTTGTTACTGTGCCTGTGTTTTAAGTTTCTATAGCTACCAGAAGCGAGTTGTCAGGAAATACTGTTGTGCTCTTCCCTGCATGCTGCTTTGGAGTGGAAAAGCAGGAGAAAGGGCCCATCAGAAAGGGTTTTTAACTTCCTATATTTAAGTATCTCTCCTCCTCTCATCTCTGTACCCTCTTTCTGGGTGGGATGAGCACATTTGGCCACGTACGAGTGATGCTCAGTGATCAGATTGCAAGGCCAGATGCAGCACAGTTTTCCTGCGGAGCTGTGAGCGATGGTAGCCAAGGATCACGGAATCAGCTGGGAAGCGCATACCAGGCTGAGGGGGGAAAATGCCAAAGGGATCAGTCCCCAGCCCTTGGGCCTCCAGGTCCTGGGCACTGACATCGCATCGTCCTCTCTGTCCTGCAAGGATCTTGCAGCAAGCCAAACCCCACTCCATTTTTCCCTCCTTTCCCTGTTTCTATCAATTCTTTGACATTTACATACACATTTATAAATGTACACAGCATGCAACCTTTAAATAACTTGTCATTTTGGCTTCCGATTTTGAAGAACTCAAGCCCTCAGCACAGGAGGAAAAGGACCAGAAGAGAGTCACAACTTCTCACAAGCCAGAAACCCACGCTGAACCCTGAGGCCACCTTTGCATTCTGGTGCTTGCATCCCCAGCTTGCTGCCACAACATTAAAATCCATCTCCCCTCTTCAAACAACGAGCCAGCCTTCCAAATGCTCTCAGCAATAATGTGCATGATGTTATACGTGGTGCCTAAACTGCTCCAGAGGGACAGAGGGAAATTCAGATGCAAGACGATAAATAGGGTGTAAGGACCATTTCCTCAAAGGGGTTGAGGTATTTGAATCCTAGCAGTAACAGACCTAATTTTGTTCAGGGATGGACGTTTCTGGAGGCATTATCTAGATCCAAGGTGTTTCTCTTCCTGCTGCCAAGAGATGGGACACAACAGTCCAGAGGAACGCACTCTCATCCCTCTTAATTTATGTGCTTGCAACAATTTGGTCATCTTTCCACAATGCACACGCACATGTACATAAAAGGGCTGGCCCCACATTACTCATGAATTAGTAAAATGTGAGGCTCAGGAGGTCAGAGGTTGGGTTCATACAAACATCCTGAAGTTCAAATATTTTCCCAAAGCTTGTCTGAACTTTCTGTGACCTTCTTCAGTCTGGAAATGAGAGGCAGCCGGTGTTCCTCATGGAATTACCAACACATCGTGAATCTAGCAAAGTCTGCAACATCATCAACAGAAAACGTTTTTCCTGGAGCATTTGGTCCTTGGCTTCAGATGTTGACCAGAGCCATGAGGGCTGGGCTCTGGGTCACAGTCAAATGCCTAATGATGCTTTGGACAGTTTCCAGGTGGCCTCCAACAACGTGGACATGGCCTTCAGGCATTCCTCCACTCATCCTTGTTGCAATGCTTGATACCCAAGACACACGAACCAGCCCAAGGCGTTTCCTTATCAAGCAAAAGCTGCCCACTCTGAGCTCCTATTTGCCTGCTCTAAGGCAGGAATGCCCATCACCTGGAGGCTGGAGGAAGGCTTGAAGATGACAAATGCACACCACTACCTCTAACACTGCTATTCTGCAATTCTTGCGATGTCCTGCGCTGATTTAAGGCCCAATCAGCTAAATGCTGGGCACACATTTAGCAAAGGACAGCACCACGTTCTTCTCCTCATTATAAAATCTGCCTCCTTCCCACAGCAGGGAGATGACTCAGATGCGGAGCCTGAACACAGGATTTTGCAGATATTCGCATAGTAACAAATGACCCAGAAGCTGTAACGAACACCAGGATCCTGCTGGACATTCTGCTGCCTGCTCCTCAACATTACGAGACATTTCACAACATTAAAATCACTATTCTTTAACATAACTCGCAAACAAAACGAAGTCACTTCAGGTCAGTGTTTTAGTTATAAGTTGCTTAACAGCACACAATATTTCTAAGAAGTAATTTGCCACTTTTTGCCGTTGTCTGAAATGCCAGAAGATTAACAATCTCTCTCCTGGGTCTGCAAAATCTCCTTTTACCACTGAAATTAATTACACTGTTAACCACTAATGCTGCTGAAGGAGAGCTAATGAGTTGCTAGACAGTGGGCGTTTTATCTCCCATGCACAAAAAGCTACAGCCGTACAATATGCAGCACCAACAGGAAACTTCTACGGCTGCTGCAGTCTGCCCAGCAAAAGAGAAAACCATGGAGGAGGAAAAGGGATTGCTCCAAAACACCTCTCCCTGTCCCCATCACCTGCAATGCTCAGAAAAACAGCTGTGGAGATGTAAATTAAAGGATGCCCCGTTCCTTTTACACCCCCAGGACATTGTCAGCCTTAATGAGTTGATATTGTTAAATCCTTCTGTGCTCATCAGCTGGGAAATGGTGTAAGAAAGGTGCTTTTGAAGCTGGCCCTCCCAAGACAGCGTTTGTACATCCCAATTTATTCCAGCTGTCTGCTGCCTTTCCATGTCCACCCAGGAGATGTGTCCTGCATCGTGCACTGCTGTCAATGCTGCTGGTTTTCGTGTTATTGTCATCATTATTTCTTAATATTTATGTTGTAGAAGCAGTTTGGAGTTCTAATCACAGTCCTGGACCCCTTCGTGTTTTAATAGTGCCTGTAGCGATAGGACACAGTGTAATGGTTTTAAACTGAAGGAGGGAGATTCAGGCTGGACATGAGGAAGAAATTGTTGCCCTGAGGGTGGTGAGAGCCTGGCCCAGGTTGGGCAGAGAGGTGGTGGCTGAACCATCCCTGGAGACATCCCAGGCCAGGCTGGACGGGGCTCTGAGCAACCTGAGCTGGTGAAGATGTCCCTGCTCATGGCAGGGGTGGCACTGGGGGAGCTGGGGAGGTCCCTTCAACCCAAACTGTTCTATAATTCTATAATACATGTTGTATGCTTTCCATCCTCAGGCATGCTGAATCTGCATTCGCACCTCTGCTTTATCAAGCATCTCACCTGTCCACACAGCAGGAGGCTTCCCTGCATGCCACCAGTTTTCGGCTTACATATTCACAGTGTTAATTATGCTCAGCAAAAGCAGCAGCATCACTGTCATGAAACACTTTCCACACTTGTCTGCCTCCCCAACCAATTCACACGGCTCCTCCAAGTCCTGTCACCAGCTTTCCAGGCTGTGCAGCCTTTCCCAGATCCCCCGGTTTTGAGTGCAAGAACATTTTTATTCTGCATTCTTTGATGAATCACTCAAAGGCTTCAATAACCACGTTTCTGGTTTTGTAACCTTTCCTGAACACTGCCTGCTGCTGCTGTTTACATCTGGGACTTTCAACTGCACAACAGTTCCTCCATAAAAACCTTAGTTCCTAGCACTTGGGTTGAATTCGTGGCTGGAAATTGTGTTTTTCCTTGTGTTTGTAGACATTTTCTGTGTCTGCTCTGGCCAGGCAGGAGCTCACTGCTTCCTGGAGAGAAATTGCTTCTTCAAAAACATCCCCTGCATAGTTATGATGAGTTTTGAAGGAAGAGAATAAAGTGTACGGCGGCACCAAGGTAGAAAAAAGGAGGTCAATGAGCTTCAGAGCCTCATGCAAGCCTGGAAAGCTTTTGGAAGTGGAGCTGGGAGTGAGGAGGGCTTGCAGGGGAGGGGGTGTTGAGAGGAAGTTGTTTTCCCCTCTTTTTGCTTTTCTCCATTTCTCCTTCACTGTGCTCACCATGGAACCACAGAGTGCTTCTGCTCAGGAAAAGGGACTGGTCTCATCATAGGCCAACAAGCCAGACCAGCGATCCAGAGGTCAGGTTATGCGGAGCCCCAGAGAGTTGAAGCCCAAAGGAAAACTCAAGTTATACATTTAGGAGATAATTTCAAAGCGAATTCAGCATTTTAAGGTGCTTAGGAATAAGTAACATTACCCATGTAGACCAACTCACCACGGATGCATCCTTGGGGTTTCACAGCAGTTAGGTGGAACCTTGCTTTGTGTCATCTACCACTGCAAAGGCCTCAGGGCTCCTCAGTGTCCAAGGTGCTCTACCTAATCCAGGGTGAAGAAGACAGCCGTCCTGAAGGAGGTAGGGGACATCCTTATGGGCTGCTGTCTATCCTGATCTGGACCCTCTGGGCTTCCTTCTTCTCCACAGACCATGGGGAGCCCAAGGGATTTTCCCTTCCTCAGGCTCAACATCCGCATGTTCTGGGTGAGGTTTTAACCTGAATCTGGTCTTCTTGCCTTGAACCACTCGCCAGAGCTCCTCACGCCAAGGCAAGAGCAGCCAAAAGGTCCTCAAGTGCTGAAGGAAAGAAGGAGAAGATGGGGGAGAGCAGGGGTTAAATGGTAAATGTTCAGACACTTCATCTCTGACATCAAATCCCTTCCAGGACAAGAAGCCAAAAAATCATTTCAAACCAGCAGCTGTAAAGGTCAGGAGGGAAACTGCAGTGTTGGAATAATGTCTTGGCAAAGAAGAGGAGCACACTTGGAGGCACAGGTAAGCCATCACCTCTTCAACCCGCAGCCGACCAGATACCAGCAGCCCTCTCTATGACATGGCCAAGCCACCGGCAGCGATAACCTCACACCTTGCACAGCCCCAGGTTGTCACCAGGAGAAATCTGAACACAATTGAGCACAGTTGCACATCCAGAGATGCTGGGAGCGGGAGCTGCCTCCCCTGCCAGGTGTTCCCATGGGCAGTGGGCTTTGGTGCCTCCACAGAAACAATTTTCTGTTCGATGAGCACCAGCAGGAAAACAGGCTGTTTCTGGGAGAGGGGACAGTGGTTCGTGATGTGCTGTCCATGTATTCTCTGGTTTTCACCGTAACAGCAATTATGCTGGGCTGGAGGTGTCTGACCACGTAGGAAGTTTCAGCAATTTAGCAAACTCTGCCTGCACATGGACCTGGCCAAACCCTGATTGAACAAGACAGAGAGAAAATCAAAGTAAAACTCATTTTGGTTTGGTTTATCTCCTAAAATGTTCACTTTGTTTCTTCGCTCCTCTCTGGAAAAATAATAATAATAACAATAATAATAATAATAATAATAAAGGCAAAATTCTAGGGGAAAATAAAAAAAGGCAAAGCAAACACCTGCATTTTCCTCTTTCTGGCTAGACCCAAGACAGTTCATCCCAGGAGCTCTACTGCTGGGCCTCCTCGGGCCTGGGACTGAGACAGCCCTTGCTCCTCTTTCCTTTCCAGCTCAAGTTTTGAAGTTAAAATTCAGCTCCCATGACACGATGCCAAACACTAATACATAGCAGCAGGGCAGGGACTGGTGGGGATGCTCTGATGCCCTGACATCTCAAGCCCCCAGTTGACCTTCAAACCATTTTCTCCAACCCAACACAGCTTCCCCCTCCTCATGCCTGTTTTTCTTTCTTTCCTGAGTCCCAGAGCCAAGGTTTGGCTCTTGGGCTGGATTCCTCCCTGCTCTCACGGATCTCCTCTCTATTCACTTTCCCATCATCATGTTTTGCCTTTAGCACATTCCTCCTGCTTGCAAGACACTGCATCTTTCAGATCGCTGCCATAAATCCACAAATTATGACAAATATTGGGTGACCACATGCCTCCTTTGACCCCAGCCAGAGAGCACCAGGCTGCACGAGCCTGGATCAAACATGGGTTTGTTGGGTTTTTTTTTTCCCCTACGTTTAATTTAACCAAGAAACAGCCCCCCTGGGGTCGGTGAGGACTCAAGTACCACCCAGGGAGAGCCCCTCCACAGCCTGAATGCAGCCTCTGTTGAGCTCACACTGGCACTGCTGTGTGAGATGCCCCAGGCTCCCCATTGTACAGGAACCCCTGGCCTGGGGAGGGGCTACAACCATGCCACCCTGCCCATTGGAACCCCCTGACAATGCACGCAACCCCCTCAGAGCAGATGTGCACAGATGTGTGCGAGGCATCAGGGTTGAAACCCCCACAGAGATAGGGTCCAGTAAATCTTAGAATCATAGCATAGTTTGAGTTGAAGGGACCTTCCCAGCTCCCCCAGTGCCACCCCTGCCATGAGCAGGGACATCTTCACCAGCTCAGGTTGCTCAGAGCCCCGTCCAGCCTGGTCTGGGATGTCTCCAGGGATGAGGCATCCATCACCTTTCTGGGCAACCTGGGACAAGGTCTCACCACCCTTAGTGGAAAAAAGTTCTGTCTTCTGAAAAGCCTGGGGCCAGAGCGGTGAGCCAGGGAGGTCACAGACACCGAAACCTCCTATTTAAAAAATAACTCATCTCATTGGTTGCTGATCCTGCCTTTTCTCCTCCTAAATTAATACTCTGGGGCCACAGTGCCTTGTAGCCAGGTTTTGTGGCAAAGCTGGGCTTGGCTGTTAAGAAGAATGCCCTTTCTGATCCACAGCCTAAAGCAGAAAAATAAAACCCCATTTTCACAGCATTCACCAGCTTTTTATTCTGGTTTTCGTGGGTATAGCACAGATCACCCGCAGTGCTGGGCTGAGCCTGGCTGTGAGCACAGCCAAGGGCTGGGGATATAGCAAGCGCAATGAAGTCCCACACTGGTGGGTTTGCAAAGAGGTGCTGGGCATATGGCCACCAGCATCATGAGGACTCATAATGCCCATGGGCTATCGGGCACAGGTAAATACGACCTGATGGACAAGGGAGAGGATGGACAAGAAGTGGTAGATGTTCCATCCCTGGAGACATCCCAGGCAAGGCTGGACGGGGCTCTGAGCAACCTGAGCTGGTGAAGATGTCCCCACTCATGGCAGGGGTTGGATGGGATGAGCTTGTAAGGTCCCTTCAACCCAAACTATTCTATGATTCTATAAGGCAAAGCAAACCCAGCTCTACAACCTGATGCACTTACGTGGCTTTTGCTGCCGATGTTTTTAAACCAATTGGTTTGTTGACATGCTGGAGAAACAAAATGGGGAAAAGGCGACTACAGGGGAGGCCAGCATCATACCAGGGATCACTGCTGCTGCTGCTATTAGTGTTATTGCCCTCTTCCCTCTGAGCCTTATTAGGTGCTTACATGAGAGCTCTACTCTTCTGAAATGTCAGTGTGCACCAAATACTTGAATATCCAGCTCTGTGTAGCCCTGAAAAGCTTTAGACACTGTATGAACACAAGAAATCACAGCAAACCTGCCTTTGGGTGAGTCCCGAGCACGTGCAACATCAAGACAGGGAGCAGAGGCAGGCAGGATGGAGGCGAGCTGCACTTTTCAGACTTCTTCTGAACTGGTCACAAGACGAGTTTGATAAACGAACATCCTCCAATGTAACACATCCTAGAAGATGTCCAAGTGTTTCTTCCCTTCTCCTCATTCCTGGGTCTCTCTTCGCCTCTCTCTTACCCTTGTGTGAGCTCCTGTTTTCCTGTATCTTCAGAGCAAGCTCCCATGTTCTCTATTTCAGGTAGGTGAAGGGACCTTGGTGCATCCTCATCCATACCCAAAGCTCTCCATCAGCCCTACTAGAGATGAACAAAGTAATGACCTGATTCCATAGGAAAGCCAGATTTCCCCACTTTTCCACAGAAGCCCAGTGGCTGCAATTGCAGGAACAGCCCCCAAAACTCTGGAGCTGAGCAGAAACATTCCTAGAAATGTGTCACGTTACAGAAATGGCTGCATCTGGTTTTCACATTGAAAGTGTGTAGGGATATGTTCAGAGAGCCAGTGCCAGCCCAGGAGAGCTTTTGGTTCAAAAAGACAAAGAGCAGGATGAGGACCAGATGTGCTGGAAGGGAACTGGGTTTGTTCCCAGTTACCCCACAGCTCTGCTCAACTGAGACTGGAGAAACAACATCAGACCTCCTCATTTCCAGCTCAGAGACCTTTAATGGTTAATGCTTGTTTTGAACTTTCCCTCCTTGTAGGCTGTGTGGCCATGGATAGTTGTTGACTTCTCCGAAGAACACTGGTGGTTTGAGTTTTACAAACTTCCAAGACACAGGTCCCGGCTGAGGCAGACACAGTGGGCTTGCTGTCTCCTGGGGAGTTATATTTGCTCATCCTTTCCTTGTTGTTTTCCTTAACCTAAAATAAGACATCCCAGACTTTAAAAAAGAAAAAAAGTGATCATGTTTTCTCCCAGTGTCTGAATAAACATACAGCTTCCCAACCTTTAAATAGAGCTAATGAGCTGAGCCACGGGGAGTTCATTGAGATGCAGCATCTGCAGAAACACAGGGGTGATGGGGCCCCATTTGCTTCCTCTATCTGCCCTGCCAGACCCACAGGAGACTTCTGCTTGGCCATACTACAAGCCTTAAGAAATCAGCCCCCATCCTCCTTGCTCTCGCTCTCCTGCAGCGCATCTCATTAGGAGTATGTGGCTGTAATTAGCGCAGCCCCAGCCCACTCAGAGCCCCTCCTTGGGGACAGCTGCTGGCTGGAAACATCTATTTTTTCCCAGCACAAAACAGCACTCGTGTACAAACACGTCGTTTGCCAGGAGCTGGGCTCTGCTGTGGTGAGAGGGTTGGGTGTTTCTCTTCCCCTACAAGCAAGATGAGGTCTGGGAAGGTTGGACTTGCCTCAAAGGAAGAGCAATGATCTGGTTTGACCTTTTGGCAGTGGAGGAGTTAGTATTTTCTTTTTGCTTGGATGGGCTTTTTTCTATCTCAGACCACCTCTTGTCAGAATAAATGAAATGTTTAAATGTGATCAAGAGCAGATAGTGCTGAATTTACATCCTCCATCGGTTGCAGATGGGGCTGGCTGAATAGCCTTTAACATTTTGCATCAGTTGAAGAACGAAAGATATTGATAACAGGCTTGATATCTCTCAGAGACTATTTCAGAAACATCTAGGGGATGAGTCCTGAAAGGTTCCAGAAGAACAGGGAACTGCTGGAGAGAGTCCAGTGCAGGGCAACAAAGATGATTAAGGGAGTGGAGCATCTCCTGTGTGAGGAAAGGCTGAGGGAGCTAGAGAAGAGGAGACTGAGGGGTGACTCATTCATGGGGATCAATATGGAAAGGGGGAGTGTCAGGAGGATGGAGCCAGGCTCTTCTTGCTGACAACCGATGGTAGGGCAAGGGGTAATGGGTTCAAACTGGAACACAAGAGGGTCCACTTAAATTTGAGAAGAAACTTCTTCCTGGTGAGGGTGGCAGAGCCTGGCCCAGGCTGCCCAGGGAGGTTGTGGAGTCTCCTTCTCTGCAGACATTCAAACCCGCCTGGACACCTTCCTGTGGAACCTCAGCTGGGTGTTCCTGCTCCATGGGGGGATTGCACTGGATGAGCTTTCCAGGGCCCTTCCAACCCCTCACATTCTGTGATTCTGCAAAAGGTCTGCTGAAATGTTGGCACAAGTCCTGCATCAGCAGTGGGCAACTCCAGGCATCTGAGCAGCAAGTGGACATTTGCACACAATGCTGGTTCTCAGCTGGGGAGGGCAGGGAAGATGCTCTGCTTGGGTCGCAGCCAAGGCAGAAAAATGTGGCAGCTGGTTTCTGTGAAATCCTGCATCCAGGTTTGCCATTCCTTCCTTCTCCCACCTCCAAAACATGACATGACGAATGGGTCCCTCTCCTCCCTTGCAACGGTCTGGATGTAGGGACTTGGATAAAACTACTACCCCACGCCACCAAAAACATGTATCTCCTATTACATGATAAGACCCCTAAATTACCTGCACTCAGCAGAAATAGGATCCCACTACTCTGTTTCCTCTACAATTTTGCATCTGCCATCAGAGGCACTTGTGTAGGAATTACAGCTCCACCAGCACAAGTGACATAGGGGCAGAGCAGAAGAAAACTCTCCTATATGAATGAACAGCAGTCATTGCTCAGCCACTAAACCAGCACTGCACTGTGGACTCATAGAATCACAGACAGATTTGGGTTGGAAGGACCTTCCCAGCTCCCCCAGTGCCACCCCTGCCATGAGCAGGGACATCTTCACCAGCTCAGGTTGCTCAGAGCCCCGTCCAGCCTGGCCTGGGATGTCTCCAGGGATGGTTCAGCCACCACCTCTCTAGCCAACCTGGGCCAGGCTCTCACCACCCTCAGGGCCAACAATTTCTTCCTCATGTCCAGCCTCAATCTCCCTCCTTTAGTTTAAAACCATCACCCCTTGTCCTATCACAACAGGCCCTGCTAAAAGTTCTGTCCCCGTCTTTCTTATCAACCCCTTTTAGCACTGAAAGGCCACAATAAGGTCTCCCTAGAGCCTTCTCTTCTCTAGGCTGAACATCCCCAACTCTCAACGTTGTCTCTTTGCTCTTTCCAGATGACTTAATTTTGGTTGCCTTCTTATATTTTTTGAACTAATCCCCTTCAAAGCTGGCCTTGCAAAAATAACCTTGCCTCTGGAAAAACAGCCCATCTTCTTCTGCCCTGGAGAGCCTGACTTGCACCCTGCTTGGGAGGACGTGCCAGCTGGAGAGGACCTCAGGCTGCTGACCGCCCGCTCCGCCTCCAGGCTTCTCATTCACCCCGAGCCAATTTCCCGCAGACATTGCAGAGAAAAGCGTGTTCAGCCCTTTGAAACTCCCTGCCCAGCCTCTCTCAGAAACCAGATGTCACCAGGGCCAGAGACTGCCAGCTCAAAACATCTCGGTTGACAACTAAAAGATGTTTATGCTGCTGATGGGAAATGACCCACCGAGCGAAGGAAGCTGCTCAGCAAGGGAGGGAGGTTCAGTAAAAATAACCTGAGTCAGCAGCCGAAACGGGAAGCGATGGTGATGACGATGGGCAGGAGGAGAGCTGACGTCTGGGGAGACACGAACAGCTGACCCAGGCGAAGCACCGCTGGACCAGAGAGCAGCTGCAGGGATGCAGGAGCAGCTCATGGAGCTGCTGCCCTGTGGCAACGGGGCATCCAAGAGCTGTGCTCTGCCTGGCTGGAGAGGAGAGGATTTTCTCTCCAGTCCAGCGATGAAAAGAAACAGTGTGGATTGAACAAGGCATGGGTTAAGCAACCTACCACACTGCTGCTGATTTACCATTTATTTACCACTGGGATTTAAATAACCTGTTCAGGGTTGAACATGAAGGATGCCTGATTCAGACTGATTCAGCTCAATGGGTGAAAGTCTGGGAAGAAAAAGTGTCATTTCCTTCAGCTCCAGGGAAAAAGTGTTTAAGGACAAGGACTTATCCAAGGAGAGTCCCACGGTGATCTCCAAACTGTCCTTGCAGCCAGTTGGCTGGAAAATAAACCTTCCCATGCATTATTGAGGATCGGGATCCTTGAGTACCTGTTCCTCTCTGCTTTTCAAGCCAGGAGCCCCAGGACTGTCCATCGCATTTCCTCCCCTCGCTCCTGTACATAGCTGGCAGAGCTGTGTGAAATCCAGATTCTTCACTACACCTATTGCAAAAACATCTGCAGCACAACATCTGCAACATCTGCACTACATGCTAAACCAGATATCTGAGCTGTTCGTTGCAGGTTTTTGCACCAGAAAAGTAGGTAGAGGCCCAGAAATTGGTGTCCAGCCATGCTGGATAAGACTGCCCCTGCACTGAAGACTTCACTGCAGACAAGGAGGAAAGAAGAACTATGAACTCCATTTCCCAGAGGGAAATCAGAGCAGCCATAAAAACATGTGATCTCGGTCACCTCATAGCACAACCCTGTTCCACATGGTCCACATGAGCTCTTGTTGCATTTGGTAAAGCTTTGTGGTGCTGTCTTAATATAAAACAGTCTTTTACTGAACATCTTCTCCATGCAGCAGTGGGCTGAAACTCTTGTCGTCACGTGGTTTTAAAGCCAGGCTGTAAAAGCAGAGTGATACGTCCCTGATCATTAATGCATTTCCAAAAGGTGTTCTCACTTCTTTGTTCCCTTTTCGCAGTCTGGACGAGAAAAAGGCTTATGTGAGCAAATCTAAAATTAATCACCTGAGTGTCTCACAGATTTCCAGGTAAGAAGGGCAACTGTGAATTGTTGTCTTTTGCACAGACCTCAAAGACTGTACATCTCCTCACTTCTCCTGCTCTTTCCTTGGTTTTGTTGCTCCAAGACCAGAGCAAACCTCTCATTCTTACACGCCAGCATTAGAGGCAGAAACTGGGCAGACTCACAGGGATGGGCAGAAACTTGCAAAGATTAACACAATTCTAACTCTGAAGGAGGTTGTGGATGCAAATCCCTTCCCGTCGCTCTGCTCCATCCCCATTCCTCCTTGTCTGCTGCTCTGTCAGGAAGCAATGACCCTTCCCGAGCAGCCAGGATGCTCCAGAAATGGTGCCAGAGCCCATGTGTTAAACAGGAGCTAAGAACTTACATTACCACCAGCACTACCAGCATCATTTCTGCAACTGAGTAAGAAGTTTAGACATGCTAGACCTTGTTTTTAAAGGTGCACAGAGCTGGAACCTAACACAGAGCACAGATACACGTTCACAAGTGCCGCCCACGCTCTGGCTGAGTCAAAGAGCTGAGCTAGGGTGGCAAGGAAAGGGAGAGATTTAAAAATCATCATGCATTAGATGTTGAGCAGGCCTGATGTCAGACTGTTCTTCCAGCAGTCACTAATTTCACCTATGGAAAAGAAACATCCCTGGTGAGCTATTGCACTGGTGGAAAACATCTCTGGTGAGAAAGACCTGCCTTAGACCCAGCTGATAGAGAATTACCATCTACATACAATTCAACACGGATTCCTTTAGCAATGAGCGATAAAAGGGAATTTATTGTGTGAACCTGAGCACTGAGGCAGGCTTGACCCTAATCCGTTGGAGTCCAGAGGCACTTTGCATAGACTCCAACCAGACCCCAGCAATCTTTACTGGATTGCAAAGTCCTTAAGGCTACGGGGCAATCTTTGAGCTGTTAGGAAAGGCTTTGCAAACAGGGATTAATCTGGAAATGAACTGAGAGCTGTAGTTGTAAGACTGACTGACCCAGCATGGCAGGTTTCTTAGCTACCCTTCAATAATGACTTGAGCAATGGCCACGTTTCACCCAGATACCACTTTGAAAAACTGTAGAAAACTCGATCTACAGCTTGGCAAAGGGTGCAGCTGCTGCCTACCTGCAGCAAAGACAGCATTTGCCTGCCAAGAGCACGGTCTGCATTCCCTGGGATTCAGGCTGGAATTCGCAATATCCTGCCTGCCAAGCTGCCGAGCACATATCCAGCTTTGCGTGCGCTTTGATAAGAGGGAGGAGATCCCTCTGCCACATCTGATGTCTCTTGTTGCTCTGAGAAAAATCTTCTTTGGAGGCTTTCTTCGTATTTTGTCCATCTTGGTACTGTATTTTCCACCCTGTTATTTTCCCAGAGATGTAAATCCTTGCAGAGTGTTAGCGGATCTCCCAGATCCATTGTCCCCACTTTCTCCCATGCAACTAGAAGTGATTAGAGGTCATCTTTTGCATCCCATCCAAAGAAACATTTACAAGGTAAGGATAACCTCATCACACCTAGAGCTGCTTCCACCCATTCTGGCTGCATGACAGAGTGTTCAGCCCACTTTGCGCACTTCTCCTTGCCTTTCTTGTTTGACTGCCACAAAACAGAGCAACTCAAGTCCAGGCTGAGAAAAACATTAATCAAACCAGAGCTCAAACATGAAGGAGATTATAAAGTCATAAGCAAAAGGAGAATATTTCTACAAGGTCAGCGATGTGCATTTGTACTCTGCATTATGGCAACGCATTCCCCAGCCGCCAGCCCATCCAGCCTGGCCAGGTCCCAGTCTGAACATCACCTGCAGTCTCCAGCGTCAGGAGACAAAGCAGTTTACTCCTGACCACCCAGGAAGCATTTGCTAAAACCCACTATTCCAACCATATGCTGTAACCATTTGCAATACTGGATCTGCAAAATTAAGGGCCTATAATAGGTGTGCCAGTGCATGTGCAAAGCAGATGGTCGCAAACTTCTGGTCGCATTATATTATAGGATACTACTCTTCATTTATTCCACATACAACTACATCACAGGGGCAAGCATAGGCATTCAGTAGGCAACAGCCCTCTGACTGACATGACCTGTGGAGCTGGCTCCTGCATTACACTGCATTTTCCACATGAATATGTCCTTAATAACAGTTATTTATTGGAGATCATGAGGAGATAAATGCAGACACCAAGAATGCTCTGTCTCCTTGCAATCCCAACAAAACATGCAAGGAAGCAGCAGTGGAGGGGATTTCTGTGCAAAGCTTTTACCTTTTTTCAGCTGGGTCTATTGTAGATACCTGAGCAATGAGGGAAAGCAGGAATAAGGATAATCCAAGTGGACAGGGAGAAGAAACCCTGATTTCCCTGCTGGGATCCCAGTGCTGAGACGACACAGGTTTGGTCCTTTCCTCACCCCTGTGCTTACAGATGGGTGCGTTGTCATCACAGAATCATTCGGTTGGAAGAGAGCCTCAGGATCACTGAGTCCAGCCATTAGCCCAACACTGGCACTAAACCATGTCCCTAAGAACCTTGTCCAAGCATCTTTAAAGCCTTTCCAGGGATGGTGATTCAAACACTTCCTGTTCCAACGCCTGACAAAATGTGTTGTCCATCCTCACAGGTGTGCATCACCACAACCTTCGTGTCAGGGATCAGCACCCCTGCGAGACACCTGCCACATGTGCCCTACAGGGTCAAATGGTTTCTGGAGACAATGTAATGGTTAAAAACTCTCTGTCCACAAAACCTGGCAGGGCCAACCTGTCTCATGCTTGCCAGGGATGTCCTGCACTCACCACGCTTCTACGTTTGCTTTTCATGGATGTTTTCCTCAGGACATCTCCTTTTGAGCCTCTCTACAGAACTGCCTGCTCAGACCACTTCCACCACCCATGAGCTACATCCATGTCTGGGATCCTACTTTTCTATCAAACCCACTCCCAACTGCTCCCCTTTTCCTGCCATCAACCCCTTTTCTGTGCAAAGGCTGGGGGCTCTCCAGCCCATCTTAGAGTGACTTTCCATGGCCAACAGGGAGGTAGGATGGGGACAGCTTAGCTTGGAACAACATGAGCTTCCCTGGCCCCAGGACCACTCAGTGTCTCTGCAAGGCTGGTTCTGCTCTCCAGCCACCAGCTGCTGGGTTTTAAACCAAAATCCAGAAGGATTCCCTTGCATACAGCGCATGGGTTCAGGGCCAGGATGGCTGGCAATCCCTTGCATTGGGCATCCCCCTTCTTGCAGACTTGAACAGAGGTCAGCTTTCAGTCAGTGCCTCAAGTGTCTTCATTAGAGGCCACTTGAAGGCCCCAGGCTGGCGCTGCACAACCTCACCGGCTCCACCACGGATGCTTCCCGGGCAGAGCACTGCAGGCTCGGTTTGTTTTATCCGAACTGATAAGTCTGGGAGCGGGAAAACCAGCTTAAAGTACTCCAGTTTGGAGGCTTGCTTCTCATAAACTCCTAAAGCCCCTTTTCCTCCAGTCTAACCTAATCCAACACATTTGTTACTGGGTTAAGTTCCAACAAAAAGTTTCATTTTGCATGCCAACAGCAAATCTTCCTGACCACAAAATAAACCTTGAAATATGATATGTTTAGATAAGTTACGGGAATGCTAAGAGTCTCTCAGCGAATTGAATCGAGAGGTGTGAAGAGTTTTGCTTAAAGGGCATTCAAAAATAATGGCAGTAGGGCTGTGCTGCAACTTCCAGGAGGAAACATGCTGGAGGCAACAGTCAGCAGACCATAATAATGCCAGTTGGAATGATGGCTCTGCAAAGCTATACAGCAAGAAGAGATACATTATGATCAGCCCTGAAGCAAGGGTGAGGTCTCATGGAGTTCAGACCCTGAAGACATGCACCAAACCTGCCTCCTGGGGGCTTCTTACAAAGCTACTGAGCAGCACAACTGGTTGCATCGCGGCTGCCTCCTGCCAAGTGGGAGAGAAATCTTCTTCCCTCACATATCCATGTGTCAAAGTAGCCTTACATATCCCAGTGCATTTTTTTTTTCCCAAGCATTGGGATTTTGATGCTTCCACATGAAACACTCAACCTAGTCCAGTGCTTGACCTGCTCACCACCACTGCCCACGTCCCTACCACCAAGGCAGCCAGTGTTGGAGATCAGCTCCTGGGTGAACAACAGCTATCTGAAGGTGAAACTGAGGAGCAGAGATGGTTTCGGTCCCTGGATATCCACAAAGCACGTGTGCTGCGCACCCAGCTTGGAAGGGATATATCTCAAACAGGATGTGAATGTGACCTTTATCCACAGCTGTCCTACCCCTGGCTCCTCAGAAGTCTGGGGTGGCCACAATATCAGTCTTCTCCTCCAAATGCTACGTTGCCTAAGCATACACAGAGACATCCTGGATTTCTGACATACTGCAGCCCTCAACGAAACTACAGTGCTACTGTGGCTTCTCACTACTAATGCAAAACTACAAATACCAACAATTATGACTGAATATTTATAAATGCTCAAAATCTGCCCAGAAGAGGTTTCCTGCTGAAACCAGAAGACATTCGCACCGTGTGGCCCCAGACAGAGCAGTTCCTGGGGAAAAAGAGCCTGCAGCCATTCGCACAGTCAGGACATCACAGGCTCCTGATTTCCCATCCATGATGAACTCAGCTATCACAGCAGCACCCTGTGATGGTTCCCATCATCCTGATGAGCAACCACCCTGCCCGGGCAGGCAGGCAATGCCCTGCCCTCAGGCAGGCTTCTTGCCAGCTCAGGGCTGAACTGCAGCTGCGGCAGAGACCCAAGCCCGAGTCATCATCGATTTGGAGGCCCCAGGGAGCTGGGGGCACTATAGCTCATGTCCTCAGTCCTGCCCTGTCATCTCCTCTCAGTGCTTCCTTACCCTGGGGATTCAGAGTCACCATCTGAAGCCCCCCGCGGTCAAGCTCCAGACCAGCTGAACACACCAGTAAAGAGGTAAATTGGTCACCAGTGTTGTTGCTGGAAGAGGGGCAGAGCTCAGCTGTGCATTAGCGGTGCTTTCTCAGGGGGGTCGTTGGCGATGGGGGGTGCAGTCCTCCAGGAGCCATCACAGACCTCCCCATCGCGTGCAAAGGGCATTTTGCTTACCTCGAGAAGGCAAAACAACACATTCTCAAATTAACAGAGACAAAACAACACGAGCGGCTGCTCATCTCGCTCCCAGAGGACAAGATAACATGACAAACCCCCGGCAGATGTTGGCCACCTGGCTCCAGGCGCGACTCAGAGATGTTCAAATGTGCTGCACCGGCCTGCCAAGCAAAACCTGAGCTCTGACAGTCCAAAGCTTTCCCTGAATATTGGTGTTACCCAACGTGTTGGAGGAACGGGACTCAGTGTTGCCTACCCTCAAACCGAGGTGCAAGTCTCATCATGGTTAATATTTTAATTAAAGCCCCAGGTTCTGGAGTAAACGTGACGATGGAGAGGGCTCCACTCTTTCTATTTCAACCAAATTTAGTTGCTGAAGACTGCACTGAAGCTGGAGACACATTTTCTTAAATATTTTAAGAAATCCATATTTTGAAGTCAGGCCCAAGGGCAAGCTGGGAGCCATCCTAATGAGTTGTATTCAATCACTCAGGCCCTATGGACAGATCCAAGACATCTCAGGTATCCTGCTCTGGCAATGAGACCCTGCCTGTGTGTCCTGAGCCTTGTGTCAGCTTTCACTGTGAATTTTTCAAAAGAATGAGCCTGAGCCTGGGACTCCTCTCTATTTTTATCATGTTCCATCACTCCCAGCAAGAACCAGACAAACAACCCCAAGAAATGCCTTGGAAAGTCTGCAAGACAAAAATAAATGCCCAGACTGTGGTTAGAGGGGCTGAGTTTGGCTGAGCCAACTTGGGTTGGAAAACAAGCAAGCTGTTTTCTTTTAAAATAAGTGTCGTACGCAGAGAAGCAGAAACACCGTCCCATGGGACTGGGGCAGCACGGATCTGCAAGGTGGGAGAAAAGGACAGGTCTGGACAACCCCGGCCTCAACGCGCCCAGAGAGTGAAACTCCTGTAATCCCAGTGTTACATTAAACAGCTTCTTTTTATCCTTTACTGCCTCCTCCTTTCTCGCTGATTCTCAGCCAAACCTACATCTGGATGCACCCAAAATAGTCTTGGAAATCCTGTTTTCACCCAACTTCAGCCACCCACGGGCAGGGCTGGGGAGCAGATGTGGGGCACAGAAGTTTTGCATTAATGTAACCCAGTGAAGACCTGGTTTTAGTCTCCTGCTTCACCACAGAGTTTCTGTGCAACCCTGGGCAGGTGAGGGTGGCACATCACCCTTTGGAGCATCTCCTCCCTTGCATGGAGACGGCAGCACCATCTCTTTGTCTGCCTTATCACTCCACTTGCTGAAACTTTGCAGATTGGAATAAATAAAACAGGTATGGAAAGAGCAAATAAAGTAAAATCCGTGGTTTCTCCAGACCAAGTGGAGGCAAAGAATCATCCCACCAATGTCCTATGAGCCAGTACACTGAATTAAATGGTCCACGGCTGTGGGGGACTACGGTGGGTCTGTGGATTCCCTGACGGAGGGCATGGGAACAGAAATGAGCCTTGAAGACATGAAGGCCTACCCATGAGAAAGATGGGAGTAAAGGAGTATCCGGAGATATTAGGGATGTATCCGTGAGAGAGAAGGGAGTAGAAGAGTAACATTGATGATAGCAAAATTGGCCAATGAGATGTTACTGCTGTAACTCGTAACCAATAGTGAAGAGACACATGAATTGGTAAAACTGTATAAAAATGCACTTGTGGCAATAAATGGCATCTACTACTTTCATCCTGGAAGAACTTGGTCCATGTTGTTTGTCCGTCTCAACCACGACACACGGTCAGAGCTGGGTTCAGGGAAGGAGAGGCGTGTGCAGGCCATGGAGAGCTTTTCAGAAATAGCCTGTTCTTTTCAGTGTGAGAAACCCAGACGTGGATAGGTTACAACCCATTTTCTGGAAACTGAGATAAAGAACCAGAGGAGAGAGGAGGCACCAACATCTCCTTAGCAAGGAAAAAAGGAGCTTTAAGTTAGTAGGTATTAAGTCCTCGCTAAACCCTCTGCTGAACACAGGTTTGATCTAGAGCTGTTCTTATGAGCATGGAAAAGATCTTGCACAGGGATGGGAATGGCTGTACCAAGCAAGTTTCTGCCTGCCCCTAAATACCATCTTGTCTAGGACCCTGGATCATGTGGAGATCTTCACAAAGGATCCAAGATGGACCCTCTGGGTGCAAGCTACACCTCCAGTTGGCCTTGCTGGCAAAGCAAAATCCTCCTGCTCTTTGTCTACTATCAATAAAGACCTCGAGTCTTCTGTATTCTTGGTGGGTCTTAAGAAATGCGTGAAACCCTTAGTAGTCAAAATAATGAGATTGTCTCCTAATGCGAGATTTCCTTTGCAGGATAAAGTACACCTAAGGGCTGCTGATGTAATTCTCTCATACTAAGCTGATTAAATGCTGAGGAGTTAGAGCCTTTTATAATTTTATTACATTAGATTCCAGAGATGAAATTAATAGAAATGACCAGACACTGAGGGAGGCAGAAATCTGTATCTGCAGATTTTAGAGACTATAAATTACATTCGTCCAATATAGCTAGGTGTCTGCAAGAACAAATCTAATAATAGAGTACCCGTCTGTTCGACAATATGGATAAACTTGGGCTATCGGTATTGTACAATATTAAAAGGAGAATTACAAGCAGGACCACAGAGAACAAGTAAAGGTCGTTGTATCCCAAAGATTCATGCCATCCCTTTGAGGAAGATCAGCAGCCATTAGTACTGCTTAGGAACTGACTGCAGGATATTATTACCATCACTAATTATGTGTATTGAGAGATAAAGGTTTGCTGCGCTGGACAGAGGATGCAACATGACAAATTCATAATCCCCGCCTAAAAGATCTGAGCTGGACCCAGCTGGACCATATCTGCATATGGAACCTAGTAAAGTCCTGGATTTGGCTGAGTTTGGAGACAAATAAAGATTGCAAACTCCCCTGAAAAAGCCTGGTTAACTCTCAAATTCGAGGCAGAAACAGGGAAAAGGTTCAAGGTGCAAACATAGAATTGGTGTTGACTTTGGGTGATTCAACTTATTTCAGCCATCCTGGCACAAAACCCTTCATTTCACCAGACTCTGGCTTAGGCAAGTCAGCTGGGGACAGAGTTTACAAATACAGCATGTTTGTTGAGTGCCTCCCCTTTTCCTTTGCAAGGAAAGCTGGATTTGTAAGTCGCTTCCAACTAGGTCTTTGTGCATGCTCTTGGGTCATATTGGCCATATTGGCCACACGACCTGGTTTGCTGTAGCCCGACTGGGTGATTTACGCAACTCATCAACAAAGCAGCCAGTGTGAGTCAGATGACCTAACGCACAATGATGTGAAATTCAAGGGATATTCATGCACCGATGCTTTACATTTTTCTCCGGGCACTGCCGTCAGCAAAACGCTCCCATATTCAGATGAGGGTCCTATAAAAGGTCAAATTGAAATTCGCTTGCATATCTGAACAAATATTTGTGAACAATTTTCCCCATTATTCTCTAAGCTTGACATATGGCCCATTCAGCTGAGAAGTGTGGTCCTTTTCAACATTTTGGTAAGGATTGCAATGACTTGAAAACTGCCTGAAAGTAATTAAGAAGCTGACTATTCAGATGTATTTTCTGCAAACAGAAGTTTATTTGCTATGTATAGATAAGTGCTGTCATTGGACTAATTTGGAAGCATTGTTGATTACCCATTGTAATGAGGTCTATTACATAATTAAAAGAGTTTTCTCCTAACTGCGTTTTCCTGCTAATTAACATTTTATGCGATCTACAATGGACACTTTGGGCTGCATCAAAGACATTATTATGCAATTTTAAGAGCAGCCTATGAATTATTAATTAATATCAAATCTGTTGATTAAAGGGTCATTTGTAAGTAAGCCAGTCATAACTAGGAACATGCTTTGCCCATAAGTGTTCCCCTGAAACACACTCCAAAATAATACGGATTAAACCAGACGCAGAAGATTGGGAGTGCGAAACATGGGACACTGGGATAATTTATGAGAAACTCTGATGTTTTTCCAGAAATTCCAGTTGTTGGTGTTTTAATTAAATACCGGCTTCTAAAATGCTCTGTCATGTCCCAGCAGGATTCGCAAAGACAAAACGATAGAACCCTTGTTCTTCATGCAAGTTGAACAACAAGAGAAACCTCCTGTACAAATTCACCGCAACCTGGAAGTTCAGATCAAAAAATACCCAGGGTGGGGGTGGAAGCAGCAGATGTTGGCGAAGATCTAAAGAAATGCTTTTGCTGCAGCATCACCTTAAAAAATGAAATGTGGGTGAGATCAAGGCTGCAGTTTGAATGTGGTGGGGTTGCCTTCCCCCTTACACAGTGCATTTCACAGAATCCCAGAATGTCAGGGGTTGAAGGGACCTGTAAAGCTCATCCAGTGCAATCCCCCCATGGAGCAGGAACACCCAGCTGAGGTTCCACAGGAAGGTGTCCAGGCGGGTTTGAATGGCTGCACAGAAGGAGACTCCACAACCTCCCTGGGCAGCCTGGGCCAGGCTCTGCCTCCCTCATCATGAAGAAGTTTCTTCTCAAATTTAAGTGGAACCTCTTGTGTTCCAGTTTTAACCCATTTCCCCTCGTCCTACCATTTGTCTAAATACAGGTTCAATCGGTGAAACCAAGCTGTTGTACAGTTACTGGGAAAAGTCCTGGCTTACTGAGGTAAGCAGACTCTCCTCAACATGAGACAATTCACCACCCGAATTGCCCCCCACAGGCGATAATCAATGCACAACAGGTCCCGTAACATCACATCCAGCCCAGCTGCATAAGAAAGATGGGGACAGACTTTTGAGCAGGGCCTGTTGCGACAGGACAAGGGGTGATGGTTTTAAACTAAAGGAGGGAGATTGAGGCTGGACATGAGGAAGAAATTGTTGTCCTGAGGGTGGTGAGAGCCTGGCCCAGGTTGGCCAGAGAGGTGGTGGATGAACCATCCCTGGAGACATCCCAGGCCAGGCTGGACGGGGCTCTGAGCAACCTGAGCTGGTGGAGATGTCCCTGCTCATGGCAGGGGTGGCACTGGGGGAGCTGGGAAGGTCCCTTCAACCCAAATTATTCTGTGATTCTATGGTAGCCTCTGTGCCTCACCTGTGATGAATGGAGAGCTCTGGAGAGCAGCAGTACTCACTCGGTTTGCTGAGTCAGTGCCTGGGAGCCACAATCACCCCAAAAAATCAAACCCTAAGGCTTCATGAAATACTAGGCATCCTGCAGGAGCAGAGTGGGAGGCCAGGAAGGAACCTGCCTGGCTGCCATGAAGTCAGAGCTTATTAATCACACGCTCCAGGACACAGCATCGTCCCAGGTTACAAAGACGAAGGCACAGCCTGATGTACCCTCCCCCAGGCCCAGCATCTGCGCATTGCTCTGGCAGCCTGATTCTGCAGCTCATCCTGAGGTCAGGAGTGGTGGTAGAATAATAGTAATAGTAATAGTAATAGTAATAGTAATAGTAATAGTAATAGTAATAGTAATAGTAATAATAATTAAAAAAATCATTTTGGTTGGAAGAGACACTCAAGATCATCAAGTCCCACTGTTAACCCACCCCTGTCACTACCCCATGTCCCTGAGAACCTCATTTATGTGTCTGCTCAACCCCTCCAGGGATGGTGACTCCAGCACTGCCCTGGGCAGCCTGTTCCAATGCTCAACAGCCCTTCCTCAGTCCTTTCCTCATATCCAATCTAAACCTGTCCTGGTGCAACTTGAGGCCATTTCCTCTCATCCTATTGCTTGTTACTTGGGAGAAGAGACGAACACCCTCCACATTAAAACCTCCTTTCAGGCAGTTGTAGAGAGCGAGAAGGTGTCCCCCCAGCCTCCTGTTCTCCAGCCTAAACACCCCCAGTTCCCCCAGCCACTCTAATAACAATAATAATAATAATAATAATAATAATAATAATAATAATAATAATAATAATAGCTATGATTATAATAGCAACAACAAAAATATTAGACATTAATAATAATAATCATCATCACCCTGGTGATGTGCATGCTGTAGCATAGCTGGGGTACCTGAAAGGCACCCCATGCACTACACAGATTGCACCTGGTCAGGGAGAGGCAACCAAACAGCTTTTGTCCTGTTGGGAAAAAACTACACATAGCAGTTTTGTTTACCAACAGGAGCAGTCTGCAGGAGTGCTGTGTGTTACCACGATGGGCACACTGCAATCAGGCTTCGTGTTTAAATTATGAGAGGGGTAAGGGAGAGGGAAGCACTTGGTGCGATGGTGGTATAGCCCCAACCCTGTGCAGTAGCTCATGATGTGTCTCACACCCAGTGTGACCTGAGTGGCACATAGCTCAGGTGAGAAAAATGGTAAAATAGATCATAAATAGAAAGATAGGTCAAGCAAACAGCCACGCTTCACATCTAGGGCATCCGCAGATGTCTTGGATGGAAAGGGCATTTCTGAAGGCTAAAGGGGGATCTGTGACATCTCCCCCTCAAAATCGGCTCCAGCATACTCCCACCCCCCAAAAAAGGTGAAAATCTCCCAGATTTCCAGGTCAAGCACACCCTCAACCACAAAGGTGACGATGCTCTCCCTTCTCATCACAACAGCCACTTGTAGGGACCCGCTCTCTGCAAGCCTGTGCCTGCACACAGCCACGCTGTTAACTCCTGCCGCGTCCGCGAGCGCTAACGAAGCCCAGGGCCAATTATCTGTTGTCCTCCTCCCAAGAAAAATACGCAGAGAAAATAACTGTTGGAATTCATAAGCCCTTGGATACAACGATAATTAATGAGAGCAGCTGACTACAGAGACCTGTAGGGAGATACAGCTGTTTACATCAGCCGTTTTCATCATGTTTTTCTCATTTTGACTTCTCCTATTATTCTTGAAGATGTAATGAAGATCTCCTTCAATCGTGCAAAAATGAATCCAGACAGTTCCTGAGGTTTATGGCTTGTAGGGAGGATCTCAAAGGCTTTTCTTTACAAGACTGGGTAATTTTGACAGCAGACTAAAGGGGTGATCGCAATCATTTCTTTACACTGTATGGAGTCATTTCACCTTTAGCAGGAAGTTTTGCACTTTGAGTTAGCTGGCAGGTCCTATCTGAAGTGAAAACCACGGTGCAGAAGATATCAGCAATAGCAGGTCTCCCAGATTTGGGTGCTTTTCTTTGGTCCCCAACACCTACAGCCCTGCAGTGCCACAGAAACAAGGAGGTGCTCCCCAAAACTGAAGCGACACTCATCTATACCCCCCATAGAACCACAGAATTTCCTGAGTTTGAAGAGACCCACAAGGATCATTGAGTCCAACTCTTGTCCTTGCATAGGACAACCTGTAAATGCCACACCAGCACTTGTGGTTTCTTGGTGGGCACCACATCACTTAGGGCTGTGTGAAGAAGACATCTTTTCTTTTTTCTTCCAGTCTCGGCATTTCACCTCCTCACTGATCATTCTCGCAGTGAAACCGGCCCATTCATTGTTAAAGCCACGAAAACACAGACAACAGCTGCCTCTCCCATCCTGGTCAGCTCTGTGAGTGGTTAAAGCCATGTCATATTTCCTGCTCCTACCAGACCAGTCTGTGGACTTTCTGACCCTGTCCGTTGGCAGAATGTCCTATGGACTACAGCATTTTTTTTAAAAAAACCCAAATGTTTCACATATGAAAGCCTATAAATATCCGAGCAATTTACAGAACATTTACCACTCTCCATTTTTCTTCTCTCAGCACTGGTGTTCCAAGTTCAGCCCCAACCCAAATTAATGCACGGCAATAGTTTTGCATGTCAATTAGAGGCAGAAGGTTATTTTCTGGTCTGACCTCTGAGATCAAGTGCTAATGTTCTACAGAAAAATCCAGTGATCTATTACCCAAACTGCAGCCAGGACCACTTTTTCTTTCCTACAAGAAGGGCTTACAATAACTTGCTTGACACCATCAGTCACTTCTTGGCCTTCCTCTCAGGGGGATTCAGGGCGTTACATCCAAGTGCTTCAGGACCAGGAGTGTTCTGCCCCAGAAAATGATTGAACTCAACACCTTATTATTCATTTTATGGCAGTAGCTTGGTACCCGGCTCATGGAGCGAGACCCAGCCATGGAGAACAACAAACCTCATGCCCAGAGACTTTGCAATTTGAGGATACATGGTGTTTTGATGGTGGCGCAATAACGCTCTTCCCTATGGAGGGGCTGCTGGAAAGGGCAGTGGTGAAGGAAGGAGAAGTGAACTGGTGATGAATTATGTCTGGAAGCAGCCAAAAAGCAACGTTCCTAAGCCATCCCACTGTCTTGTGTATCGGAAATCACAGTCTAATCTGTTTCCCTGCAGGGAATAAGCATCAAATGATCCCTGGGGCCAAATTGATGAAGCTGTGTCCCCAAGAACAAGCTACCCAGGGGCTGGGAACAGGTGACGAGCTGGAAAGTCTTCCCCTCAGCACAGTACCCAACACTGAGAACTGATGGCATCCTGTCCCCGTGGGTAACACGAGCCGGGAAGGATGCCAAAACCCTGGGAAATATTTCCAAATACCTGCCACATGGTGCGATCTGTGCGTCCCTGGAGGAAAACAAATCTGCTCATCAGAGATGCTCCTGTGAAAGCAGCCGTGGGAGGTGGTTGACCGGGGAGGAGGGACCAATCAGGGCAGAATGGTCCCTAATGCCATGCAGCTGGGGAAAGGCAGCATCTGCCCCTTCACTTTTAGGAGAGAAGCACTATCCCAGGTGCCCTTTAAGGTGGCTCAGAGCCTTGTTTGCCTTTTTTCCCCCACTTGCATATTCATCTGCTTATCTGTAAATCCCCAGAGCCTCGTTTGTCCAATTAGTGCTTGCTGAGTCTCTTGCTACTGGCAAATAATAGGGTCTTCCATGCACTACTGCATTACCCAAAATAAAATTACTTGGCAGCTAAGAACAGAGGCATCTCAGTGCCGTGAGGAATTGAAAGAGGAGATGCAGATCCTGCACCTGAACTGGCCCGATGTAAGCCCTGTTTGATGGGACGGCTCAGCCTCAGCCCTCACAGCGATGTGAGGTCGTTCTGGTGCTGGTTTGGTGTCCTGGGAACTGGGATTTGGGGAAAACTTGCCTGATCCATCCATACTCAACAGCTTTGCAAACAAACTGCTTTAACCTCACACCTCTTAACCTTCACATTACAGGCGCTGTAGCATCCCACAGCTCATTAACAGCATTTTTTACTTTGTTCCCCCTTACAACTTAATGTTGGTGAAAGTTAATCTGGGAGCCTCCCTTGTGGTCAGACCTTTTGCAGAAGAATGCATCATTTGGGTGGGTTAAAAAAGATTCCCAAGCATTTGAAGAATGAGAACACAGGGAAAAACAAACAAACGAATGAACAAAACCCACACCAAACAAACACCACACACCACTCTTTTTTCTTTCCCCCTCCTTCTACTGGTGCACTTAATCACTTAATGGGAGGGCTGTTAACAACATCAACACCCAGGCTCCCAAACAGGAGGTTGGGAGGTTGTTCCCTGTCCACCAAGTGTAATTTTAGCAAAAGACCAGCGAAAAATCAAAGTAAACCCTAACAGACTACCCCATCTCACCTTGAGCAGACCATCCTACTTTACTCACCCAAATCTCTCCAAATCTGTTTCAGGTGTTTCTGGGCAATCCTCGAGGCAGAACTGGACGTATCGTCATCAATGGTGGAAACACAAGTGGAAATTCAGCAGCAGACCCTGAAAATTTGGATATTAGGAAAAAATTCTTCCTGGAAAGGGTTGTCAGGCATTGGAACAGGCTGTCCAGGGCAGTGGTGGAGTCACCATCCCTGGAGGGGCTTAAAAGATGCATAGATGAGGGTCTTAAGGACATGGGTTAGTGACAGTGTTAGGAAAATGGTTGGAGTCGATGATCTTGAGGGTCCCTTCCAATCAAAATGAGTCTATGATTCTATAATTTGGGGCTGAGGTTACCTACCATGACAGTGGGACATCTTGCTGGACACACATCATTTGGTTTGTTAGGGAGGGAGAAAAAAATAGGAGCAAAAATGCAGCATCCAGACGCAAGAGCAAAGAGAGAGATAACTACTGAAATCACCCACGCTGGCATGCAGCAGGACCACAGAGCTCAGGTTTTCTTTCCTCTAGCCTGACATTTAAGCTAGACATATATATTCCTTGACAGAGGTTTGTGAGCAATTTGACCTGTGCTAGTTCTTCTCCTCCAGCTGGGAAAGAGCCGCACACCAGAAATCAATCTGCCTCACCTCCATTTCTTGTCCGGCCACTTGCAGTTCCTTAGGAAGAGGCAAGCATATCCTTCTCTGATTTATCATACAACCTTAATAAGCGCATTTTATAGTTTAGGTCATATCCTTTCATGAGTCTCATTATTTTAGACTTGTTTTATAGCAATAAAAATGTGCTGTAAAAGTGCCTTTCTCCGGTGGAGTCAACTAGCCCTTCCGTTTAAGCCTCCCTCATGACTTGGAAAGAAGGGATTTTGTTTGTCAGCGTTGAATAAGACATCAAGATGACAACGTAAGTGCCTAAAAAGGTGTCTAAAGTAATTGCAGTTGCAATTGGAGTCTATTGAGTGTGGCTGTAACACCATTCACTCCCCCAGGAGGGGTTTGGATGTGCTGACTATTTACAGCTTGCCAAATCCCACCCCTGGAGTCCATGCCTCCAGGTCTGTTCTTCCCTTGGCTCAAGTTTGGCTTTAGAGAGCAGTAAAGAAGAGCAGAATTAGGCTTAGATCTCCTGGATTACTGTCCATCCACAGGCCAGCTTGGTATCAAGTGAATTCAAAGCTCCACCAGACTTCAGTGGGCATTGGGTCAAACACTTAGCTCTTCTCCAACTAAAACCAGCGTTAGAACTGGAAATAAGCCAAAACCAGGAATACTTGCCCAAATTTCAGAATAAGCTGAGGCTGAACCAAGTTCCTAAAACCTGGAGTTCAAACTAAAGCAGGGATTCATCTGAGTATAAACTCTGTATCAAACCTACGTGTGTTTTAAGGACACTTTGGCACAAGGGCTAACCCCAGCATGTGGCCTCCTTGTTAGATAAAAACAAGACCACAAATCAAACCATTAGTATTTTGCTTTTACAGAGGGCTGATGACTTCCTTTTCCCCACATTGCTCTCTTAACCTCTCAAAAATAGACCAACAATTGCAAAGTGAAACCAGAACCAAATGCAAATTTGCTTGCCTAGGGGAGAAATCCACGTATCCTTGGCAGGTGGTGGTTGACAAAGTCCAAATATTCAGTCTCAACCTTCCACCTTTACTTATTTCTGCTCTCTTCCTCATGTCTGGCCTGAATCTCCCCTTTTGTAGTTTAAAATCATCACCCTTTGTCCTACTGCAACAATTGTTGTCATCAGCCTCTGCTTTGGCAGCAGAGAAGGAGGCAAGGCTGAGTCCACCTGATTTGGATCTAATTGTCAATCAATGTCCTGAGCGCATAATGTATTCCAGATGCAGATCTCCAGATGTCAGACACCATTTGAGGCACCGAGACACTTAGGGAATTAATTGTTCCATGAAATCACAGGCTTACAGTCAGTGCATCAAGGATGTTTTAGCACCGTGTTCCTGATTCTGAGCTTTCAGGACGATGAGCTGAAGCCACAATTCATGGTTGGGTGAGCTCTGTGTGAAAGGCTGCGTCTTGGATGCTGCACCTTCATCCCATGATGCCATATTGTCCCTTCACGAGTGACCATACCACTCCACACCCAAAAAATAGCAGCTTCCCTTTCCTTCCCATCTACATTCAGATCTGCAAGTACCCCGATACAAAATAAGGAACACATGGAGCTGGGGAAGCAGCCGCACAGGACCTCACTGCTGCCATCACGGACCCTCTGGCAGTCCACTGTGCACTGACACGTCCCACATCTGTGGCAAATTGCTTTAAGGAATAAGAAAAACCACCCAGTTTGTGCTAAGAACAGAGAGAGCCTGTTCCTAATGCGGCATTAAAACGCTTAGCTTAATGTTGTAACAGGTTTTTCAAACATTTCTGGCTCTGGTGAAATATTTTAATAACAATGATAATATTTATCATGTGGTTAGGGATGTTTGGCTAGAGCAAGCCATAACTCCCAGCTGACAGAAACCCCAGGGGCCAAATTACTCCTCTCTTTTGTTCACCAGCTGATGTCCCTTGATTGCATGCGCCCCAGACCATCCTTGGTGATGGAAAGCAGCATAAGTCCTTTGGGAATAGCTTTTTTTAATGATCTAAATTACTTGGGCACATAATGCCACATAAAGCCAAGGAAGCTTTAAGCAAGGTGTTGTAAAGCAATTCCAGCATGTCTGAAAGCAAATGGGTTCCTATGAGGGTTTGCATAGAGCCCTGGGGTATTACCTGATAGGAAAAGATGTGACAACTCCTGGAGCATCACCTGGAGCAGGTGCTGAGGAGGATGGAAAGGAGGTGCTGGGTCAGAGATGCCATCAGACCACCAGATGCCACCACCCACAGAATCACAGGGTGGTAGAGGTTGAAGGGACCTCTGTAGATCCCCCAGTCCAACCCCCCTGCTCATACAGGGTCCCAGAGCAGATCACACAGGTGGGTCCAGGCGGGTTTGAATGTCTCAGAGAAGGAGACTCCACACCTGCTCTGGGCAGCCTGGGCCAGGCTCTGGCACCTCCCAGCAAAGAAGTTTCTCATGTTTAGATGAAACCTCTCCCTTTGGTGGCTCCAGTGATTTCCTAGACCTCTTATCCCATCAGTACCTCACCAAAAAGCCTTATATTAATCAATACTTTCTAAAATGAAAACTATTTCACCTCCCTTAGAGATGTCACTCAAATGGTAGTGATGCTTCCTGGAATACGCAGCTTGCTGGTGGGAAGTGAGCTGCATCGGGGGATTTGGGTAAACAGGACATTCCCTGCAGGGAGCACTTGCATCTGCATTCCCAGCAGGCAGGAAAGAGTTGGATTCCTGGAGCAAATGATTTTTCCACACGCTGATAGATATAGGTGGACAGAGCCCCCAGCTACTCTTTTCCTGTTTTGCAAGCAAAGTTTCAGGTGGATTTCTTTTTCTATTTTTTTTTCCCATTTCTCTTGAACATTCCAGTTTCATCTCATTGATTTTTGGCAAGCATCTGAGTGTGCCACACCTATTTATTGGGGTTTTCACCCTGGCTTCAGGATGCATGACGTCTATATGTCTGCTCATGCATGTGCATCGGCCCAGGATGATTTTTACACTGTTGGAAAAGTGCTCATTGGTTACAAAGGACTCCCAGCAAAGACATCAGCATAACTCCATGTGGTGGAGGAAATAACCGAATAGAAAACTGTCAGCTGGAATACAGGGTCACATAAACAACTGTGTGCGCACCACCTTTTTTTTCTATACCCTTAGCTAGCGATTGACTCACAGGGGCATAAGCAGCATGAGGTGTGCAAATCCATTCACTTGTCTTCCTCGCTTGTACTTATAATTAAGTTCCTAACTGCTGCCGGGGCTCTAACCCTAAAACAGAAAGCTCAATATAAGCACAGAGCATCACTCAGGCTCTTACCAGCACCATCGCCTCACCCCATCTCCAGCTCTCGGGGACAATCGAGGCTGATGATGCCACTCCTGAGCCTCCTGAGGTTGCAGGAGATACGCCAAGGGGAGAGGTCAAGCCTGTGATCAGGTCTCCTGCGACCCGCCGCAGTGTTTAAACCGTACCATGCTACTCAGGAGACCATGCACAGTATAACTAAGCCATAAGGCAATAAGGAGAACGTGCTTGTTAGGAGATGATCACACTCCCAGGCTGTAGGGCTGCCCAGGGAGGCTTAAATCCCTCAGGAAGGAGATTAGCAGCTGAGGAACAGTCCAGCTGTGTTTTACCATTTGCATGCTAACAGAGGTAGGAGGGGATGGAGAGGGGAATTCGGGGGCTGGCAGCAGAAGGATGCAATGTTTGCCCTCGCATTTAGCCACGTGTGTGACGCACTTGAAACAACATCTGGAGCAGCACACACTGACGCCTGGGTTAAGCCACTGCCTTTTTTTTTTTCCCTATAAAAGTAGAAACATTCCATGATGGATTATAGGACTTTAACAAGCACGTGCCCTACAGCAGCTACAGAAGGAACAAATTCAGCAAGAAGAGGAGGGACAGGAGGTTGAGTGCCAGGAGTTAAAGCCTCAGCTGGTGTAAAATTGGCTTTGGTGGAGCTGAGCTGGTTTATTGCAGCTGATCTGAGCTGAGGAGCAGCCAGCAAGAGGCATGGAAAGATTTCTGTGCTAGAGGATGATGCAGCTTTAAAGTAAGGGCCCGTGGTGGCATCTGCCTCCCTGGGGGTATTCAGGGCTTGACCAGACCACAGGAACCAGCAAAATCCCATTCTGAGGAGCCAGTTGGACAGGAGACCCCCAGATGTCCCTCGTCATCAGCATTTGCGTGTTCCATGATTGTGTGTGTGTGTGGTTTGCTCTTGAAGGACACAACACAGTGTGACTTCTTCCCCAGTAGCTTGTCCCCAGCCAACCCACAGCACCAACCCAATGTGGTGGCATGGTCCTGATGCACATGCAAAAATCCTTACCACAAATCATCTGCCAGCACATTTAGACCAGCAACCCACCCTGAGTCTCCCTTTTGTCAGGCCCAACTCTGTCAACTGTCCCCTTGTCGAGGCAGAGGTCCTCCAGCAACCCTCTGTGTGACCACTGACCCTTCAATCTGCTGCCACATGAATTATTATCAACAAACCCAACAACAAACCCATGGGTGGTGCAAAGCACAGCAAGGGGCTTTCAACACACGTACAGTGGCACAAGGAGTGGGTCTGGGGTCCTGTGGGCACTGAAAGAGCCCAGTACAGCCAGGATTTACAGGCACTCGGTGTCTGCAGCTGGGGAACAGCTTCAGAAAAGCTCATGGCTCAGCAAACCTGCTCCATCCCTGTGGACCATCACACAGCAGCACTCTCCACCCTCTTAGGCTGAGCCTTCTTTGGAAGGTGCAGCTCCCCAGACAGTGCCTGAGGCTGCAATATTGCAAGGAATCTGAAGCAGCATTGAATTTCACTGGGATGTGAGCCACAGCGACCTCAGGTCCCTTTCCAAACCCACAGCCAGCAAAAGCAAACGCAGCCCTGGGAGAGCAGCATCACTTCATCAGCAGCATAACCCAGTACAGTATAGTATAGTATAGTATGGTATGGTATGGGTATGGGTATGGGTATGGTATGGTATGGGTATGGTATGGGTATGGGTATGGGTATGGGTATGGGTATGGGTATGGGTATGGGTATGGTATGATATGGTATAGTATAGTATAGTATAGTATCGTATCGTATCGTATCGTAATTGTTGTATCATTATATTATTTTATATATTATAGATTCTAGATTAGAGCTGCCCCTCCAGCTCCACACACCTCAAAGTACTCTGCTCCCAGGGCAGCCAGATCCTGCAGGACACCATTCCACCATGTGGCCATGCACCAATGGACTTGTTACTGCTAATTACCCTTGATATCAGTGCTGTCAAGAGCTCGTAAGCCTCTAATTAGAAGCAAAAATATGAGATGGATAGGTGGCAGAGGGGAGACTGGGAAGCACAAGATGCTGCAGGTCAGCAGGTAGGCTGGAGAACATGTGCAACAAGAGACCTCCGTGGGCATCATTAATCTGGATCCTTTAATTGGGAGTTTGGAAGAAGCCTTTTCCATCTGTCCTCAAAGAGGGAAAGCCAGAGATGCCCCGAGGAGGCTGGAGCAGGATGACCACCAGCCCCTGTGAAGCTGGCATCAGCTCTCTTGTGATGATTTCCATCTTCCCTCACTGTGAGAAGCCTCCTGGATGAGGGACACATGTCACAACACATCCCTGGCCCCTTCCCTCTCCCCTGCTCGCTCAGCCCAGCAGCCCCAGGGGAGGATCCATTTCCACCACTGCTTTCAAGCCTTGCTGCTGGTTATTGCTTACCTCCTTATCAGCCATCAGAGTTCCCATGAAAACAGTGAATAGGACACAAATTGCAAATTAGGCTTTAATTAGAAGCTGGCACCTGCTTTCTGACCAAGAAATAAAATGAAGATGTCTGTGTGTTGCTATGGCAGTCCAGAAACATAGATTTCTGTTTCAGGACCCTTTGAAGACAAATTTACTCAGCACTATAAACTTGTATGCCAAAGTGATTAACACTTTAATGCTAATATCAAGCTGGACCAGTTACACACATTTTATTCATTAGAAGGCATCATTTTTCAACTGTGTCTTATCAGTATGTAAATGAGATTTTGACGCGGTCGTTGTCTGCTCCCAAAAGCGCAGCCAAAGTGAATTCAATTAATGCGATTTACATCCCAATGTGACACACGAGGCTGTGTGGGGCTTGATAAGGCAGCCAGATGGGAGCTGGGCTCCCAGCACAGCCGTGTCATTAACCTCCATCTCCTCCCAGCTCCCCATCTTCACTGGACACCCCAGAAACCCCTAATTCTACGATGATTCTTAGCTCAAGTAAGCCCTGCAGATGCACAACCCAGCTGGTTAAGCAGCTTCCACAGCAAGGACAGACCCTCAGGATATCCTGGCTACCTCCCTTAAAAATCCTTCTAGTTTTTCTCTTATTTAGGTCAAAATCCTGATTCTATTTACCCCATGGTCAGACTGGAGAGATCCTGCTGCTTTCAGTGCTATGTCGGGCACCGATCACAGCTTTTGGTGTAGATACCGATGTAGGATGATGCACACGGGCTCCAGGAGAGCTCAGCTCAGTTACAGGGAAGAAGGACGCTTATTTCACCCCCTCACATTGTCCAGCATCTCTGCACATGGTCATTTTAGCCAGAAATGTGAGTTTTATCTCATAGCTCAGGATTTTTCTATGGGCCTCGTGGCTCTTGGTGCCCGTTTGGCTCACAAGTAAGGAAATGGGATGAAGTTCAACAAGGCCAAGTGCCGGGTCCTGCACTTTGGCCACAACAACCCCCTTCAGCGCTACAGGCTGGGCACAGAGTGGCTGGAGAGCAGCCAGACAGAAAGGGACCTGGGGGTACTGATTGACAGCAAGCTCAACATGAGCCAACAGTGTGCCCAGGTGGCCAAGAAGGCCAATGGTATCCTGGCCTGTATCAAAAATAGTGTGGTCAGCAGGACAAGGGAAGTGATCCTTCCCCTGTACTCTGCATTGGTGAGGCCACACCTGGAGTATTGTGTTCAGTTCTGGGCCCCTCAGTTCAGGAGGGATATTGAGGTGCTGGAGCGGGTCCAGAGAAGAGCAACAAGACTGGTGAAGGGACTTGAGCACATGACCTATGGTGAGAGGCTGAGGGAGCTGGGGTTGTTCAGCCTGGAGAGGAGGAGGCTTAGAGGTGACCTCATTGCTCTCTATAACTACCTGAAGGGAAGTTATAGTCAGGTGGGAACTGGTCTCTTCTCCCAGGCAGTTAGCAATAGGACAAGGGGACATGGGCTTAAACTCTGCCAGGGGAAGTTTAGGCTGGATATTAGGAAGAAGTTCTTTACGGAAAGAGTGATCAGGCATTGGAATGGCCTGCCTAGGGAGGTGGTGGACTCACCGTCCCTGGAGGTTTTTAAACTGAGATTGGACATGGCTCTTAGTGCCATGATCTAGTAAATGGGCTGAAGTTGGACCAAGGGTTGGACTTGATGATCTCTGAGGTCTTTTCCAACCTAGCCAATTCTGTGATTCTGTGATTCTGTGAAAGCACAGTTAATTCCCTCCTGGAAATTGGTTTCATGGACATTTTGCCAATGACTGGTCAAAATGGGATGTGGTTGGGTTTAAGAGTCATCCCAAAACCCTTAAAAACAAAAGTCAGTGAAGGTTCTTACCGCAAAATGCAGTAATTTGCCCAAAAGATCTACTGATATATATGGCATACACAAGAACAGATACCCAAGAGCCTGGGAATTAAAGAAAAGGAGCCTTTTGCTTACGTGACTGAGCTTCATCTGAAAATCAAGTAGTTGTTTCTGCCCCTGTTCGTGCCCAGACATTGCACGGCAGCACCTCCTCGGCTGGAGGTTTGGAGGGCTGGGTGCGAGGTCAAAAGCATCATCATGTTACTCACCACAACAATCTGTGCACCGGATAACAAATTCTCTTGTGAGGGAATGAGCCCTTGCTAACATTTCTGAAACAAGCTGTATTAATTGCTTTGTTTTGGCAATGCTGCTTGTATCCAGGTAAATTGCTGAGGTCTCTCCTGACCCCAAAATTTGCCGTGACTCTGGTCTGCACTTTGCCCATTCAATGCTCGTGTTTGAGCTCAGGGTGGGTGTGCAATGGAAATGGAAGAGGTGGCTCTGGGCGGACACCCATCCCGAGCTGGCAGCTCTGGTATGGCTGGGAAACACAGCGGTAGAGCAAAGCTCACACATCCGTGACAGCCAATTAATCCAGGGAAATACAACGCCTCGCTGCAGAGGAAGAGCCAGGAAAGCACAGCGGCGCTTAACTGATGCTGTAACCAAGAGCCATGTACCCTCTGCTTGCAGCACTGTGGGGAACTGCATTTGTCCCCAGTGTTCCCCAGCTGTACCCTCTGTACTGTACCCTCTGTCCCTGCGGGGACGCCCTGCCTGCCTCTCCTCTCTCCCTTTCAAAAAAGCCTCATACTTTTGGTGGTCATATAGCTCATTTTTATAGAACTATAGAATCATATTGGCCAGGAGAGATCCTCAAGATGATCAAGTCAAACCACTAACCCAACACTGGTACTAACCCATGTCCCTGAGAACCTCATCTCCACGTCTGTCCAACCCTCCAGGGCTGGTGACTCCAGCACTGCCCTGGGCAGCCTGTTCCAATGCCCCACAGCCCTTTGGGGAAGAAATTGTTCCCAAGATCCAACCTCAGCCTCCCTGGTACAACTTGAGGCCGTTTCCTCTGCTCCTGGCGCTTGTTCCTGGGGAGCAGAGCCCGACGCCCCCTGGCTCCAAGCTCCTTTCAGGCAGTTCAGAGATCAGAAGGTCTCCCCTCAGCTCCTGTTCTCCAGCTGAACCCCCCAGGTCCCTCAGCCGCTCCCATCACACTTGTGCTCCAGCCCCTCACCAGCTCCGTTCCCTTCTCTCAACTCGCTCCAGCACCTCAAGGTCTCAATTGGACAATGCGAGGTGGGAAAGCTTTTCCAGGCATCTCCCTGTCCTACCTGCTCCTCTTCAGCTCCCACCCAAGGACAGATGCTCATTCCCTGCCTCCCAACATTCACATCTCATTTCCCCCTCTCAGCGATCCACCCACCAGCAGGGAAGCATCGCAGCTCCATTTGGTTTCCAGGCGTGGATTTTGCTGGGCAGATACATCATGCTGAGCTCCCAAGCAGGGAGCTACCATTAATTCATGGCATGCCACTCTGCAGCCAGACAACAGTTTATCACACCTGTGAGCAAGGTTAACCTTTTTCCACAAGTAAAACTTTCCACAACAATTATTCACCTAAACAGAGCGATTATGGAGGGAAGCAAAGAAGAAAAGACATTTTTAGAGAGGTGAATTCTGCTTGGGAGCTGGAGCGGTCCCCACGACCCCAAATACAGAGTTAATCGTTGCTCAAAATCTTCTTTTTTTAGGGTTCAAAGGACAGGCAATAAGCAAGCTCAAAGTATCGCTGGGCCTTAATGAAGTTGCATTCAGCTTGAGCAGAATGGCCTGATTATTCATGCAAATTCACTGTAACCAGCTTACACACATTATCCAGCACGGGGACCTGTGGGAGATCCTAGTTGCCTGGGGGAGATTAGGAGAAGAAACTGAGGACCTTGTATCAGCGCAAGCAGCTAAGGTGCTTCCAAATATCCTGATTAATTCCCCGATTGGCTCTGTATTAAGACAATATAATAGGCCTTTATTGTCTGAGGACATATGACTGTTAATGACGGGGAAAGTCCCTGAGCACTCGGGGCAATCTCCAGCTGAGCAGCCCTACACATCCAACCAGGGAAAAACAGCATTGCATTGATCAGCCGGTTCCTGGGCCTTAATCAATACTTGCTTTGACTACATGGAAATGCTCATTTATCTGTCGCGTGCAGATAATAATGAGATTGTCAAGGCGGTTGGCTGAAAGAAATGCGTTCTCCTGGGAGGATGCTAACAACCCCCATGGTGTTGGCATCAGCGGGAGTTCTCATTTCTCATTCCTGCACGGTTGCAAATTTTAGATACAAAACCTCACTGGTTTTTGCTGCCTTGTGAAGGCATCCACAAGCCACTGCTCACCAGAACAAACAGGGGCAGGACCATGTTTTGCACAAACCAGGTAGGTGCCCAGGGTTTGCTCCGGAGAAATTTGGGTACTCAGCACCAATGACCCTCACCCATTACCCTCCCAAGCACAAATTCAGCTCTGCCTTAGGAAGGAAACCTGCATAAATCTCAACAACCTCATATTAGTGAGTCCAGAGACCTCCCTGCAGTCAACCAGGTTGGACCAACCTCATCCAAGGTAGATTTCTGCCCCAATATTGGCCACCAAACCATGCCTGCCCCAGAGGAAACGGGTGCTGGCAGGACACAGCTCACCTTGTCCTGAGATCGGGGTGCAAAATGGGTCAGTGAATCCATCCAGGGTTCCTCTTTCATTGATGGGATGAGCCAAACATGGACATTTACATGCAGGTACTCAGCGTGGTTCCTCCTCTGGTTCTCGGTGGCCACAAGTCCAGAGACACCTGCAAGAGCAAAGGGAGTTATTCCAGCCACAAGGGCCCCAGCTGAATGTCAGGTTTTGGTTATTGTGTGGTAAATCCCGAGTGACCCAAGCTCACACCATCACTCATGTGCATCTGCAGGCTTGTAAGCCATGGCAGAGTTTGAACTCACTGACAAAGCCCCCTAGGAAGGAAAAGCCAGGGGAGCTGCCCAGGACTTGGGGATGGAGGAAAGAGTGACCAACAGTGGGCTTGGAACCCCATAACTCTCATTAAACTTTGCATCTGGCACGACAAAAAGCCAACAAAAAAGGAGATCTAAGTGCATTTTGCTTAAGGCTGAGATTTGAAGAACAGGGAGAGACAGGGCAAAGGAAACCATGGGGCACAGCACAAAAAGCAGCAGCCAGTGCAGACAGTTTGCTTCCCAATTAGATCTGTCCCACCACCAAATATTAGAGCAGATAGTCCCAGTCTCCAAGCAGGTCTGGGATGTTCCCAGTGAGCCCATTCACCAGGGAAAAGCCACGTTCCTACAAAACAGATGAGCAATGCTTGCTCTTACATGGCTGTAGGAGAGGTAACCCAAGCGACTATTTTGTAGCTTCAGGAAGGAGGGGTACTTTTGGAAACACGTTATTTTTCCATTTGTTATTTTCCTATTTAACGAGGCTGTTGCAGGGCTGCAAATATCAGCTTCCTTTTCCTTATTAGCCTGGGGGAAAAGAATAAATAAAAATAGGTTGCTGACCCCAGTTAACTCCTTCCCGCAGCCGCCAGTGTCAGGGTGCTTCATGCATGTTAGCTGCATCCCCTCGAGGTCAGTGGGTTACGGCTCTTCCCAGGGGTATCTATTTCAGACCAAAAAAACCTCCGCTACTGCCATAAAACAGCAGTTGAAGGCAAAAAGGGGGCTTGTTTTTAACTGAGCCTGTTAAAATTACTGGGTGCCATGAAAGCAAGTAAGAGCCCTGTATTTCCAGTAGCAGCTTTTTGGCGTTAATACAGCCCACCCAAAATCCGTTCCCTTGCACTAGACACCTTCAAACACCCTGAAAACTGCAGGGCTGGAGCACTGAATATCTGAAGACAGGCAGGACTAAGGGTGAAGGTGATTTAATAGAGGCTGGGCAGAAGATGAGTAAGATGGCCATGGCTCAAACCAAGACCTTCCTTCGCTACAGCACTGGTCCAGGCTGTTCAGGGGTGGTGGAATCCCCATCGTTGATGGTTGGTGGTTTTCAGGATTCTAAAATACTTCATCCCCATTGCATTCACCTTCCCCCGTGGAAACGCTTCAGTCACGCGGTTTGTATCTCTCTCACCAGCACTGAGCCACCAGTCAAGCAAAATCCTGCCACAACCCAAGCAAGTCCCATGAGGAATTTCTTGCAGCCAGGGCCAAACTCCAGCTGCAGTACATACACGTGTGGGTATAACCCTAGAAAGCCAGAGTTAATTAAGCCTCTCACTGGCAAAAGCTTTTAATTGCATAACAGCAGCCTGGCCTTTCCAGTTCATCCAGTGCCACCCCTGCCATGAGCAGGGACATCTTCACCAGCTCAGGTTGCTCAGAGCCCCGTCCAGCCTGGCCTGGGATGTCTCCAGGGATGGTTCAGCCACCACCTCTCTGGCCAACCTGGGCCAGGCTCTCACCACCCTCAGGGCCAACAATTTCTTCCTCATGTCAAGCCTGAATCATTAAGAAGCTGCTGTGGCTCATCAGCTGGGAACAGGCAAAGGGAGATGTACCAGTGATGGAGCCGAAGGAGAAGCAAGATGCTGCTGTGCTGGCTGAAAACTCAACAATCTCAGAGCCACCGGTCACCAGCTACAGGCTCAGGCACCAGCTGACCCTGTGCCAAAAGCCCTGTCCCTCAGCTGCCGGGTCCAAAACTGCATCTGCACTGCTGTCCCCAAAACCCCAGCACTCCCAAAACACAGAAGATGGAGCAAACTCTGCTTTTCCAATCACACGCAGAGGAAGAGAAGGAGCTGGCTCATCCGGTTGCTCTCCTTCTTGCAAGGAGGGATGGGAGACATGGGGACACATCTCCAGGGGACTGGGACACCGGCTACACCCAGGAACCCTCTCTGGGTACCATGAGGGTCCTTCCAGGGCCCTGTTTCCCAGCCAGGTGATGTGTATGGAGATCCCAACCTGCCTGGCCAAAACAAGCCACCAGCTCCTTAATCCTCACATCTCCTTTTGCCACATAGTTTTGGGTCCCTTCCCCCAGCCCTGATGCTACAGGATGAGATTCAGTTCCTCCTGTCTCCAGGCTTTGGGAAGATTTCCAAAGTGCACAACAGTGTCACACTGGTGGCAGCTCCCATGCACAGCAGCATCTCACCTGAGATGCCACTCACCATCCAGTTCCTCCAGGATAACAACCCCTCAAATCAAATGTAATCGCATTTGATGCCCACTGCATTCTCCTCCCTCTAAAAACCGGTGCCACGGACAGTGGGGACAGTGCTGCTCCCCTGGGGCTGTCACCACCTCCCTGCAGCACCCTAGCTACATCACTCATGGGCCAAAAAAAGGGCAACATAAATCTGGCATCAGTTTGTAGGATTAAAGCCTTCCCAGGGTCACCATTAGTGCATTGGCAAAACAGGGAGGTGGTGGGAGCAAAGGCCTTTCTGCTCTGGTTTCTGCAAATAAGCAGTAATACCATCATTTATGGGCAACACCATGCTGGAGAGGAACATGGTTTTTGTCCACGGGCTGCCCCTGCCTGCTAAGAAACCCATCACCATGGCTTTTCCAGCTTTTGGGGATTTTATTATAGGCAAGATACAATGGCAAATCCAACGGGAAACTGGGCCTGGCAGCAAGGGGCTGGGACACCGCTGTGTCCCATGCTCCCAGCCCAAGGGCAGCCCCTCCAGATCCCTTTGCAGAGGTTCACTTTGAGCATCCCTAAGCCAGGGAGCATCATCATCCCCCATTGATCCTCCCCAGGCTCCCATTTCCAATCCCAGCGCACTGTACATTCAGATCTCCATCCCTCTGCAAATCCCACGAGGATTTTGTATCCTGAAGGGATAAAATATCTCTCTTTTAGAAGAAAAAAAACCCTAAAACCTCAATGCTTATGTGACATGCAAAAACTTACCATGCACAGAGTGCGAGGGCTTTCTCCAGTGCTGTTCTCCTCCAGTGGCAGGGGCTGGACCTGATGCTCCATTTGAGGCTCCATCACAGCTTAAAGATAAGGCAACTCTGCACATGAAAAACCAAAACCTATAAGCCAACGCAGGGTCCAGCACGATGAGAACGGCAACGCTGAGCCCTGCAAACACCAAATGTGCACCATCCCAACCTCACAGAAACCTCCTGCTCTCAATAAATAAGCCAGCTCAGGTCCAGCATCCTCAGGGACGGAGAACTGACTGCGGTCCCACCAACCCACAGCTCACGGCGGAACCCTCAAGGGGTTTGTTCCCATCAAAAATGCCTGTTGCGAGGATGTTGTTTTGGCTTTTCTTGGTTTATTTTTCTTTTTTTTTGTTTTCCCTGATTTCCTTCTATGCTTTTGATTCAAAAATTAAAGCAACAGCAGATCTTTTTAGGAGTGGAGAACAAAAGAGCTGTAAAATTAGGCGGCTGCATCTGAAAAGCCGCTGTCTGTGTTGTTTGGGCGTTCGGCAGTGCCCCTGCTTCCCTTTTGAAGTGTTCTTGTAAAAACCCCATTGTTCTTGACTCAAACACGCAAAACAACTGCAGTCAGACCCCTGTTGAAGGAATATCTTTGCTTCCATGCCAGCACTTTGCCATTAATGTTTTATTGCTTTTCAAGCACTTCACAGCCTCTCCTCTCCCCATGTCCCCCCCGCTTTTCATGTACCAAGATGGTTTTAATTTCCAGAGGTGGACACATGGGCTTAGGCTGCCATCCAGCCCTCCATCCTCCCAGGCCGGCGGGCTGAGCCTTCGCAGGGGCTCAGCATAAAGCAAGACTGCTCAGTCCATGGCAGGAGCAGGGCTTTAAGAGATTAAAGACCAACAGGCCACTCCTGGGGGAATAATTCCTTTGATTTCCATCATCTCCTGGGTTGAATTCAGCTCCGGAGCAAGCCCCAGCCTCGCTCTCCACACCGCTCTGGATTTATTTCCCTGTCCTGGATTTATTTCCCATCTCTTTTCTAGGGTTTTTCAAAGGCAAGGAAATATTTCTATTTCTCCCCAGAGGAAAGACTGGGAGAAGATTTCCCTGGAGAATCTTGTGGCAGCTACAGGCAGGGACCTGCAGTGGGACAGGGCAGGGTGCCCACCCATCCCAGCGCTTCCTCTCCATCCAGCCAAAATATCACCAGGGTTCCCCTTCTAAAGGCTAAATAAAAATGCAAACATCCTTTAAGCAAGCAATAACATTAACCAAAAAAAAACATTGGCATGGGATAACGCTATCCCTGACTCCCCACAAATGCAGGGTGTTTATTTCCAAAGGCAGAAGAAATGAATCCTCCAAACACTTCTATCACTGTGACATAATTTCCATTATGCCCTGCGACCGGCGGAGATGTAATCGTGTCATTTGATGTATGGCAGTGTACGAGGGTGCCAATTGCATTATTGACCCGCTGAGTGCAGGCTGCTACCAAGCATCACTTGCCTTGGCCAAGGAGGGACAGGAAAGCTTTATCCACTCGAGCAGATTTTGAAGGTGCACAAAGCTCCTTCAAGCCTGTTTCTTTTCACGGCCGTGGTCCCACCGGCTGGGCCCCATCTATTTTAACACCCCATTAAAACGCGCTGTTTCTGAAAGGACATGTGGCAGGCGCAGAAATTGCAAATGAGGTTGTGGCCACCTGCTCCTGCACAATGCAAATGGGATTAACGCGGGACGAGGGGGCAGCCCCGATGCAGCTGGCTGCTGCCGGGAGCCCATCGGCTGAACCAGCCCGGCACCAGTGCTCTCGGCACACACCGGTGTCTGGGGAAAGAGCACCGTACTCAGGCATAGAACCATAGAATCATCTTGGTTGGAAGAGACCCTCAAGATCATCAAGTCCAGCCCTTAACCCAACCCTGACACTAACCCATATCCCTAAGGATCTCATCTCTGCATCTGTTCAACCCCTCCAGGGATGGTGACTCCACCACTGCCCTGGGCAGCCTGTTCCAATGCCCGACAGTCCTTTCCAGGAAAAATTTATCCCAATATCCAATCTGAACCTCCTCTGGCACAACTTGAGGTCATTTTCTCTTGTCCCATCAAATGTTCAGGTCCTGCTGGGATTATCCTCTAGGTGGTCTTTCCATGGAATGCAAAATGACTGTCCCCTCGCCTGGGCTATAAAAACTCACTATCAAAAAAAAAAAAAAATCAAACCAGATATTTATATGTCAATGAAATTGCTCTTGTTGATGTTGGAGCAGCTGGCAATGGCTCTTCCAAGCACCACATAGTGCACTCAGCACCCAACCAGCCTCCGTCAAGCCCTACGATTAGGCAAAGCATTAGGATATCTTTTAAATTCCTCATTCATGATGGCTACATGGTCAAGAAAAAGTGGCTGTTTTCCAGAGAAGGAAAGGAAGCTCCATGTGTTACGTGGGCGGCTGGCAGACATGGCCTCCAAGAAGGCCTCAGCCTCCCCTCCTGCAAACCATCCAGCCCTTAGCGCCTGGGGTGGCTGCCCAAATCTTCAAGTCCATCACCAGCTTCTCTGATCTACCTCCTCAAAGAGGAGAAAGCGTCAACCACGACCTGTGTCCCTGGGACCACGTTGGTCACATGTAGGGCAGAAAAATGCAAAGCGCAGTAATTATCTGTTGCAGAGCCCTGTTAATGATTAAGTTTGGGAGACGCTAACAATCAAGCCTATTGAAAAGACTACAAGGGTTTCAAAGTGTTTCCTCTGCACCATGTGATGGCAAATTGTTCTGAGTAGATGGTTCTTAATTCAAATGCTTGTTGTCATGGGGACTGGATAACACCCCTCCTATTCAAGGATGCCACACAAGAAGCCTACTATTTGCTACAATAGGCTTTTTAGTTCAAGCTACACTTTATAAATAGCGAGAAAAAAAAAATCTGGAGATTAATATCACTACTGACCTCCCCTAGCATGACAGAGCTGAAGGGCCAGCAGGTACCGGGGCTGGAGAAGAGCACTGAGAGCAGGGATGGACAGACGGACGCGGGAAGCGGGTCACTGCGGCCCATGCTTTCACAGCGTTGATAGGGCTCAGCCACGCGTGCGTGGAGTTTCTTTTTAATCCCAAAATGTCACCGGCAAGGTCACCTCCTCCTTGCACTGGAGCCAAAAAGCATCCTGGACGCTGCCAGGCACCGGCAGACATTGGATCCAGCAGAGCTGGAGGAGGGCAGGAGCCCGGCACTGGCTGGGAAACCCAACTGTCACCAAGGACATGTGATTTGGAGCAAAATCCCATGAGGGTGTTTGTACCAGCACAACCCGTTTCATGCACTGAAGTAGCCGTAGGTCCTGCCGGCAGAACCTCTGCTCTCACCAGTGTTATGAGTGGGAGCAGAGGCCTGAAGACTGTAAAAAGAAGATCCATGGAGCAAGGGGAGAAGAAGGAAAAGAAGGAGATGGACTAGATGTCTCCAGCATCACCCACCTTGGTGCATCAAAGCAGACATTGCTTCAGCGTCTCCACAAGCACATCGTTTGTCTCAACCCTCTGTGCAAACCGCATGGCAGCAGGACCAAGACCCCTACACCCACTCTTTGTTGAATCCCCTTAGTCCCACATCACCCCATGTCCTGGCTCCACAAACAGCAGGAGACCCATCGGCTCCCACTACCGCTCACCAGGTGTGGAGCCCCAGGAAGTTCCAGCAGCAACCATGGAAGGAAGAGGCTGAAACAAAAGTCATGGGAGGCACCAACTCACATCTTGGGGAAGTTTAGGCCTAAACTGAATGAGAGAAGCCATTGCTGAGAGTAGAAATATTGTTTTCACATGGAACTGGGGTTGCACCAAACATCCTGGGAAAAATCAAATTAGAACAACAACCAAGAGCATCTCTTACAGCATCCTGAGCAAGGAGGTACCTGAGCTTGCTGCAGCTGTGTGTGACTCATGTATCTATCAAGTCCCCCTCTGTACCCTTCCACATGCCCCTTTGCTGTCACACAAGTGACATCTCTGCCATGGGCCACAGCCAGGTACCAACCACCAAGCGCTATCAAATTCCAGGATGGGGCCAAGGAAAACCCATAGAAAGGCAATGTTCCTCCTCATTGCTCCTACACATGGGAGGACAGACACCCACCTTATTTCCCTTCCCTCAGTCCAAACCAGACCATTGCACGCCCTGAACCTGCCACCAACCTCGGAAAGACTTCTCCCTTGCATAATAACCACTTGTCCTGAAGACATAAAGGACCATGAAGGAACTGGCTCAGCTTGGTCCAAAGCTGCAGCATCACCCATCCCATTGCATCTCTCCCCCCACGTGTAGCCCGTTGGAGAGGTCTCCAATAGCTTATGAAAAGCCACCAGGTTTTGCTGCTTCACCCAACACCTATAATTGCTGGGACAACTGATTGAAGCAGCATGAGTCCCAAGAAGACGGTAAACCTTTTCTTCTCCATGTCTGCTAATGACAATCCACATCAAACTCCTAAGACTCAGAACTATGTCTGAACCCAGCTCCCACGCACCCAAATCAACCCCCCTGCGTGGGGGTGATTGAGAAGCTGAAGCCCTTAGGCAGGTTTTACTCATTTGCTCGAAGCTGCTGAATTTAGGGCTAAAATCAGCTGTGGCATCAGCAGCTGCTGCATGAGCTGTTCGCTTGCCTTCTGCTCACAAGGACCGGGGAAACATTTGTACTAAATATGAAATCAGTTCCCAGGAGCTGCTAAAACACGCTAGGAATTTCTGGAACAAATCTTGCAGGCTTTAGGAGCTTTGTTCGTATTTGGGGCTGCAAACACAGAACCGATGGTTCTACAGGGTTTAATGATGGATCCTTACAAGTCATATGTTTAATCAGTGGATCTCCTTGCCTCGGGACACCAAAGTTAGGTGGGCTCCAGGATAGACTGGATAAGCTTGTGGATGGTGACTAAATATATGGAAACCATATGTGGCTTCCGTGCTGCTGAGTGCCCTGCTCAGCCCCTGGGCTCTGCCCTGCACTGGTGGCTGTTGATGAGACAAGGGCCTCAGAAAGCTTTGTTTCTCACCCTGCCTGAAAATCATTTGTATTTTCCCTTTAGGCAAAGCACAAAACCACAAATCCCTGGGGCTGGGAGGTGTGCGATGGCACTAGAGGAACATGGTGGCCCCATCGAAAGGTCCTGACCTGCTCACAGTGAAGGCATCTCTGAAAGCAACCAAGGCTTCACGCTGCGGGAGACAATGGGCCACGACAGTTTTATTGTTTCCCCTGATGAGGAAGGAGGAAAACCACCACCTTCTTGCGTGGGAGCAGAGCTGAAGGGGGAGAAGCGACTTGCCAGACGGATGACTCATTGCCATCGCCACCTCCTCCGCCAGCGCGAAGCGTCCTCAGAAAAGAACAGGAGACAATCCTTCCCCTTCAGGCTCCTGCTTTGCCTTTCAGGGGAGAAAAAAAAACAAAAGCAAGAAAAAACATCAAAAAAGCCCCACAGAGCTGCAGCCAAATCGCCATCCCTGCAGCCATGAAGGATGCGCTGCTCCCCAGATTCAGCAGTGATGGGGCAAAAGCTCTCAGAGTATCACTCGCACCCATCAGCATTGCCCACGGGTGCACGCAGCACCCATGAACTTGATTTACCAGGTTCCCCTCCAGCAGCACCCCAAACCAAAAGGATGAGGGGACATACCTGCTCATGAGCAGCAGCATCCCCCAAAACGAGCTCTGTGGAGGTTGTAGCAGCCCCCGTGCAAGCTCCATACCCTGATGCATCTCCATCTGCTGCAGATCAGCTGTTGATGAATCACAGAATGGACTGGGTTGGAAAAGACCTCAGAGATCATCAAGTCCAACCCTTGGTCCAACTCTAGTCTGTTTACTAGATCATGGCACTAAGTGCCATGTCCAATCTCAGTTTAAAAACCTGCAGGGCCGGTGAGTCCAGCACCTCCCTGGGCAGCCATTCCAATGCTGACCACTCTCTCTGCACAGAATTGCTTTCTAATCTCCAGCCTAAATTTCCCCTGGCAGAGTTTAAGCCCATGCCCCCTTGTCCTATTGCTGACTGCCTGGGAGAAGAGCCCAATCCCCACTTGGCTATAACTTCCCTCCATCCCCATTAAGGAAACAACTCAAAAAGAAAAGAGGGAGGGTCATGCAGCTCCCAGGGGCTCTACCGCTTGTTCCCACCTTGGGAAGGCAGCAAGAGGCAGCTCGTGCTTCTCCCAAATTCCCTTCCAGGTTGCTGCTTGGCTCACCTTGGAGCTCCTTTTCAGTGGTGCCCAACACCAGGGTGAGGGACAACAGGCACAGACTGAAACGCAGGAGGTTCCATCTGAACATGAGGAGAAACTGCTTTGCTGGGAGGTGCCAGAGCCTGGCCCAGGCTGCCCAGAGCGGGTGTGGAGTCTCCTTCTCTGAGACATTCAAACCCGCCTGGACCCACCTGTGTGATCTGCTCTGGGACCCTGCGTGAGCAGGGGGGCTGGACTGGGGGATCTACAGAGGTCCCTTCAACACCAACCACTCTGTGATTCTGAGAGCAGAACCTGCCACGTTCCTCCAAAGCCAAGGCTGCCTTTGCCTCTTGCTCCTGCATCCAGTAACCAAGCAACTTAAAACCAGGTAAGGAAGAGATGCAAATCATCCAAACCCACATGAAGTTAGTGGGACACACACCATCAGCCCTACCATTGCTCTGCACAATGTCTAAACACTTCAGATGCACAACATTAATTAAGATGCGCTTTGTTAAGCATCTAAGCCACAGCTCTGGGAAACTGAGGCAGGAAACCACAAAACTACAGTGTTGTATTTTTATTGACCAGCACAGGGGATCCATCACAAGCCACCATGGAAAGAAAAAACCTGTGTAAGGAGTTTGAAACATTTTCTTCTGTCAAGTATCAACCCATTTTAAAAGTCTTCCTACCTACAGAATACTTCATTCTTCCCAGTCAGCAGCAACAAGAAAAGACTTAGGGGTTTCACATAAAAGCAGGGGGATTTTTGTGGAAGAAAACTAATGAAAGCAGGGGGAAAAAAGAAAAAATTACTGGAATACACTCAATAAAACCAGGATGCAGCAGCTCAAAGCCTGTGTGGTTGCTGGTCTAGGTAAGCTTAGCTGTTTTAATCTGTGCCCTCTTCTCAGTTTCGTAAGACGCCCATCGCTCTGCTCACAATGTACACAGTGCGTTTATTATGCAGTTGGTGAGCAAACGGTAACAGAATATTTTAAGCAGGTTCTTAGCAAAATTAAAGTCCATGTGACCCGAGTGGGAGAACAAGGTAAACACCAGAACGGAATAACGTGCCTTTCCATCCTGATAACTTCAGGTTTGCTATGTCAACACGTGGCCCTCGCTCTGCTCCGGCTTAGACACCAAATGATGCAGCCCTATGTCCTCATCACTGCGGTCATCCCAGCCCTGCGTGATGCCCATCGCTGGAAGGGTTTCTGTCAAAAACAAGCCTTTGCTGGGGACTCCCCACCATCGCCGCACTCCCACCACTTGCCCCTAGTGCTTAACCCCCCTTTTTCTCACTATTATTCCACCCTAACAAAGGCATTTGGCGATGGGGGACACGGAGAAGCAGAGGAGGAACCTCCCATTTCCAGAGGGACTGATTAATGAAAAAGGTTTTCTATTACTGGGTTATCGCTCCCCGTTTTTCTTAATTGAGGCAGTGCACCTCCATCCTCTAAACTTCAAGGATGACAATAATTAGCACAGCTAGTCTTTATTACTCTCATCATCTCTCCCCTTCAGGAAGTACAAGATCTAACACACCAGTGATGAATATGAAAACCAGCTTTGCAAGGCACACGCTTACGGACCTCACGAGCTGCCCTGCAATTTTGTAACGAGCGGATTAGCACAGAATACATATGTGGCCCTTTAAAGAGAATATTTATGAAAAATACATCAATATATCGCCGCTGTGGCACACACGCAGCTTATTAACAAGAGACCTCCCTCCCGAGCTGGCTTTTGTCGCAGCAAACAGAGCTGTGGAGATAAACAGCAGCTCCCATAATTAAGAATAGCCCTCGTGTTAATGCTGGCCACTGGTACAGCGGCGTATTGCTGGCCACGGAAAGCCAAGGCAACAGCAAAGGTTGGTCCTGAAATATGGCTTTATGTAGTAAAAGATGAGCTGTAACACGGATCTTGAGCAACAGGTAAGGAAAAAATCATACTCGGATTTAGCTGCCCTTGGGCAATGTTAATTGTAAATTAGGAACTAGTGATCCTAGCTTATGGATTATATACGTATAAATATATATGTATATATAATAGAGTCATAGAATGTCCTGAGTTGGAAGAGACCCATAAAGGTCATTGAGTCCAACTCCTGTCCCTGCACAGGACACCCCACAGTTCACATTGTGTGTCTGAGAATGTTGCTCAGTCTCTTCTTGAACACTGTCGGGCTTGGAGCCTGCCAATATGTATCATAAAATAGTTTAAGTGGGAAGGGACCTTCCCAGCTCCCCCAGTGCCACCCCTGCCATGAGCAGGGACATCTTCACCAGCTCAGGTTGCTCAGAGCCCCGTCCAGCCTGGCCTGGGATGTCTCCAGGGATGGTTCATCCCCCACCTCTCTGGCCAACCTGGGACAGGCTCTCACCACCCTCAGGGCCAACAATTTCTTCCTCATGTCCAGCCTGAATCTCCCTCCTTTAGTTTAAAACCATCACCCCTTGTCCTATCACAACAGGCCCTGCTAAAAAGTCTGTCCCCATCTTTCTTATCGACCCCTTTTAAGTCCACAAAGGCTCCATAACGTCTCCCTGGAGCTTCTCTTCTTCAGCTGAACACCCCAGCTCTCTCAGCCTGTCCTCCCAGCAGAGCTGTTCCAGCCTCAGATCATTTCTGGGGCTCCTCTGGCCCCTCTCCAGCAGGTCCATGTGTGTCCTGTGCTGAGGACCCAGGGCTGGACCAGCACTGCAGGGCGGTCTCATAGATGATGCATCTGTATGTATATGATGTATATGTGCATATATAGCAGATCAGAGCCCCACCTGGCACAAGGTACGCTCAACACAGTCACACTGGGACCCTGTCCCGATCTCAGTCCCATAGGATTTGCCCCTTTATCCAACTCTAAGGGATTAAATTGCTTCAAGCTTCCAAAAGGAGCTGAGACACCCGTTACACAACCCTGCAAACAGAAACTTGCCAAAAACTATCAAACACCACAAGATTTATGATGAAGTCACCCTGACCAGTAACAACAGGAATCCAAGAGCAAGGAAAACTCAGGATGGCTTGTCTTTCTGTCTGTACAGCCCCTCCAGCCCCCAAACTAGCAGCAACATGTATATATGTGTTTAAAACACACCTGTGTGCTACAAAGCTCTTAATGAGACACTTCTCATCAAGTGGGCAGAGAACCAGACTGAGGGGACTCTGCTGCACATCACTTGGGGACACGGTGGCAAAGCCACGCACCAACCCCACATCCCCCCAAAATCAGCACTGAACCCAAGTGCCCTCCCCAGCAAAGCAGAAAGAGAGAGAAGAGGTGGGGTGTGTGCATGTGTGTATATAAAATATACACAACAAATAAAATATGTATGTTATGCTTAGATATACACATACACAGAGAAGTTTGCCTTCCCCAAAAGTCACATCTTTCGGCTTTTTCCCTAAAAAACACTTCTTAAAGAGAGGAGCTGGGTTCTCCCCCTGCACCAACAACCCGTCGCTCTTGCTGTTTTTCCTCATCAGGTTTCAAAAGCGCTTTGAGAGAGAAGAGGTATCAGCTTCTCCTTATTTTAGCCGGGGAAACGTGAAGCTCATGGTAACAAAATGCCTTGTTGGGCTGGGAACGGGGACAGATGCCACCAGCAGGTTGCAGAGTCTCCTTAATCCAAGACTATCACAGCAGCCCAAGAGCTGGGGATTTAGGACAAACACCCTATAGGAGACAATTTATTGTTCGGGAGTCACAATCCTGCTGTACACAGCTTTATAAAACCAGGGACAACGGACATAGACCCAGGCAAATCTTTTTTTTTGCCACATCTAACAACTGGTTGAGGGCTGCTTGCCCCATTCAAACTTCTTGAAGATCCAGCAAAACATCTCAAGGATGCTGTGCGGGAAGCAATGCCCATAATTTTGGTTATTGTGCTTCCTGAGCCAATTGAATTAATAATGACCAGCCAGGACTGGCTTTGCTGATACAAACCCACTCCCTCCACTCCTGAAATATTTCTTGATTTTAAAGAATTATATCCCAATGCCTTGTGCAGCTCAGGTTGTTTTCAATAGGGTTGGATTAGGACAAGCTTATTTGCTTAAGCAAGAAATGAGATCCTCAAAGATGGCCCCAGGCAGCATTAGCACAGTTGGCTCTGAAAATAAGCTTCGAAATGGTCTTGGACTATTCGTCCTGTGTGCTTTAAGCCTGGTCCAGGAAGTGATGGGCATTTTACTTGAACAAGAACATCACAAGGGTAAAAGCCCAGGAAACTCACCAGGTCTCCATCTGCCTCATGGCTTTTGGTCCCACAGCAAAAAGGAGGCTCAGGGGAGACCTTCTCACTTTCCACAACTGCCTGAAAAGGGGTTGGAACATGGAGGGTGTTGGTCTCTTCTCACAAGTAAGAAGTGATAGGACAAGAGGAAATGGCCTCAAGTTGGACCAGGGGAGGTTGAGGTTGGATCTTGGGAACAATTTCTCCCCCAAAGGGTTGTGGGGCATTGGAACAGGCTGCCCAGGGCAGTGCTGGAGTCACCATCCCTGGAGGGGTTGAACAGACACATAAATGAGGTTCTCAGGGACATGGGACAGTGCCAGGGTTGGGTTAATGGTTGGACTCAATCTTGAGGGTGTCTTCCAACCCAAATGATTCTATCACTCTATAAACAGGACCCTTGGCTGTATTTGATGGTGATTTTGTCAACATAAAAAATTGTTGGTGGCCAGACTGGAGAGCAAAAGCCCACTGGGACCTTTCAGCACACTTGAGCTGGATATAACTCCAGGTCTCTAGAAGTTAATAGCATGCAATTTATTACAGCCTCAGCTGTTTGCTCAGCCCCCATCCCTTGTCCAGCTGAGCATCGCAGGGTCTGCAGCCAGTGCTGCTCATGGGGTTCTGTGATGGTTGCAGCAGGGCTGGGGCTGCAGTTTAGGGGTTGAGGGGGGGTCAAAGCTGCACAAAAGCAAATATGTGAACCTGCCCTTCCTGCAGAGGAAAGGTAACGTCTGGTCATTCTCCCTGCGCAGCAAGAACAACATGGATCACTGCACAAAGGGAAAAAAATGATAATCTTCTGCAACATGGAACAGGCGCTGCTCAAAAGTCTGTTTCCCCCAGTTTAATTAGCTCCTCAACAATGCAGAGCCAGCTTCCCCAGGAACTCAAAGATGTATTTTTAGGTGCAACCGCTCCAAGAATAGAAGTGTTCCCGCAGGAAGCAGAGAACAGGCAGAGAAGCCACGTGCAGGTCGCTCTGGGGATGCACCAGCCGAAGGCACCGCCGGCACCTGGCGCCAGCACAGGGGACATGAGAACAGGCTCCCTCGAGTAGGGACCTCGGCACCTTCCCAGGCAGATGCTACATGAAATAAAAAAGTAAAATAACAAAAAAATGAAAGTAGAAAAAAAATGGAAGGAGAAGAGGGGGGGGAAAGAAGGAAGGAGAAGAGGGGGGCAAAGAAGAAAGGAGAAGAGGGGGGAAAGAAGGAAGGAGAAGGGGGGAAAGAAGGAAGGAGAAGGGGGAAAGAAGGAAGGAGAAGGGGGGAAAGAAGGAAGGAGAAGGGGGGAAAGAAGGAAGGAGAAGGGGGGAAAGAAGGAAGGAGAAGAGGGGGGAAAGAAGGAAGGAGAGGGGGGAAAGAAGGAAGGAGAAGAGGGGGAAAGAAGGAAGGAGAAGAGGGGGAAAGAAGGAAGGAGAAGAGGGGGAAAGAAGGAAGGAGAAGAGGGGGAAAGAAGGAAGGAGAAGAGGGGGAAAGAAGGAAGGAGAAGAGGGGGAAAGAAGGAAGGAGAAGAGGGGGAAAGAAGGAAGGAGAAGAGGGGGAAAGAAGGAAGGAGAAGAGGGGGAAAGAAGGAAGGAGAAGAGGGGGAAAGAAGGAAGGAGAAGAGGGGGAAAGAAGGAAGGAGAAGAGGGGGAAAGAAGGAAGGAGAAGAGGGGGAAAGAAGAAGGAGAAGAGGGGGGAAAGAAGGAAGGAGAAGAAAGAAGGAAGGAGAAGAGAGGGGGAAAGCTGAGGAAAAAAAGAAAGAAAAAGACAAAGTCTTTTGTACAAATCTGGGTCATATCCCACCTGATCCACCCCAGAACCACCACAGCTTTTCCTGAAGTGTCCCAAAGCCACACACCAGCCGTGACACAATACACAGGAGCCACTCGGCTAAGGCTGGTGGCACCAGGACATCCCTCATCTCCATAAGTGCTGGAGATGGGCTTGAAGAGAAAAAATGCTCATTGCTGTAGAGTTTCAGTTCTCCAGCAAAACTGTTCCTGAGCTGTTATAAATCATCAGAGCAGGTATTTCGGAAGGGAGGTGTTTTGTTTTCTTTCCTAGAAAAATCATTATACAGGGAAAAAAACTTTTGTCTGCCAAGAGATAAACAAAAACTGCCTTTTTTTGAAGGGTTGGGGGAGATGTAGCTTTTTTTGGAAGAGTAATTTTCAATTTACAATGGTTTTCAATTGGCTTTTCTTCAAAAGACCCTCACTCTGAGTTAAACAAGAGAATGGTGAGGTCTTTGGTCCTGACTCTGCCTTTTTTTTCCTGTTGAAAAAAAAGAGAAGAAAACATGTTTTTGGGAAGATAGAGTTTCAGGACAAAGCAATTCCCATCTGCCCTCGTGAAGGTTTTGTCGCCAGTTTGATGATGTGCGTTTGGGTGTGGGGAAGGGCTGGTCGCTGGGAACACGGAGAGGTGGGTTTTGGAAGGGGACACACCATGGGTGGCCTCCCCCAACAATCACCTGAGCACATCCTGGCATCTCCATGGGTTGTCCCACACTGCTGGTGCCTCATGTAGCCAAAGGAATCTCCTCAAGGCTTTTCCTGGGCCGTTTGCTCTGGTGGTAACTCGCGGAGGAGAACATCCAGATGAAGTTCAAACCAGTTGAGGCCTTGTCCTGTCCCTGCAACAGACAGGGCTCTCAGCAAAACCAGCATCATTTGGACTGTCAGGAAGCTAGTCCAGGCTTATTCTAAGCAAGTCTGGGAGAAAAGATGTCCCCCATGATGAAAAAAGTTTAAAAAAAGTTTAAAAAGGTTTAAAAACCCACTCAAACCGCCCCTCACTGAAGACACTTGGTCAAACCATCCCAAGTAGCGTCCCTTACCACAGTCACCCCAGGACGCTGCGGAGGGGGATCCCAGCCAGTCCTGACATGGGATCCATGGAGATTTGTCAGAGCAAGGTCTCCTAAAGGAGATCCAAGAAAAGTGCTCCTTCTCCAGCACTCAAGCTTTCTCCATTTCATTTTAAAGCTTTTGGAGACACCTCATCCCAGATCATGGAGCAGAGGCTCTTTCCACCGCCCCCCAGACCATTCCTCTACAGCCAGGGCACGCACATAGAAGGGTTTGCTGGAAGATTACACTTAACCAAATAGTTTTGAGTACATCAAAGGGTCCAGGCAAGGAAGAGAAGCTCCTGAGTGATGTCCACACCTACCTGGGAGACAGATTGCCTACCAAATGCATCCTGGCTAAGTTTAGCCAAAATATTGAAGCCAACAAAGCAGGTAGAATGGTGTTTCTCCCTTAGAAAGTCCCACCGGGCCAGCAGCAGCTCTCCCCGCTCACAGCTTCCACCAGCATCTGCAGAACTCCCCAGTGTATGTGTTGGAGAGGGGCCAGAGGAGCCACAGGAATGATCCAAGGCTGGAAACAGCTCTGCTGGGAGGACAGGCTGAGAGAGTTGGGGTGTTCAGCTGGAGAAGAGAAGCTCCAGGGAGACCTTAGTGTGGCCTTTCTGTGGTTAAAAGGGGCTGATAAGAAAGATGGGGACAGACTTTTTAGCAGGGCCTGTTGTGATGGGACAAGGGGTGATGGTTTTAAACTAAAGGAGGGAGATTCAGGCTGGACATGAGGAAGAAATTGTTGGCCCTGAGGGTGGTGAGAGCCTGGCCCAGGTTGGCCAGAGAGGTGGTGGCTGAACCATCCCTGGAGACATCCCAGGCCAGGCTGGACGGGGCTCTGAGCAACCTGAGCTGGTGAAGATGTCCCTGCTCATGGCAGGGGTGGCACTGGGGGAGCTGGGAAGGTCCCTTCAACACCAACTGTTCTGTGATTCTATGATAACCCCACTGTCCAATGCCAAAGGCTGAGCTCTGCCAAAACCAGCCTGGGAAGAGCCTCAGTGACCAACAAATGACTCAAGGAAATTCTCAGCTGCTGCAGCAAAGCACTGAGGTCACACACAGGGCAAGAGGGACATGGGGACCACGGTGGCACAGGCCACCAGTAGCCCTGGGGAGAAAACACAGCTGTGTCATTGCAAAGGAGTTTTATGGCCAAATCATTTTAATTATTCACGGTTGAAATAAAGTTGCACGTGATTTCTTTTTTAATCACAATAATAAATAGCTGAGTGAGTCATTGCCTGAGAAAACCCAACAGCAGCCACGGGATGAACAACCTACTGCTCACGTCTGCTGGATACAGCTGGGAAAGGGTGGGAGGTTCGTGCGCAGGGATGAAGAACAGGCAGCACAACTTCAGCGAGAGCAAACGGGCGGCGCTGAGCCTTCCCATGCATTCCCCGTTTGGAAGGGGCTGATAAACAGAAAGCAAAGCCGGGTTTGCACGTGAATTGGGCTCAGCAACACTCAGCAGTGGAAACACTCAGCACTGCATTGAGTTTACGGCGCAGAGCTTCTGGCGCAAATCACCCCAGCCTCGCAATTAAAAATAATCCATTGCCAGCATCTGAACACTGGGCTTTTTCCAAGAAAGCATCCCCATATCCATTAGCCATTGTCTCCCTCTAGCGCGGGCACAGACCGAGCGGCTGCGGCTCCGGACCCGGCTGCAAACCAAGCGCTGGAGCTCTGCGGAGAACCCGGGGTTGGCGGTGGGCTGGGAAAGACGCCGGGTACCGGCTCTACCTTTGCACCGATGAATCAGCTTCACACACACACATTTTGTCTCTACGGTTTATCTCAGCAGATGCTCAGAGCAGGAATTTCTCAGTGACCACATCGTCAAAATTAAGCCTTCCAAATAGGGGAGGCGACTGCAAGCAGCTGCGTTTTATCAAGGGCTGGAGAGGGCACTGAGATGGAACAGCATCCATCCCCCTTCCCACTGCTCCTATTAGCCACCCCGACCTCTCTTCACCCTCCAGAGAGGGGATTAAGGTTTGCTCAGCTGGGCTTTTCAGGGATATCTTTTCACAGCTGCCTTTAACACCTCTGTACATCTCCTAAAGCAAAACAAAAACCTGCACTTAAAATTTCAAAATGAAAGGTCTCGCGTCCTCTCCTGGGAGGATTTCTGCCAAGAGAGAAAGAGGAATGATGCTGCAAGTCTTTCCTCTTTTAGACTAAGCCCTGCAGCAGCAGCTTCACCCCCTGCTCTGCAGCTTAAGCCAACAAAGTGAAGAGCCTGAAGCCACAACCAGGACTCCACGCTCACACCACATTCCCTCCTCCGATGGCTGCACCCAGAGGCTCTCCAGCCACTGCTGTCCCTTCCAGGAAAGCTCTTTCCTCAGAGGAAGCATCATCATCATTTGAAAAACAACCTTTTTGAGGAAAAAGGGACATGAATTTACCTGCAGGCCCCAGTTTTCATTGGGACATTGCCTGCACCAAGCGCCAGCCGAGCAGCTGGAGGGAGGCAGGATGAACCACCACAGCTCCTCAGGCTGCTCTGCCCTCGTGGTACCACACTGAGATAGATACAGGTGGATCAAACCTGCTCCACTTGGTACCTGTGTGTCTCCATCAGCTTTTCCAGGCTCTTAAAGACACTGCCCCATCTGAACACAGGGCAGGAGGCCCAAGATGGAGGGAACTACTGGTGCCCATCTTCGCATGCTCTCCAACCAGCAACAAACTGCAAGACAAGCTCTGAGCACTCCTAGACCAGTTACCCACAGATACTGGGAGAATTGTTACCTGGCGAGCCCAAGGAGGATGGCAAACAGCTCCTTGTGAAGATTCTCTGGTGTCCATCGCTCCATCATAAAGAGGAGCATAAGAGGTTCCACTTAAACTTGAGAAGAAACTTCTTCCTGGTGAGGGTGGCAGAGCCTGGCCCAGGCTGCCCAGGGAGGTTGTGGAGTCTCCTTCTGTGCAGCCATTCAAACCCGCCTGGACACCTTCCTGTGGAACCTCAGCTGGGTGTTCCTGCTCCATGGGGGGATTGCACTGGATGAGCTTTCCAGGTCCCTTCCAACCCCTGACATTCTGGGATTTGATGATTAGGGGAGAGGAGCCAAAACCACATCCAAGACTCATATGCATGCAGGAGCCAAAGGAGAGTTATCTGATCCAGAGGAACCATAGTTTGGGTTGAAGGGATCTTCAAAGCTCCCCCAGTGCCACCCCTGCATGAGCAGGGACATCTTCACCAGCTCAGGTTGCTCAGAGCCTCGTCCAGCCTGGCCTGGGATGTCTCCAGGGATGGGCCATTGTCACGGAGGCACCCCAAGGTCAGCTTAAGGGACAACAGGGTCCAAAACAACTTTTATTAAAGCGGTGAGAAACAGGGTTTTAGCACTCCAAAAGTGACTTAAATACAGGTTTGGATATCAGTTGAGGAAAATTATCAAGGGGCAGCAACTCATACAACAGGAGGTCCACAGAGTGCATGCACGTGGTTTCACCCAAAACAACGCCGGAGCCGGCCTTGAGTCCGGGAGGAGCCCACACTGCATGAACACGGTGTGAGATCATTTTAACGAGATACACGTGCTCGTAGTGAGTACGGAAAGTACACGCGCAAATGTGCACAGAATATATATGTACTCGCAATCCTGCGAGGGTTAATTTACTCACACCCATGGCGGCGAGGCCAGCGGAGTCTCAGTCCCGGGAAGCGGGGGAACCCCGTGGCTCCTGGCAGCAGTGGCTCCGCTCGTGCTCCCACAGACCCGCAACAAGGGGCGGAGTCTCAACGAGAGTCCCGTTTTGATTGGCTGATCAGACCTGACTGGCATTCCAGAAGCTTCTCTGCACCCCCACACTGGCTGTGGGTGCCCTGAAGCCTCCAAACATCCCCACACTGGTCACAGGTGCCCAGCGGCTCCCTGGCCCTCGCCTCCCTTCTCCTAATGGCCCTGGCCAGGGGCTCTGGGGCCAAACAAAAGCTGTCAGCCTCAAACAGAGAGAGATGTGCCTACTCCTTCCATGATGAAGGAGGGAGGGGGAGAGAGAGGGGTTCGCATCCTGCCACAGCCATAACAAAGGTTGCATTTGCCACACACTAGAAAGCAGATTCGACAGCAGAACCACAAGCAGCACCTGCCCCCACAACCACGTGTTTTATCAAGTGTCAGAGCTCCAAAGAGGAGCCTCCCAGCCGGGGTGGCCATGGGGGCTCTCCAGACAGGCAGTGCTGACACCAGAGCAACCCCACAACACACCACAACACCCCATAACACACCACAACACCCCCAACCACCATTGCCGGAGCTTGTGTTCACTGATAGTTTCAAACAGTCAAACCTGCACAGATCCATTAAGCTGCTGCTTACCCAAAAAAACCAGGCTCTTAGAAATCTGCCAAAGGACCAGCGTCCACCCATAACCTGGGCAAGCACCGAGACCCTCCAGGGCTCAGGTTTTCCTTAGATCCCATTGCAGGGGGCACTAGAAACACTTTCTACTTCAATAAAACAGGTAGACTAAAGGCATTTGGGTTTTACTCAATGAAATACCATCTCCAAGGAACACGAGGTTCAGTAGTTAGAGAGGAAGGCCAAGGGTGCTCCTGTGAAGACAAACAAGTTCTTCAGTTTTCTCTCCCTCTTCTGAGCTCTTTCGCATCATCCAAGAAACCACTGAGCGCATGTAAGGGAGAAACTTCTCTTCACGGCCCCCCTGGTCAAGAAGGGTGGGTGACAAAGGACCAAAATATTAACAAAATCCCACAAAGGCAGAAGAGCGAAAAGCTCCGAACGAGCAGTTTGAACCATTTTCCCACTTTGCTGCCCAACTGTTTTGCTGCCTTCCCTCAGATAATCACATCCTCAAGTGCTATTGAGAGCTCAGCAACATCTCACCCTCTCACAGAACTGAAGGGTTCCTCCAAAACCCAAAGCAGAGGAGAAAACCTCACCACAACAATCCCTGTCCCAAAGACCCTCCCCAGATTTGTCCCCAGAGCATCAGAACCCCCCCAAAATTCCTCCCACCCCAGAGGCGAACAGATGCTCTGCACACCCACAAAAGCTGGTTTTGCCACACAGTCCTGTATTTCTAACCATTCTGCTCACTGATGACACGGAACCAGAATCCACATGGTGAACGTCTTCTATTTTTCAGTGCCTTTTCTTTAAAAGGAAGACTTGCTCTGAAGTTTGCGTACATTCGTTTCTTCTCATGCTTTTCTCTATCCAAAAACAAACACACCAAGTGCACCCTGATGCTCATTTTAGGGAGGGGAGAGGTGGAAATATCACCTGAGCCATCCACATCCAGTTAAAAGAAGAGAGCAGGAACATCTTGAATAATAGCATCCCTTTATTTGCTGACACCATTACAAAAACTGATTACATTAGCAACCAAAAAAAAAAGAAAACAAAAATAAAAAGGAGTGTTTACTTGAGGTTGAAGTCAGAGGCAGCTAATCCCAAAAATGTAATTAAGTAAAACAGTGTACAACATCAGTATTAAAATGTTATATCCCATTGGTGACTTTAACATGGTGGAGTTTTCTGAACAAGTTTTATTAAGCAAAATAAGATAAAAGATTATGTGTTTACTGTCTCTCCAGGAATGTAAAGGTCTAATTATCCAAACAGGTTTGTTTTTATTATAAAACTAAACTCTGGAGGTGTCTACAGAGTTTTTTCTTTAAATCAGTAGTCTAACAAGGATTAGAAAAGACAAAACTCTGTTCAGTGTTTCTGACGAAGTAGAAAGGGTGAAAACATAAATAAGGCTTTAATTTGGCAAAATATAATACAATGCCTTCTGCTATCCTCAAATTAACGATTCCCCCGTGACTTCATTCTGCAAGAAAAACACAAAACATTACGTCAGGCGAGTAGTTGCTGAAGGGCAGCGGTCAAGCAAATCCGCCCCACGCTGGCAGCTTCGTTAACATCGGCAGCTTCGTTAACATTGGCCCGTAACAAAGCTCAGAGGAACAAGCCGGGTGGTGGAAGCTGAGGAAAAGGCGCCCAGAGCAGAGGCCAAGGCACGGCCAACACCTTCCTCCCACATCCACTAAGCCCGTCCTAAGAGACTGGGCTCACCCCACTGTCACCACCCTTAAGACCAGCTTTGCTGTATTACAGAGGTGGGAGAAATACCTCAATTTGGGGAAAAAAAAAAAGCAAGTCTCCATCCTCAGTAGATGAGCAGTTCTGACGCTTCGAGGCTCCGCTCCTCCCAACCCAAACAGTTCCCAACCCGCCTTACGAGCTGCATCAGCTTCCCAAGGAAGTTTAGTCTCAAGCTTATCCAACCATCACCTAACATTGGGTTGTTTAAGAAGTTTACCAGCATGATGCAGTCAACCACAAAGGCTATATATAATAAAATAAAAGCTTTGTTCGCGTGTCTGTAATTGGATAAAGAGTTCAGGCCAGACTGGTGCTTCAGATACTCATATCCCCGTGACCGCAGCAAGGCGCTGCTGCCAGCTCACTGGGTTACTCAAAATCCTTCATCCCAAAGCAATCAGAGCATGGAAGTGCAGACATTTTGCCCATGTAACAAAAAGGAAGGAAACAAGACACGAACAAGGGGAGAACAGCTTTGGGAAACCTGCTGCGTGAAGTGGCAAAACGTGGAAGGGAAGGACAGAGTTACATGCCCAGAAAGGGACATGGGGATGTGAAATTAGACCCAGCTAACTGAAGTGTGGATCCCAGGAGGGACAAATCCAGTTCCTATCAGAAGCTTTTAATGAATTACACAGAGAAACACTCAGATTTTGACACCTCACTGGTTATATCTGAACAGGGCCCCACCATCACAGACCAGTGTCCTTCCTGGCAGCCACCCAGTTCAACTGGACGGCCACCAGTTGCACCCACCTACTAGCTGGTAGTGTTCTCGTCCCTTTGACAGCATTTGGCTTACTGACACGAGCAGCTTCTTGAGATGACCTACATCCTGGTTAAGATTCACCGCCACATTTAGTCTCTTATCAGTCAATTCCTGGAAGGAGAAGGGAAAAAAAAAAAAATCATTAAAAACTCATTTGCAATCTAATTACCACAAAAGCCTAGAATTAGATCCTCCATATAAGGCTGCAAGTCCTTGTGCAGATGGGAACAATTCTTGTAAGTCAGAGGGTTATGGTGACGTTTAAAGAGAATATGGCTCAAAGTCAAGAAGCTGTTTCCCATTCCAGGGAATAACCTGCACAGGCCAAACACTGACAAGAGCATCGCTGGCCCCCCGCTCTCACCCTCGGGACTCCCCTCACTCGCTGCTTCCAGGAATTGCACTCGGAACCACAGCTCATCCAGCCTCAGAAGTTATCAGCCCTCGTCCCCACAAGCCCAGCTGAAACCCCTCACACGCAAGAGCACGTTTTCTATTCCACCAAGCGCAGGGAGCGATGTCTTCTGACCCCGCAGCTGGGACAACAAGGCTGCTGGACCACCAAGGACTTGGTCTGTATGAGGATCTGTGGGATGGTGTCCTCAGCGGTAGGTAATACCCATGCACAAGGCAGCTCTAGCTGTGAAACCAACTGAAACAGTTGGATACACACCTTATCTGACCACATTAATGGTTATAAATATGTAAAGGGTGAGTGTCAGGAGGATGGAGCCAGGCTCTTCTCGGTGACAACCAATGATAGGACAAGGGGTAATGGGTTCAAACTGGAACACAGGAGGTTCCACTTAAATTTGAGAAGAAACTTCTTCCTGGTGAGGGTGGCAGAGCCTGGCCCAGGCTGCCCAGGGAGGTTGTGGAGTCTCCTTCTGTGCAGCCATTCAAACCCGCCTGGACACCTTCCTGTGGAACCTCAGCTGGGTGTTCCTGCTCCATGGGGGGATTGCACTGGATGAGCTTTCCAGGTCCCTTCCAACCCCTGACACTCTGTGGTTCCTCACCCACACCACAGCACCAGGGCTCTCACTGAGGCTCAGGACAGGTGCTGCTGTGTCCCTGTCCCCGGTTCACCCTCTGCTCCAAGCCCCTGGGAAATTCCCGCTTGCCAGCGGCACCCAGATGAGATGAGGACATCACAAAGCCACCTAAGAACCAGTCAACACAGGGAAATGGGAAAAGAAAGCAGAAACAGAAAAAAGAAAGCTACCAAGAGCTAGAAAAGTGGTTTCTCGCTCCAAAATGAAAATGCTGAGCTTGCTTTCTTAAAACAAAAATAAGTGCCTTTTTTCTTTTTTAAGGAGCTCAAGAGTTTATTAACAGGGAAGCGTCACAACTCAGACTCTTCCCCTCTTGCCTCCCCTCCTCGGTCTCACTGAGCTAACAGCGCTATAATCCCTGCTTTATTATCTTTATTGATTAGCTCCTCCAGAGACACACAGAGAACTCCACATCCCAAACACATTACTGCTCCCCATTCACCTCGTAAGGCAGACGTGCGGGTAACCTGTCGGGAGAGCTTTCCCCTCGCAATTTAACAGCTAAAAATAAGCAAATCTGCCCTGGTGTGAGCGATACAGAAGTACCCAATTCTCACCATGAGCACAGAGGTGTTTGCAAGTGCTCAGCGTCCGCCAACTCCGCTCCAACCAAGCGCAGTTTTACTAGCAGAATGAGACCGATGCGTAATGCTGTTGCAAATGTCTCCCTGGGGTTTCAGGGGAATTAGAGTGAGTTCAGACAGGGCCACTTTCCCAGCTCCCGTCTGGCTGAAAATGCCGCTAGACTTGCTGTAACGTGGAGAGAACAGTAAATCAAACTCAACCACCTGCACCATTACAGAAACTACTCTGGGCTCAGGCAAGAGAACAAAGCAATATATATATTGCAAAGCTCTTTAGTGCAACCGGTAAACATTTTTCTACTGTAAAAAAAAACACCATTGGGAATCTGTATTAGCATAGCCTTAATCTATTTTATTAAAGTAGAAAATCAGACCTGCCAAGATTGAGAATTGGCTTTGCAATCTCACATGGATTGATAGAAGGGGAAAGGCACAGCAATTAGCATCCCAGCAAATGAATGAATTGCGGCACTGACCAACAGACATTCGCACAGACAGGCATTAGCACAGAGCCCATCACAAGCAGGGGCAACGAAGGAGTCTTTCGGTTCACCCTCAACCCTGGTAATTCTTCTCTTCCTGATTTGCTGCTTCTCCCTCTGTTTTGTGGCTTCGCCGATCCCATGAATTATAGACACATCCCCAACCCTCCTGGGGCCAATCCTGAGCAGCTCCAAATGGATTTGGGCTCAACGCAGCCACACAGGCTACAATGCTACAGGTTTGGGGAAGAGCGGCTGGAAAGCTGGAAAAGGACCTGGGGGTGTTGGTTGACAGTGGCCAAACATGAGCCAGTGTGTGCACAGGTGGCCAAAAAGGCCACCAGCATCCTGGGTGGCACCAGCACTGGTGTGGCCAGCAGGCCAAAGGCAGTGACCATCCCCATGCTGGGCACTGGGGAGGCCAAACCTCAAATCCTGGGGGCAGTTTTGGGCCCCTCACACCAAGAAAGGCCTTGAGGTGCTGGAACGAGTTGAGAAAAGGGAACAGAGCTGGGGAAGGGGCTGGAGCACAAGTGTGATGGGAGCGGCTGAGGGACCTGGGGGGTTCAGCTGGAGAACAGGAGCTGAGGGGAGACCTTCTGATCTCTGAACTGCCTGAAAGGAGCTTGGAGCCGGGGGGGTCGGGCTCTGCTCCCCAGGAACAAGCGCCAGGAGCAGAGGAAACGGCCTCAAGTTGCGCCAGGGGAGGTTGAGGTTGGATCTGGGGAACAATTTCTTCCCCAAAGGGCTGTGGGGCATTGGAACAGGCTGCCCAGGGCAGTGCTGGAGTCACCATCCCTGGAAAGGTTTAAAAGACACATAGATGAGGTTCTCAGGGACGTGGGTTAGAGGTGGATTTGACAATGCCACATTAACAGTTGGATTCTATAACCTTAAAGATTTGTTCCAACAAAAATGATTCTATGGTTCTATGCAACAGCTTCTGCTAACCCAGAAGTTCAAGGTTGCCTTACTCAGCTGTTGCTGTGCCCCAGCCCCACACTCTGACCCTGGACAAAGACTTGTTTTGGGATACGAGGATGAAGAGAGGAAGAGGATGGTAGCGGGAGCCCTGCAATCACAGAGCTGGTAACTAAGACAGGCACTGAACCGACACATTCCCCTCCACCACGCTTGCCATGTACAGCGTGTTCAGTGACGGAGTGGTTTACACTGAGATTTGAGGGGGAAAGCACGTTAGATTTCATATAAGCCTCAAAATAAGTTTATTGCCTGAGCAAGCTGCTGAATATAAATGACTTCTTTAAAGCACACTAAAAGGTACCCTTTAGTCATCGTCTGGTCCCATAAGTGACAAGGAAGCTGATTAGAAAAACCAAACGGTCTATTTTTTAAAATAGAAAAGGAGTCTAAAGAAAACACATAGAATGCGTTTGAGGGTTTTACGCAAGCATCATTTCTCAATTTTGTGGGTTAGTTTCAGTACCCTGAAGGAACAAATATGCTCATTTGTGAGCATGTGTTTTCGAGTCCTTCTTAAGAAGAGAGACACTGTTGCTAGGTGGAAGTGGCTGGAAGACTTTCTTTTTTAATCTGAGAGCTATTTTAAGCTGGGTTTTTAGGCTTCTGGGGAGACAGCCTTTTTTTTCCTTTTCCTCAGAAAAGAAAAGCAGCAAAAAGGGCTTGGGGATGATGATAGTGTTCTAATTCCAGTCTCTGCCAATGGCCACCTGTCAGGAGAACTGTTGAGACAATTAACATATTTTTACTAATGAAGGCTTAATTACAGGTTTATTAGGACTGTTTTTCCACACTCCTCTTCCGAATAAAGCGATGGATATTCTAGAGGAAACCTGGTTACGGTTCCACAACGTGCCCACACAGTCACAGTGAGCAATGCACGAGCCAGGGGTGTTATGCAAATTAAGATTAAAGCAATTAAATCAGACTAGCTTATTGGGGCCACCTCAGGGCACACTGCATGACACCCGGCTCAGGAGGGCTCAGCACGGTCGCCAGCCACAAAATACCATCGCTGATGGCAATGCTGTTCTGACGTATCACTTGGATAAGCTGTAAAGACATCATGGGGGCAAGGAGTGTGGCATTGGTTTGTAAAAGGGCATCTTTTTTCCCTCCATCCTGCTGCAAACAGGGACACGGAGCACCCGACTGTCACTGTCACACCTGCTGGCAACACAGCAGAGGGATCAGCAGAGCCACCGTCCCTCTGATGAGCCCACAACAAAAGGGTCGATCAGCATCCACCAACAATCGCTCTGCAAAAGCGATTTCATTCCTGCTAACGACTACGAAGGCAAAAGCTTTCCTGCAGCACTCCTCAGAGGACTTCGAGCTTCCTCTCACAGCACTTTCAGCAGTTAAAAGGAGTCGATATAAATTACTCCACACAGAGTCACAGAATGTGAGGGATTGGAAGGGACCTGGAAAGCTCATCCAGTGCAATCCCCCCATGGAGCAGGAACACCCAGCTGAGGTTCCACAGGAAGGTGTCCAGGCGGGTTTGAATGTCTGCAGAGAAGGAGACTCCACAACCTCCCTGGGCAGCCTGGGCCAGGCTCTGCCACCCTCACCAGGAACAAGTTTCTTCTCAAATTTAAATGGAACCTCCTGTATTCCAGTTTGAACCCATTACCCCTTGTCCTGTCATTGGTTGACACCGAGAAGAGCCTGGTTCCATCCTCCTGACACTCACCCTTTCCATATTGATCCCCATGAATGAGTCCCCCCTCAGTCTCCTCTTCTCCAGCTCCGGAGCCCCAGCTCCCTCAGCCTTTCCTCACACGGGAGATGCTCCACTCCCTTCAGCATCTTGGTGGCTGCGCTGGACTCTCTGCAGCAGTTCCCTGTCCTTCTGGAACTGAGGGGCCACAACTGGACACAATATTCCAGGTGTGGTCTCCCCAGGGCAGAGCAGAGGGGCAGGAGAACCTCTCTGACCTACTGACCACCCCCTTCCAACCCACCCCAGGTACCATTGGCCTTCCTGGCCACAAGGGGGCCAGTGCTGGCTCATGGTCACCCTGCTGTCCCCAGGACCCCCAGGTCCCTTTCCCCTACACTGCTCTCCAACAGGTCGTTCCCCAACTTACACTGGAACCTGGGGTTGTTCCTGCCCAGATTCAAGACTCTACACTTGCCCTTGATTATATTTCATTAAATTTTTCCCCACCCAACTCTCCAGCCTGTCCAGGTCTCTGGATGGCAGCACAGCTTCCAGTGTCAGCCACTCCTCCCAGCTTGGTGTCATCAGCAAACCTGCTGGTAGTGCACTCTATTCCCTCATCCAAGTCGTTGATGAGTATATTGAATAGTACTGGTCCCAGTACCGACCCTTGAGGCACTCCACTAGATCCAGGCCTCAACCGGACTCTGCCCCATTGACCACGACTCTCTGGCTTCTTCCCTTCAGCCAGTTCGCAGTCCACCTCACTACCCGATCATCCAGACCGCACTCCCTCAGTTCAGCTGTGAGGATGCTGTGGGAGACTCTATCAAATGCTTTACTAAAATCAAGATAGACCACATCCACCACTCTGCCATCATCTATCCACCTCATTATGTCCTCATAAAAGGCAACGAGGTTGGTCAAGCACGACTTCCCCTTGGTGAAGCCATGTTGACTGCCCCTAATGACCCTCTTATCCTTGATATGCCTCGAGATGGCACCGAGGATAAGTCGCTCCATCACCTTTCCAGGGATGGAGGTGAGGCTGACCGGTCTATAGCTACCTGAGTCCTCCTTCTTGCCCTTTTTGAAGGCTGCAGTGACATTTGCTCTCCTCCAGTCCTCAGGCACCTCTCCCATTACCCGAGACTTGGCAAAGATGATGGAGAGCGGTCCAGCAATGACCTCAGCCAGCTCCCTCAGCACCCGTGGGTGCATCCCATTGGGACCCATGGATTTATGGATGTCCAGATTGCCTAACTGCTCCCTAACCCAGTCCTCATCAACCCAGGCAAACTCCTCCATTGTCCTGCCCGCCTCTGGGGCCTCAGGGGTACGGGGCTCCCCAGGACAGCCATGGCAGAGTAGACAGAGGCAAAGGCGGTGTTCAGTAACTCTGCCTTGTCTGTATCTTCTGTCACCAGGGCACCCACCTCGTTCATCAGTGGGCCTACATTCCCTTTGGTGTTAGTTTTATCTGCCACATATTTGAAAAAGCTCTTTCTACTGTCTTTGACCCCACTCGCCAGGTTTAATTCCAAGGCAGCCTTAGCTTTCCTACTTGCCTCCCTACACCCTCTGACTACAGCCTTATATTCTCCCCAAGTGGCCAGCCCCTCCTGCCATGATCTAGAAACTCTCCTCTTCCACTTTAGCTTACCGAGCAGTTCCCTGTTTAACCACACAGGTCTCCTGGCTCCCTTCCTTGACTTCCAATGTGTTGGGATGCTCTGATCTCGAGCTTGGAAGAAGCAGTCCGTGAATGCTAACCAACTATCTTGGGCCCCTTTACCTTCAAGTACCCTGTCCCACAGGATTTCCCCTACAACTGCTTGAAAAGGCCTAAGTTGGCCCTACTCAAGTCCTGTCTTGCAACCTGTCCTATCAGCTAGCGCTCCTTTCCCCCTCAAACAAAAGCATTTCCTTCCACCCCATCCATCAGAAGAAAATGGGTCATGAGTTCCATCAACACTGCTTAGCTGTGTAAAACATGCTGGGAAGGCATCTGCTTCAGGCTTCTCCTGCCCAACCACCTTCTGGAATGTTGTTCTCAGGTTACTTCGAAGCTGGTGTGAAAGCTCTCCTTTCCAGAGGGGCAGAAGCCCAGTCACAAAGCCACAACTCAATCACTTGCATATGTGGTGTCTTTTTAGGGCCAGTACTTGGCAGACCGGCTACACCAGCAGTTCAGCAGCCACCTGTGCTCAGGTGAGTCACCTGCAAGCATGACAACAGGCCACCCCAGACAGAGTCCACCCCATCCCAGACCCTGCAACCACAACAGCCTTCCTGGGGGATATTAAACCACCACCAATCTGGAGAGCTGCCCACTCACAGCACGAGGCTCAAGTCTGTTGCTTATTGAAGCTCAAGCTAATAAGATTATTTTACTGCTGGACCACTTCTAGGTCAGCACAAATCTCCAAGAGTAGATGAATTTGGGCACCTACCAGTGGCCAAGGACAGGTTTTTGCCCACAGCTGCCCACACCGGAGTGGCCAACATTCTGGCAAAAGCCATCCCCCTGCCTTAGTGTTACAGGCACAGCAGACTGTCTTCTGCCTTTGACGTTACAGTTGCCAGCAAGTGCCAACCCAACAGTTAATATTTTAAGCTCATTTAGTATCCTGCAGATGTATTTTCAGCTTCTCTTCTTGAAGGGACAAGTCTGGGGATCTTCCCCAGATTCTTCTCACTTCAACCCAAACCAACAACCCTTTGGAAGCCCAGATCTCATGTCCACAATCTCCTTGCAAATTTGAGCTATAGGAAAGAGGCCATAATGCGGATGACAGTGGAACTCCCAAGGCTTAAAGAGATATCAGCATCCCTGGGATACAGCTCCAGGACATCACCCTGACAAGTTTTAGGACAGAAATTTTCATCAAGCCTTAATTTACCATCAGCAGCACACGTCCTGTTCCTGTGCTGGACCTCACATCCCAAAGTTCAGAGTGTTCATGATATTTGGCATAGCATGGGCTCAGAAGAAACACTCACCGACTCTGTACAAACGTCGCTGTTTTCTATAACATTGGCATCCCCAACAACTTTTCCAATTTCTCTCTCGAGAGCTGCCAAAGACTCCTGGGCCTGCAAGGGAGAAACAACAATTAGCAAAGGTTGAGATGCAAACCCCCATCTTTCCGAGAGCACTAGAGAGACAGAAAATCACTGTTCAGGAGGAAATCTGTTTTATGCCAGATTTGCTCAGGGGACCAACACATTTGCCAAGATTGACATGTCTCCTTACAATCAGCATGGTGCATGTCAGACTGCCTGCATTTGAAAGCAATTCTGCGGGGAAGCTTTAATAGTCTTGTGTCAAGTTATTAGGTAAAAATTGTGCAGCACATTTTTCATGCAAGAATAGCAGCCCAGGCAGGTCTCCAAAAGCCTAATCACATATCTGCATTTATATGGAATATACCACGAACCAGGGACATCAGCACAGTTCACTATGTATGTCAACATCCAATATAATTGTTCTGAGCAAAATAATTTTGAACGGCTTATTTCAGCAGGTCTCTTTTAGCTTCTCACCTCCTAGAAGCGCGTTTGTGATCGTGTGTCCCTGGGCACAGGACAAGACCTGCCCCACCAACAAGACCTGCTCCCCGCTCCAGTCCTGCAAGAATTCAGCCCAATTTCCTTAACGACGCAGATGGAACACAGTGTTGCACAGTCTGGAGCCCCAGCTCAGCCGCTCTGCAGCCTATTCTTGTCTCCATTTATCAACTCTCCCATGAGAAGTTCATTTTTGGGGTGACAGACAGCACTGAGACCTCTCATGCTTAAACATTTCCCACCCCAATCCATCTCGCAGGAGCGGCTGTTGGGGAAGAGCAGAGGAAACCCTCCTGCTCGGCTCATCGACTTTGCGTGGAGCTGACTCTAAAGACCTGCAGTCTCCTGGGTTATAGCCGATTTGTAACCACACAAAAACGTGCAGACAGCTTGTAAAGCAACTTGTAATCCACTGTGCCATTCGAGACTGGATTTAAAAGCTTCAGGCTGTGGTGTGGGTCTTTTGTTAGGCTGCGTTTCTTTAATTATCTGTCAGCCACCAACTGCCACTCGTTTCCACTGGCATAAAATTATCACGGACAAGAGGCTTTCAAGAAGGATAATTAAGCAGAGCTGTTCGTTGCATTTTTATCATTTCAACAGACACGCAGGTGTCTTGCATGAGCTCTTACACAGTCCTCGTCATTTGGGGAACCAGTGAGTGGAGCAGAACCCCCCACCAGGCACCACTTTGCTCAGATCACCACATTTTCCAGCACTGCAAGACCACAGATCTTGAGGGTTTCGATAACATTTAAATCTGCATCTGTTAAAGGTCTCTGCTCACCTTGGGCAAGTCACCAGCCACCTTCTGCCTCTCGTTTTGATCCACTTTGAGTTTTGTTAGTGTTTCATTTAGCTGCGTTTTCAGCTGCAAAACAGTAACAAAGAAAATCAGTTTCCCTCACACACGCAGAGAGATTTCATCTGTCTGTCCCACAGATTAACCCAGTGCACACTGATTGCAAAGGGAGTAAGATTACTAACAATTATTGCACACACTGGATTAGTTGACATGTATGATGAGGTTTACAAGGACAGTGAAGGAAGAGAGACTCCATCTGTAAAGATAAATGTAAAGAATGGAAACTACAGAAGAAAGGACATGGTTGGCATCAGCTCCATTACAGCTGGTTTCAACTTCTACACTATATTGCCAGTAGGAATATTAGCAATACTGACAGCATATAAGCCTTTCCAGCACTCTTATCACATAAGTCAGCCAAGACTTCAACATAATTCACAGTAAATATGCAAAAAATGTAGATTGTCATCTTCCCAATTCAGGCTAAACAGTCACTTTACTGCTGAATAAACCAAAAAGCTCTACTTGTCATCTTCATAAAGCACCACTTACTACAACTTTGTTGACTTAACCAGTCTGTTAATGTCACATCAAGGCATGAATCACTGACAGGGGTATATTAAGTTGTCGATTGTGTTTAAGATTCAATCCAAAAAGCGAAACTATTTCGGTGAGGAGGGATGAATACTCGGTACTGGCTGCCCTTAAACTACAGCCTTCCAAAGGATA